>NW_017804020.1:1833727-1840777 GCF_001625305.1 Branchiostoma belcheri | reverse complement strand
CCACCTTCCTGTGGACGGCATCCACTGTCTCTCACAGGTAAAGATGCAACCTGTAACAGTTAAGGGTGGATGACTTGATTTAGGAGGGAATGCATGGGGGGGATCCTGGCAACGCTTAACTGTAGATATAGGAGAGCAGGCAACACTTAAAAATAAATTGAGTTGTTCTTGTGTTATGCGTTGGGAAGAACTTACATGTAATTGGAATGTTCTTTTGTATTCAATGGGTTCTTGCTATTAAAATGGCTTGCTATACCTCATGGCAAAAGCCATTAAAGGTGGATGACATGTCTTGAACTTGTTGAAAAAAACAAAGTTTTAAGAGAGAGCAAAACAAAATTCAGTTCTTGCTTGATGAAAGTTTAGCACAACCCTTGCACTATAGGTTCAGGGCTGGCACTGGAGAAAATGGAGGTAAAAAAACTCCTGTTTCAGCATCAGCTGCAGCCTTGCATTGATGGTAACATCTTGCGTGTAACAGAAAGGCACTGAATCTAATTAGAAATGTGTCATATGCCAACAGCAAGAGCAACACAAGCTACTGATGCACAACGCAGGCCTGAGCGACTTTGCAAGGCAGCTGGGGTTTGATGTGGTGGAAACCTTCAACGTCACTTTGCCAAGATACAAGGACTTCCTACAAGGAAAATGTGCCTGCCACTTTCACAAGGTGAGGGAGTCTTTCCACTTAAAGACAGTTTCCAAGGCAACTTCAGGGTGGCAAATGTATAGACCTACATGTATGTTACATGGGCAGCTTCATATAGACCATCCCAGCAGTTACGTTGTTGGCAGTACTATGCCTACACAAAGCTAGATTTTTCATTGTTTTCCTTGGATGTTTGATCAAAATTGCATCAGAATTTTTCCTGTTGCAGAAAATATCTTTTCCGACACAACGTTTAAAAACCACGGACAAAATGTCATCCTTAAATACCTGAAAATGACCTTAAACAAGGCATTTTGCCGATTCCTGTTCTGTGCATACAAAGAAGGAAAAACTTTATTGCGCAACAGATGTAGAAGATACATCGTATGGCAAAATGCACATAATACATTACAGGTTTTGCACAGGCCTGGTACGTTCTGTCGATGTGTTGACCTTCCCCGTGGTTAGTGACAGACACACTGCAGTAGTTAGCATAGTTTAGGTCTGAATGTTTCCACCTCTAGGACAGGACTGACCTTCCCCTGCTAGGCAAGGTAATTTGTCGTGCCCCACACGGAAAGGTGAAAGAAACATAAACTGACAAGAAGGGCTCGGACTAAGCTGTATGACTTCAATCACCTCGCCCGGTGCCAACAGAAACAACACGCTGGTATTTAGGCATCATTAGTGAAATCTGCCACTGTTATTTTGTTATTTCTGTCGATTCGGGGACTTGTCTCACTAACCTAGTGAACCCGGGGCTTAAGAACTGACAGGAGATATTTTGCTTTGGGATTCCTGCCTCGGCCTTTTGTGCTCCTGATATCCACAAAATGACAATCTGCTGAGATATACCTGTTGACAGGACACGGGGGAAAAACAAAGATTTTCTCTCGACGTGACAATGATAGAAGACATGTGCAAGTCCGGACCGTTGCATAGGTCTAGCCAAACTGAATTTTTTTTCAATCATCTCAATTTTGTTTGACGTAAATTTCAAAATATTGACTCACTGAAATGCTACTTCCTGCATTTTTAGGTGCAAATTTTGCTGGTAGACGCTTAGTTTAATGACTGTAATACATCTGTTTTGGTGAAAAATATACTCCTTCTATGTCTTTATTGTAGGTCACACCAATTTGATTTGTTGGTTCTTTGATTTTTTGAAAATACATGTACATTGTATGGTTAACTGGAAAAACCTAATGAAAGTAAAGTTTCAAGACCTGGTTGATGCCTCAGTTTTATGTAGTAAATACAGTCAAATGAGGGAAAGACTGATGCTAGGTAGAACACTGAGTACATGTATGTTTGATTGCAGGTTTCTAAGACCCATTTAAAACACTCAGGCAGAAACCTAACATCTGAAAACTGTGTACGCATGCGTGCTTACAAAAACTCATCATATTTTTCTTTTTATCTACAGGTCAGACAGGTAAGAGGAGAGCACACAGCAACAAACATCACAAAAAGGGAGACCCTCCCCCCTCACAGACAGTATACCGACCCGGGTGGTGAGGAGGAGGATATGTACGGACCAGTCCATTACCATGTGGAGGGGGACATCAATGCCCTGTATTCAGAGATACTCCTTAACAGAATATGCGAGCCTCCCAGATGATAGAGTTACGGGTGAGAAATAAAGGTATTATGTATGGCAGGATCATGGGAAAAGCTTCTGAAACTATTGGAAGTTTTGTCCATGTGTGGTCGGTGCATATTGGAGCTTGCTAAAGGCAAGAAAGCTTTGGCTACCATATGCAAAGCATTACCCTTGCAAAATGCAGTGCATTCCACTTATATAACATTACCTGTACTTATGTATATATGAAATACAGAACAATCGTGTACAGAGGCTGTTATCTGAATTATATTAAGTCACATAACTTGTATATACAAGGTATAGAAAGCGATAATATATTTATGTTGCCTTAAATCTATCCTGAAGTTATTTTTAAGTAGGTAACGTTACATGTAGCAAGAGGAAGGCCTTTGTATGTTTAAAAGCTCAGGGACATCATTTAATCAACAATGCCTTCAGTGTTTCATACATTACTAGTTGGTCAAGAGGTTATCTTTTACACAGGTGTGTGCGGAAAGTACTCTACTACACACTATTGTGCTCTACATGTTCGCCATGTTCAAGCAAAAAAATGTTACTTTTAGGCCACACCAATTTAATTTCTTGGTTAACGGATTTTTCTAGAAAAAAGGTGTGAGCGGGCGAAAAAAAAAATCCTATAATGGCCCAAAATGGTACCATAGGAGCCATGAAGTCCACACACCAGGCTTGTTCAAAATTTAAACAATGAGTTCTGAACTTTTAATGATACCATTGCATTGAAAGATGGAATAACTGTAAGAACTAGTAAGAAAAGGACTGTTTTCAACTGTTCAGGGCAAAATATGAGCCTTTTGCAGTTGATTCTGAATTTTTATTTTTATTTTCAAATCAGAAAAAAATGAAGCGGGCGAATTTGTTAACCAAGAAATTAAATTGGTGTGGCCTTGTGTACAGTATATTTATACATGTATGCCCCTTGATGTTTTCTTTGTAGAAGCAAGTCTACTGAAATTTCCTTTATCTGTCACCATTAGTTATAGTCAGAATAGTTCTGCGTCAAGAAAAGAAAGACTATCAAACCTTCCATCTATCAGCCTATCAAAAAGAGTAGCAAAATATTGTATGATAAAAAATACATTTTAGCATTGTCTCTACCACTTAGCATATGTCCGTCCATGTACAATATAGTTTATTTCATCCCAAAGTCTTTGAGTAGTGTAAGTCCCGATTTACATGCAGATAAAATCCTAACAGTAAGAAAACTATGTACATGTATGCATGCAAGCATACGAAAATTGCATACACATCAACTTTTTCCTGCATATAAATCAGTCTGTAACATTTGATCTGACCGTACATTCTTGACATACGTCAAAGCAGGCCAATTTACACGCAGGACAAATTTAACTTAAGTTAATGTATACAGTTTTCGTGTGCTCACATGCTTTACACAGTTTTCTTAACGCTTACTAAGTCTTAGCACCAAGAAGTAAAGGTTCGGAATCAGATGTAAGTTACCTCAGAAATTTCAGGGACTTGAAGTGCCAAAAATTGCTCAGAAACCACTTTTTAAACGATTAAAACAACGTACTGCCCTACCTTGGTTACCCATTCCTACAATATGATCACAAAGAAATAGTGTCTAAGCATAGACCATTGTAGTGCATGTATAATAGAATGCTACAGTTGTACTATGTACAGTACTGTATATCATGTACATATCATGACAGATCACACAGATAAAAAGTGTTCGTTTACTTGTTATGGGTGAATTTTCATACTACATGTAGAAGTGATGTGCTCACCATCATGGTCTTGATTTTTAATATGAAAAATAGTGTTTTGCTGTGCGTAACTTTCCTCTAACTTTCACAACTTTTCTCAACTCTAACAGTGTTACTCCTTTAGTTTCCACATTCAAGACAGACTTTTGCAGAGATTGTAACTTTCTTGAATCCACATAACAGCAAAAAGTACAATCTTGTATTGATACTGCCATACATGTACCATGTTTATGTGCCATGTTCCAACTTTTAAAAAAATAATTCAACCACCAAGTGGTTGGTGTTTTATGTTTAAGATAACTGCATTATGTTTGACATTTTAGCTGTAAAATGTTAACCACTACCAACACTGTGTTGTAATCACCATACATACATTACTAATACTACACATTGGAATCTATGGCAACGAGTATCAAATGGCGATCATAGATTTTAAACATAGATTTTAAATGTAGGCACAGGAAAGAACTGTATATTTATTGCAAAGCAGAGCTTTTAAAAAGATCTTATAAAGTTATAGTGTTGTTGAATAAAAGAAGCAAGAGTTGCTTATATGTGATTTATAAGTGTCAAGTGTGAATCATTCATCCAGGTATCTCCCTTCTTACAATGTACCAGCTACTAGACTTGCAATTGTACCTTTTTCCATTGACTTATACACACCAAATATTAAGATTTGCCACTGCAGTTCCAGAACAAGGTACATGTACTAGGGGTACCAAACTCACGTCACTACTTCCTGAGCACAAGAGCTATTTGCCATGCAAGCGTCAAGACTGTAACATGTCCAGATCACAAGATATCAAAACTGGACGTTCCACTGCAGTATCATAACAAGCCACCAGGAGGCCCAATATTTTTGAAACCTACTCATAGAATATCAAGATAGTCTGCGGTGACATGCCATACTTATTGTGTTCAGACACAGATAGACAGACACACACATGTACAGGCACTTTCTCCCCAAAACATGACCTTCTGGCGAAGGTAACAAAGTATGGTTGGGATCAAGAAACATCTCTGCTTGTTTTTGAAGTTGAGTAACAAAACCATATGCTGCCAAATTTCTGACTTTTGTAGGCTATTCTAATATACATGTACTTGTTAACTGAGGGTAATACATGTATATTTGTGTTGAAGTGTCAACTTATATGAGGTAATGATTTTTATTCCTATTCCTTTTTTTAAAGCTTTTTAAGGAGAGAAAATTTGTGTACTAATGTGTCAAATCCAGACTAGATTGGTCAGCCAAGAATATGTCAAGAATGACTAGCATGAGGGCTCTGGTGTGGTTCAGAGATGGAGCAGGTCAGCTTATTAAAGGTGTGATGAAAGAAAAATAACCAGGCTATGGTCCATCAAAGTGGACTGAAAATTCAAGGCAGAACAAGGATGTCAAGGTTTAGAGCCAAGTTTCACATGTTATACAGTCAAACCTGACCAAGGCGACCATCTAGGGGACGGAAGAAAACAGGTCACATTGAACAGGCACATGGCACAGTTTATGTCGAAAAAAAAAAACATTTTCCAGCAGTCGAGCCAATCTGACTGGTTTCTCCATGATTTCTCTTTAGTTATCATCAATAACCAACAGATCGGAAATGACGTGGTCGTCATAGGCAGGTTGAGCGGACCCAACTCAGGGCGGCCGTGTTGGGCAGATCACTTAATGCTTGCGTCAATGGGGAAATTCTTGGGACCGAGAAAAAGCGGTCACCATGGCCCGGTGGTCAGCTTGAAGAGGTGGTCATCTTGGCAGGTTTGACTGTACAGCATCCCGGACCCAGTCGGCACAAGAAAGGGATGAAGATGTCATATACCTGTAGTGTGGCTGTCAGCCACGTCCTGTACCTGCTGGGTGACAAATACGAGGCTAACTTCAGTCCGGTCGCGGTCAGGTTCTCTGCTGAGGACATTTGGTGGACCAGCTGTTTTCCGCTAATTTGTCATCCCCCAAACTCGATCAGGGACACAGAAAAAAAGTGTTGCCCCGGAAAAACATTTGGGTCCAGACGGTGCCGATCTTTGGGAGGCCGGGCGAGATTCGGCAGGTAGACCCCCACCCAGGACGGGGATTAAAGCTTTAAGCTCCTGTCACTAATCTCCAAGCAGATCCCTCTCGGTGGCAAAAAGACAGTATCAAATTGGCCAGGCAGTATCCATTAGCCAGAGAAGCTCCGCGGCCACCGACGGGGATCAGGACAAAAAAAAACGCCATATATAAAAAGGTAACGATCTTTCCCCACAACCTCTGCTTGGAGAGTACCTGTCACACATTCAGAACCTTTCCTCCGACCGCCAGCCTGAAGTTTCGAGAGTAGCCTGACCTGATTAAGGCCACGCCCACCTTTCTGTACGAATCTACATCGAATTTGAGTTAAATTTGAGTCAAATTTGACCTCCGAACCGTTTAGCGCTGCTGACTATTGGACACTGCTGACTGGTTTTATATAACATTTTGAAAGCATAAGTATTGTTTAATAATATCAGCCCTTTTCTGTCAGATCTTGGGCAGATACCTATCAAATCATGCAAAGTGTCTCACTTGAATCATTCATGGTATGCACTCGAAGAGACTTGCAAAGGCAGGTGTACAGATAAGACTTGGTAGTCAGTCGAGCTACCAGAATTGCAGTCAGACTATTGCAAATAAACTAGAAAAACAGCGTCATAAGCCAAGATGTCTGGTATTTGAGACTACCCTCCAAGCAGAGGCTTATTTTATTCTGTTATATATTTTCTGGGCGTTTTCATCGGGCTTTCTTTTGCACTAGGGTCCTTTTTCACACCAGCCAAACTTCGGGTGCCAATATTTAACTGTCTGGCGAATTTGATACTGTCTTTGCACTTGCAGCCATCAAAATGTCTGATTGGAGATAACTTTAAGACTAGAAGATGAGGTACATTTTATTGTGGATTATTCTTTGTATAACAGCGAAAGAAGCATTCTTTCCGATTATGTGGTAAGTAAATTTCCCATTTTGAGTATTTGCATAGTATAGAGAAATTTATATTCCTTACAGTCTTCGATAAACCAGCTCTAACTAAACATA
>NW_017804020.1:1832569-1833707 GCF_001625305.1 Branchiostoma belcheri | reverse complement strand
AACGATATCAAACGTTTGCTTTCTAGGACCTTCCTTCACCCTAACCCTAACCCTAACCCTAACCCTTACCATCATTACATGATCATTGACTTTTTACCCACAGCGTCATCTGAAAAGTTCAAACACGTACAATTCCAAAACCAAAGACTATATTCCAAAACGGCTTGCTGTTCTGGAATACTTGTGTCATTCCCTTTCAAACGATATCAAACGTTTGCTTTCTAGGACCTTTCTTCACCCTAACCCTAACCCTAACCATTACATGATCATTAACTTTTTACCATAGCGTCATCTGAAAAGTTCAAACACGTACAATTCCAAAACCAAAGACGATATTCCATAACGAATTGCTGTTCTGTAATACTTGTGTCATACCCTTTTAAATGATACCAAACTTACGCTTTTTAGGACCTTCCTTCACCCTAACCCTAACCCAAACTCTAACCATTGCAAGATCATTAACTTTTTACCATAGCGTCAACAGAAAAGTTCAAACACGTACAATTCCAAAACCAAAGACGATATTCCAAAACGGTTTGCTGTTCTGGAATACTTGTGTCATACCCTTTCCAACGATATCAAACTTTTGCTTTCTAGGATCTTCCTTCACCCTAACCCAAACCCTAACCATTACATGATCATTAACTTTTTACCATAGCGTCATCTGAAAAGTTCAAACACGTACAATTCCAAAACCAAAGACGATATTCCATAACGAATTGCTGTTCTGTAATACTTGTGTCATACCCTTTCCAACGATACCAAACTTTTGCTTTCTAGGACCTTCCTTCACCCTAACCCTAACCCTAACCCTTACCATCATTACATGATCATTGACTTTTTACCCCCAGCGTCATCTGAAAAGTTCAAACACGTACAATTCCGAAACCAAGGACGATATTCCAAAACGGCTTGCTGTTCTGGAATACTTGTGTCATTCCCTTTCAAACGATATCAAACTTTTGCTTTCTAGGACCTTCCTTCACCCTAACCCTAACCCTAACCATTACTTGATCATTAATTTTTACCCTAGCGTCATCTGAAAAGTTCAAATGCGTACAATTCCAAAACCAAAGACGATATTCCAAAACGGTTTGCTGTTATGGAATACTTGTGTCATACCCTTTCCAATGATACC
>NW_017804020.1:1823057-1832549 GCF_001625305.1 Branchiostoma belcheri | reverse complement strand
AGCTTTACACAGTTTCTTAACGCTTACTAAGTCTTAGCACCAAGAAGTAAAGGTTCGGAATCAGATGTAAGTTACCTCAGAAATTTCAGGGACTTGAAGTGCCAAAAATTGCTCAGAAACCACTTTTTAAACGATTAAAACAACGTACTGCCCTACCTTGGTTACCCATTCCTACAATATGATCACAAAGAAATAGTGTCTAAGCATAGACCATTGTAGTGCATGTATAATAGAATGCTACAGTTGTACTATGTACAGTACTGTATATCATGTACATATCATGACAGATCACACAGATAAAAAGTGTTCGTTTACTTGTTATGGGTGAATTTTCATACTACATGTAGAAGTGATATGCTCACCATCATGGTCTTGATTTTTAATATGAAAAATAGTGTTTTGCTGTGCGTAACTTTCCTCTAACTTTCACAACTTTTCTCAACTCTAACAGTGTTACTCCTTTAGTTTCCACATTCAAGACAGACTTTTGCAGAGATTGTAACTTTCTTGAATCCACATAACAGCAAAAAGTACAATCTTGTATTGATATTGCCATACATGTACCATGTTTATGTGCCATGTTCCAACTTTTAAAAAAATAATTCAACCACCAAGTGGTTGGTGTTTTATGTTTAAGATAACTGCATTATGTTTGACATTTTAGCTGTAAAATGTTAACCACTACCAACACTGTGTTGTACATCACCATACATACATTATACGATCATAGATTTTAAACATAGATTTTAAATGTAGGCACAGGAAAGAACTGTATATTTATTGCAAAGCAGAGCTTTTAAAAAAACAGATCTTATATAGTGTTGTTGAATAAAAGAAGCAAGAGTTGCTTATATGTGATTTACAAGTGTCAAGTGTGAATTATTCATCCAGATATCTCCCTTCTTACAATGTACCAGCTACTAGACTTGCAATTGTACCTTTTTCAATTGATCTATAGACACAAAAAATTCGAAGATTTTTAAACAAATGCCACTGCAGTTCCAGAACAAGGTACTAGCTACAGCATAGGGGGACAAAACTCATGGCACTTCTTCCTGGGCGCAAGAGCTATTTTCCATGCAAACGTCAAGATCATAGCATGTCCAGGTTGGGAGATATGAAACCTGGAAGTTCCACTGCAGTATCATAACAAGCTACCAGGAGTCCCAAATTTGATAATTTCGAGGTCTCGTCAAGACCTACTCATAGAATATCAAGACAGTCTGCAGAGACATGCCATACTTATTGTGTTCAGACACACACACACATGTACAGGCACTTGTTCCCCAAAACATAACAAAGTATGGTTGCGATCAAGAAAAATCTCGGCTTGTTTTTGAAGTTGAGTAACAAAACCATATGCTCCACAATCACTGACTTTTGTAGGCTATTCTAATATGCTTGTGAACTGAGGGTAATACATGTATATTTGTGTTGAAGTGTCAACTTATATGAGGCAATGATTTTTATTCCTTTTCGAGAAAGCTGAAAGCTCTCTAATGAGAGAAAATGTGTGTACTAATGTGTCAAATCCAGACTAGATTGGTCAGCCAAGAATATGTCAAGAATGACTAGCATGGGGGCTCTGGTGTGGTTCAGAGATGGAGTAGGTCAGCTTATTAAAGGTGTGATGAAAGAAAAATAACCAGGCGAAGGTCCATCAAAGTGGACTGAAAATTCAAGGCAGAACATGCATGTCAAGGTTTAGAGCCAAGTTTTACGTGTTATACAGTCAAACCTGACCAAGGCGACCATCTAGGGGACGGAAGAAAACAGGTCACATTGAACAGGCACATGGCACAGTTTATGTCGAAAAAAAAACATTTTCCAGCAGTCGAGCCAATCTGACTGGTTTCTCCATGATTTCTCTTTAGTTATCATCAATAACCAACAGATCGGAAATGACGTGGTCGTCATAGGCAGGTTGAGCGGACCCAACTCAGGGCGGCCGTGTTGGGTGTCAATGGGGAAATTTTTGGGACCGAGAAAAAGTGGTCACCATGCTCACTGAGATACTTTGTGTCCAGTGTGCTATGGGTTTAGCACCCGGGCTATCACCATGGCCAGGTGGTCAGCTTGAAGAGGTGGTCATCTTGGTAGGTTTGACTGTACGGGCTCTGTCAACAGAGCATCCCGGACCCAGTCGGCACAAGAAAGGGATGAAGATGTCATATACCTGTAGTGTGGCTGTCAGCCACGTCCTGTACCTGCTGGGTGACAAATACGAGGCTAACTTCAGTCCGGTCGCGGTCAGGTTCTCTGCTGAGGACATTTGGTGGACCAGCTGTTTTCCGCTAATTTGTCATCCCCCAAACTCGACCAGGGACACAGAAAAAAGTGTTGCCCCGGAAAAACATTTGGGTCCAGACGGTGCCGATCTTTGGGAGGCCGGGCGAGATTCGGCAGGTAGACCCCCACCCAGGACGGGGATTAAAGCTTTAAGCCCCTGTCACACATTCAGAACCTTTCCTCCGACCGCCAGCCTGAAGTTTCGAGAGTAGCCTGACCTGATTAAGGCCACGCCCACCTTTCTGTACGAATCTACATCGAATTTAAGTTAAATTTGAGTCAAATTTGACCTCCGAACCGTTTAGCGCTGCTGACTATTGGACACTGCTGACTGGTTTTATATAGCATTTTGAAAGCATAAGTATTGTTTAATAATATCAGCCCTTTTCTGTCAGATCTTGGGCAGATACCTATCAAATCATGCAAAGTGTCTCATGGTATGCACTCGAAGAGACTTGCAAAGGCAGGTGTACAGATAAGACTTGGTAGTCAGTCGAGCTACCAGAATTGCAGTCAGACTATTGCAAATAAACTAGAAAAATGTCGAAACAGCGTCATTAGCCAAGATGTCTGGTATTTGAGACTACCCTCCAAGCAGAGGCTTATTTTATTCTGTTATATATTTTCTGGGCGTTTTCATCGGGCTTTCTTTTGCACTAGGGTCCTTTTTCACACCAGCCGAACTTCGGGTGCCAATATTTAACTGTCTGGCGAATTTGATACTGTCTTTTCACTTGCAGCCATCAAAATGTCTGATTGGAGATAACTTTAAGACTAGAAGATGAGGTACATTTTATTGTGGATTATTCTTTGTATAACAGCGAAAGAAGCATTCTTTCCGATTATGTGGTAAGTAAATTTCCCATTTTGAGTATTTGCATAGTATAGAGAAATTTATATTCCTTACAGTCTTCGATAAACCAGCTCTAACTAAACATACAGCTAACTACATATTGCGATTACCAAGAAGCGAGAGGAAGCTGAAAGTACTCTTGTAGTACTTTCAACTCTTACCTTTACATTTCTATACTTTGTTAACATGTGACCTGTGCTTCGCCCAGTGGGGCAAAAATGTACCATAAACGTCTTCATTCCATAAGCAGCTCATACATGTATAACAGTCTGTAGTAGTGCTGATATGACACAGCGTGGTACGACAGTTATGCAGCAGGACCGAATACGGAGGGGATTACCTCTGACCAGGGCGCCGGCCATTGCGAGGAATGCCACTCCATCTCACAATAGATCTTATCTAGTGAGTAATTATGATAGATGATGATGAATGACATCCGTCGGCTTCGTCAGTAGCTACCACTGCTGTCATATTGTTTTCCAGATGGACATAGCACAATGCAGTCATATGGATACCAACCAGAACATCGAAATCATAGCCTGGATGCCGGACACACAGCACACTCGGCCAAAGTTATCCAGTGTGCTTTGGGCCTAGTGTGCTGTGGGTCTGGCATCCAGGCTACAAAATCACGGACTATAAACCGCCTTCCAAACTTGGCCCAGAACAAATGACCAGAAAGAGCGATTTCTGTGCAGCACTTAGAATGATCTAAAATTGTAATTATTCTAAGTCGATGTATACGTATATGGCCTTATATTAATATTTATAGTCACATGGATACCATACCAGAACATCGAAATCATGGACTATCCGCCTTCCAAACTTGACCCAAAAACAAATGCCCAGAATAAAGCGAATTTTGTACAGAATGTCTAGCACTTGGAATGATCTGAATTTTATTTTTACGATTATTTTAAGTTGATGTTTATGGCCTTATATTAAGTTGTGTGTTGACTATTTCGCTATTGTTGTCAATTATATTCCTATGTGTCTTGTTGTGTGTTAGTAGTATTAGAAGAGAATAGCTACCGTAACGTATGCTAAGTGTGGATCACAAATAATAATATACTTAACTCAGTATCAGCTTAACTCAACTCTCCAAGCAGAGTTTTATTTTTTAGGCTTCGGCTTATTTTGACGTTTTTTAGGTGTTTAGCTGGCTTTCTTTTTGTATTGGTATCTTTTATTTTACGCGTGCCCAAATGGTAACTATCTGGCAAATGGATACTGCCTGGTCAATTTGATACTGTCACTTTGCAGTAAAAGATCTGGTTGGAGATGTCTGTACCTTGCGCTATGTGAACAATGTGTCCTATCGCATAGGCTCCCTGTTGGCTTTTGTATGTAATGAAGAGGGACGACAACTTCCACTATCTACATTATTCAATCAGTGCTTATCTTCTCCTTAGCAAAGTAATCAACGGGTGCGGAGAAGCTCTATCATAATTTAGGCCATGTTGATTTGATTACTAGAATGTGGATGACATCCACGCGCGGATGAATTTTCGTCAGTTTCAAATAAGAAAAAAGTTTTCCACCATACTGTAAATCGTATAGAGCAGCCGCAAAATGAGCAAATATATGCAAAAAAAATACAATGTTCGTTGAATTCTGTGATTCAAGTTAATCCCAAAGCAGATCTTTTGGTGGTATCAAAATGACAGTATCGAATTGGCAAAACTTAGACAGTGTCAAACTGGCCATGCACAAAAAATGAAAGCCAGAACAAAAATGAAAGCCCGATAAAAATGTCTGAAAAGTACGCCAAAACCAAGCCGAAGCGTAAACCTCTGCTTGGAGAGTAGTTCCAAATCCAAGTGACTTTCTTACCTTATTTCCGTTCAAGGACGACGCTCCGTTCCCAAAGCTTGTCCTACGAAATGAACTTCAGTCACTGCCTATCCAGTAGCTTAGCTCGGCGTCATCATAAGTCTCCTCTTTGTCAGCTGGTTCCTCTTTTGCCGGGCCTGCCACTGTCACTGAAGTTTGGAAGAGAAGAAAATGCATGACATTGGCAGTCGCGATAGACAGGTTTCTCATTGTGATGTTTCCGACTTGACACACGTTGTTGCGACCGTGTCCGAAAGTGTCTTCGGATCTGTCTGGTCATCCCTTCAGGAGGAATAGGTAGTTAGTACAAAGGGACACCCCGGTGCCAGTGATAAATACTTGCGGCCCATTTATCTTCTGTGTCTCCCCCTCCCTACCCGAACCCCCGCCTACCTCCAGGGACCGTGCTCAGCTGATGGACATTCAAGGTGTACAAATAAGATGCGGAAGAACGATAGCTTGTCTTCCAGACAACCTAACAAAATGGTACGACAATCTTCTCGTTTAAATGCAGTTATGTAAACCAAAGAAAGATGATTTGATTACGTTTTTTAGCTGTAAAATGTTACAACAAACATCTGCTGGATATGGATCCGGGATGTCCCAAAAGAACGTTTCGTTTCAGTAATTTCACAGATCTAGCCCCTCATCAATGATGTCAGTGTGGGTGCCCAATGTAGCAGAACGGCTGACTACATAGGTTCCCTTACACATCGTTAAACTCTGATAGCTTCTGAAGACATGTCCTGATCCAATGCAGTCTGCCACGAAGCCTGGTGCTGGGATGTTTCCAGGGCCTGCATAGGCCCCAGTTCCTGGGCGCCAGGGCCAACATGCCCCAAGGAAATTATACCACGGCCCCCTCAGTTTAGCCTCGACGCCAGACCTATAAAACGCTACGCTCAGAGTCAGCGTCTCTGGAATCAGGGTCTAACTATATATATAATTTGTGTTGATCCTGGAGTCGAGGAACTGGCCTCTGTGGGCCCTGGAAACAGTCTGGCACCCAGGCTACCCTCAGATAGACCTTGATCCACACGCTGGCTAAAAACTCCTCTAGGCCTAGTGTATGTATGGGTCTGGCACCCAGGCTATCTGTCAAGCTGCTTTCACGTTTTCTGTCTTTCCAGAGCTGAAGACAAATGAGAGATGGAGGATCAGGGTTGGACAAGTTTTCAAAAATCCTCTTGCCCTATCGGGCAAGTACAGAGTCATTTTCACTTGCCCGAACCAACTTTTCACTTGCCCAAACTATACATGACATTTTTATGCATTTTTACTACCAGCATCTTATTTTAGAGTTTATAATGCTGCATACTTTATTTATCAAAATAAGGTGGTTTGAGACTTGCAATGGATTTTCTGACAAAAGGACATTAATATAATACCAATTTGGCAAAATGATGAGTAATTTTGTTCCAAACACCATAGCGGCTATACTTTGCATCCAAAAAATTTACTTGCCCAATCGGGCAAGTACAGGGGGACATTCACTTGCCCGAACAGTACTTTTACTTGCCCTGGGCAAGTGGGCAATGGGACTTGTCCAACCCTGAGGATTGCTCAGGAGATCGCTTAACTGTTATTTCGGGCACAGCCACGGCAGCCTGTGTCGCTTGACCTCCGAGAGTCGGAATGCCCAGAGGGTTCTCTCAAACCCCCGGCCTGTTTTGACTAGCAGTCCTCTTAGCCCTCCTAATAGTTACAATTCAAATAAATATGTTGTCTTGGGAAGCTCCGCCAAGACCTGGGTATCCCTCAGGATGGCATTTATTGTAACGTTAGTTGCGTTTGAGACGTATTCTATTCTCTATACGAGAGCTTGGAAAACATAAGATTCTGTGATTCCGGCAGTTCCAGTACAGTTCCAGTACAGTGCAAGTTCAGTCGTTCCTCAAACTGCCACAGATGGCCACAGATAGCTTGCGCCGACTTCAATTTTTGCACAACGAAGAACATGTTCAATCAAGGAGAGTCTCTATTTAAAGCTCATTGGTTCAGTGAATGAGACTGAAATAGCAAGTAATTTTAACGTCGGATCAAGACTTTGACGTTTAAAAACGACATCGTTGTGTGCATTTTAGCTGGTGTGTTACCCGGAAAGGCGGTTATACCGGCTATACAGAAACAAATACAGATTTTATGGAAAGATCTCTAGTATTTCGTCCACTTTTCATTAGAAGATTGCAACTACAGATTGGATCTTGAAAGACTGATTATTCATGAATATATATTATCGATTAATCTTTCGTATATTGAAAACATGTTGTTGCAATTTGGCTGCCCCGCCCCTTTCGTTCCACCAGGAATATCAACATGAACAGAAGACACGCCTACCAAACGACACTAATAAATTATATGATTTCTCATTTTAACATAAATATGCAACCAAATAATATCTGTTAGCCGTTTGTACTATACTAACGCAGTGATAGTAAAGTTAAAGACATTCAATGTAATTTTAGGGCGGCAAAACTGGAAATATCATAGATGAGTAAATATATCTGATATTGACATTTACTGCCATTTCTTGACACATTTTTGTCATCATTTCATACTTGAAGCTTTTGAAATACTATTATCCCAAACAAAAGTTAAGCGAGGAGTCTCTTTATTTTGGGGTACCACCCATAAATCGCTAGAACCAGCTTGCGATACAAAACAAGCAAAAGTTTAAAGTCAGTGACATCGCAATTTTGACCAACATATCTGTATGTATTCTATGGGATACAATTGATTTTGATACATGAAAAGAATGTCCAGAAAATTGACTTTGCCTAGTTTTGCCGCCTTTAGATTGCATTGGATGACTTAAACGCTTATCGTAAAGTTTTATAGTAAAGTTTTATAGCAAATTCATGCCCGAGGGCTAATTGCATGAACATAAGAAATATTTGGTATAAAAACGGATAATTATTACACAAAGAACTACTGATAACTAATAAGAAACTACTGGTAAAAACTACTGATCTTATCATATGGTACTTGCACAACAACAGTGATGTTGAGACGTGTATAGGACGACAACATGCAGCGGTCCGTCTGGAGACATTTCTGTGCCATCTTGAACACGCAGATGTTTCGACACGTCAGTACACATCAGTCACACACTGAACCATATGAACCACATACAGAGCCTCGGGCGGGCTCACATGGGGTCTTACCGCTAATGATCACTAATCATAATCCCGTACTCTACAGCCATAGGCTCTAACCAGGCTTCAGAAGCGGCTGGAAAGAGTAGAAATTGGCCAAATAGACAGATGACAACATGCGCTATCTAGGGGAATCGGAGCGGCAAACTGTACTCCTTGGCCCTCCTTTGGTGGACCAACTCCAATGCCATTGGAGTATGTTACATGTATCAGTCTATTTGTCTGTTCTTTCCTGCCACTTCTGAAGCCTGGTAGAGGCTACTCTAGCTGATGGGTCCTCCATAGTCTTCTGGTTGAGCGCATTTCTCCGTTTTAACTACATTCCCGCGCCCGTGTGTGCTGTTTTCTTTCTGTTTTCTCCATCCTGACAACCGTGTCAAAGGCGCCCGACCAGTGCCGAGCTGACATCTCTCCACACTGCCCTAACTAGGCAGCCATGCATTAGCTCCGGTTACAGCACATATGGCCGTGCAAAAAGGTTTCATAATAACCTACCGATGAAGAAAAAAAACACGCTTCCCAAATTAATGAAGGTCTTCACGGAATCATGCCCACGGTTACCTTACCCGGCCAATACCAGTTGTTCTGTGAAGATTACATTACACAAGTTCAAGGTAGTCAACTTGCTGACATGACCAACTGATGATGGCAAAATCAACCATCCTTACACGTACACTACAGTACCTATTTCTGCAACACTCCTCTATAAGAAAAAAAATGTGTGTTACACCGTGTCATCCATCTACTTAGATATGACGTTCAGAACCACCTGAGGAATTAGGAACGTTAAGACTTTGAAATGCCCAAGAAATGGCACGTTTTCTTCGTGATGTTGGATTGGGTACCATCTTGTTCAGTCGCTAGTCTGGGGCATAAAGTCAAGAGCGTTAGCCTGGATGCCAGACCCATAGCACGTTAGGCACAAGGTTTAGTGGATCGGGGTCCGGAGTTAAGGCCCTTGAAACAGTCTGGCACCGAGGCTACACTCGCAGCGTGTACCTTGCAAAACGTATCTGCAGTCATCGTTTTTAATAGCGGGTTATTGACTTCAAACAAAACAAAACCGGAACCCGCAACACTTATCCATTGTAGCATATCCGTATACTATGATCTGCCTTCCAGTGACAGACCGTCATATGTACAGCAGTAGTCGTTCTTTTTTCCCGTGGTTTGTTTCCCTAAAAGTAGGCATGGTTCCGGTCGGACTTGTTCGGTCGATGTGTTGACAATGGAAGGGGTGCGCCCATGGCCTCGGGCGGCATGTAGGCGATAGAAAAGTCGTCAGATTTGCAGCCTTTTTGGGGGACAATTGGCACCATAGATGCACGTGGCATGACGAGGACTAATGTGATAGTGTCACAA
>NW_017804020.1:1818529-1823037 GCF_001625305.1 Branchiostoma belcheri | reverse complement strand
GGTATAGAAGCCCCCGGATAAGCTCTTATTCGGGGCGTTCCATATAGACCTGGTATAGAAGCCCCCGGATAAGCTCTTATTCGGGGCTTCCATATAGACCTGGTATAGAAGCCCCGGATAAGCTCTTATTCGGGGCTTCCATATAGACCTGGTATACAAGCCCCACGATAAGCTCTTATTCGGGGCTTCCATATTTACCTGGTATAAAAGCCCCGGATAAGCTCTTATTCGGGGCTTCCATATTTACCTGGTATAAAAGCCCCGGATAAGCTCTTATTTGGGGCTTACATATTTACCAGGTAAATATGGAAGCCCCAAATAATTACCTGGGATAAAAGCCCCGGATAAGCTCTTATCCGGGGCTTCCATATAGACAGGTATAATAGCCCCGGATAAGCTCTTCATGTAATATTTGGGGGCTGACATACAGACCTGGGATAAAAGCCACATACACATTTCATAATTTATAATAACAATGATGACATTTTATGAAGATTAACAGCTTTTACTTTCATATAAGACATATAAAGCAACATCTTAAGTGACAAAAATTATAAAGTGCAATGAGGAAAGCCTAGTTTTACACTAATGCCAATAAAGTAATATATATCTTCATCTCTTTAGCTTTAGACATCACTTTTGTAAAGCTTCTCAAGTACTTGCAAGTACAATATAATGTGGCTGAATTCACTAGAAAATGTTAAACTTGAATGTAGTATTTTTCTTTAACTTGTTTCTGGAAATTAACAAGTGATCCTACCTGGATCATTAGCAAATGTGAGGTCAGATACGCCGTAGTGGACCCTCTCTAGCCAATGGATATTGAGAGGCTAGCTACATTATAAATTTGATACTGTCTTATGCCACCCTGGGATCTGCTTGGAGATTAGGCGAGATATCTAGGTCAACATCCGGGCACGGTTCCAATGCCCTAGCTCTCATTGGCCAGCGAGCGTAGGCATGCGTACTGTGTTGGCGGTCAGGACAAAACCGTTAGGGTCGACAAAGAGAGGAGATTGTACTGAAAACAGGCGTTTAAATCGCTAATTCTGCGCGGTAATGGCACCAACGGAGTCTACCATGATCGAAAATCAATTTTGGAGAGGCTGGGGAGTCGAGGGGAGATGTGATCTCGGTTCAAACGCTCGCAAATTTCGAATAGTGACGTTAGCAACTTTCGTCGCCCCCCTCCCCCTTGTCCACCGGCTGGGCTCGCAGCAAAACAACAAAGCATTATGAACAGCCTTTGCCTCCGGTAAGTGCAAAAGTACATTTCAGAAAATGATTATTAAAAAACAAAAGTAGATTCAGTTACCTTTCATGTCTTGTTGTTCTTGATGTCTTCGCTAGAAACAATAGAATGTCTCCAACTAACTTCCCCGGCCCCCTAGCCCCTCCCTCATTATAGATAGTAACGTTATATATAGTATAATAATATTTATTACAAGGTTTTTGTCTTGTACTACTACTTCCCACCGATCAGTTGGCATTTCTGTACAGTAAGACTTCTGTGTATTGATAAAAAGAGCTGTGACAAAATGTGAAATATTTGTCCTATGATAATTTGTGGCTACTGGCTAGTGAACTAGAAGTAGAATAAGATCAATAAATAAATAGATAAAAAAGAACCAGTATTGTTTATTAAAAACCCCCAATGCAAAGTGATTATTGTATTTAGTTACAGCTGATTCGTCAACAGGGTTGGACAAGTTTTCAAAAATCTTCTTGCCCTATCGGGCAAGTACAGAGTCATTTTCACTTGCCCGAACCAACTTTTCACTTGCCCAAACTATACATGACATTTTTATGCATTTTTACTACCAGCATCTTATTTTAGAGTTTATAATGCTGCATACTTTATTTATCAAAATAAGGTGGTTTGAGACTTGCAATGGATTTTCTGACAAAAGGACATTAATATAATACCAATTTGGCAAAATGATGAGTAATTTTGTTCCAAACACCATAGCGGCTATACTTTGCATCCAAAAAATTTACTTGTCCAATACTTGGCAAGTACAGGGGGATATTCACTTGCCCGAACAGTACTTTTACTTGCCCTGGGCAAGTGGGCAATGGGACTTGTCCAACCCTGCGTCAAGACATGTACATGTACAATATATTTGGTAGAAATTTAGAAGTTATATGTTACATATTGTATATTGCGGATGCCTCAGGTTAGTTTTCTGACAAATGTAAATAATGTGATACATTTTGTCACCTGTGTAATTTATTTCCCTTTTATATACCTCCAGGATGTACTACTACGGTAGATGCAGCAAAAGTTGTAAGGACAGTCTAGATGAAAGGCACGCAACTGCCAGAAGTTCTGAGTCTTCGAGTACCTGACTGCTGCTACAGACTCCTTAGGTAGGACTACAGCCCTGTATATTCCTCAGTATCACCACACTTTAGTAATAATGTGTTCCTAAACAAATATCATGGTCAGGTCTGAACCTGTACCTGAGCTGAAGGGTGCCAATGTTGATGATTAGTTGATGATTAGTGCTGTGTGTCTGTAAAATCCAGCACAGAAAGTAAAATTGGTTAGGTACAAGTCCAAACTTCTGGACCGCTAATATGCCGGGAATGGAAATAATTAGACCTAAAAGAACCTTCCGGTAGTACACGTGTCATTGTCTTAATTAAAGTTCAACCATTATGTGAACACGGAGTTCAAGTACATGTCTGGACCTGGACCTAATTTAAAGCTGAGTACCTGCACCTAAAATTGTGTAACTAAACATGATCTACTGATGATGTTTGGTTTAGATTGTATATGTTTGTAAATGCTATCTTGAAGTAAGTTAGTGCTTTTGTAAGTTGCACCGTAATCATGTGACATGTTTCTCAGTGATGTGAATCAATGTTTAATGATACTTTTGTTCAATCATACAGGAACTGACTCCGAAGAAGGACTCCAAATCAACACCAAGACATCCAACATGCAAACACAGAACAGACAGCCTTACCCAGGGTGCATGGCAGCAGTGGAGTCAGATGTGGATAGGATTGTTTATACATGAGCAGTTCTACAACATAGTATTTCCCAAAAGTTAACATTGTGGTGTGCCATGTGCCGCAGGTGGTCAGTATTGATAGAGACCATAGGTTACTGTATTTTATAAACCTTATTTTGACAAACATTTAGATTTGTTTTTGTGTCTGATGGTTGTCAGACGATTAGACACAAGCTATTAAGGTCTTATTACTATATTAGCCTTACCAGAATATGTACTGTAAATGTATTCCAGTTCCAATCTCCAGTGATTTAATATGATGACAATGATACATTTTACATTGTGTCCGAAAAAAGTCACTGATATTGACACTGACACTGACACTGAATGTCAACCCATATATCACAAGCCAGTTTTGTAATTTCATTGTTATGTTAGTGTTTCTTTGAATAGTTTTATCATACAGGATATACACGACAAGTTGGTATGGATTTTCCATAGAACATGTGACAACTTTTCCTGGTACATGTTAAACCAAGTGTATAGTTTCTCAAAGTATGTGTGTTAGTACAGAATGATAATATTAATAATATATTTAGATTGTGTCTGCTGATATTCTGTGTGTTCATGAGAAATGCTACTTGTATTTATTATTATTCTGTTGCATGTGTATGTATATGTCACTGTGTGTTGTTAGTACAACACAGGTGGTCATTGATCATTTGAACATTATATAAGAAAAAAGTGTATAACTTGTATGCAAAACTTTTACTTACTTGTATGTAATGCTTATTTGCATACCTTTTAAAAAAGGTAACTGCCAATTTATGTTTAAATTCTGTGCTTTTTAAATAAATATTTCTGAGTTCTGCCCAGAACCCATTTCCTGTGCTTGTATGTAATTCAGGGGAGTGATACAACATAAGGAAATATGGGTAAAGGGGGTAAATATGGCACGTCGTTCTGGTAAGGGCATGTACGCGTAAATACGGGTAAATTCAACTAAATGTCAGAAATACCATGCTCGGTAAATCTCGGTAAATACCTGAAATGAGAAATACCCCATATGGTAAATCTCGGTAAATGCCTGAAATGCATGTGAAAAATACCCCATATGGTAAATCTCGGTAAATATATGTGGGAAATACCGCATACGGTAAATCTCGCTAAATACGTATTTACACGAAACCGGTAAATGTGGGTAAATAAGGCAAACATTACCACCTATACCATGCGGGTAAATACCGGGTAAATTTGCAGATTTACCGACGGGTAAATGTTGGTAAATCACTGGTAAATGTAACCTTTACCCGGCTTTACATCACATTTACCTTGGTGGTAAATCCCACTTTTCGTGCAGTGTCCATAACGAATTGCTGTTCTGTAATACTTGTGTCATACCCTTTTGAATGATACCAAACTTATGCTTTTTAGGATCTTCCTTCACCCTAACCCTTACCCAAACTCTAACCATTACAAGATCATTATCTTTTTACCATAGCGTCAACTGAAAAGTTCAAACACGTACAATTCCAAAACCAAAGACGA
>NW_017804020.1:1813693-1818479 GCF_001625305.1 Branchiostoma belcheri | reverse complement strand
CATACAAAACAGACACGGGGTCAGCTCGGGAGGAGAGGGAAACTCTCACCCCCTGTCATACAGACCACGTCTCCGCCTTCACTGCTGTGGACCTAGCCTCCACCAGGCCTTCATGAAGGGGGTTCTCTCTCTCTCTCAGTCCCGTACCTCGTAAACCGTATGGGCAGTTAGGATCTTAGAATTCCAAAAAAAATTGGGTCTAACTGGCCAGGGGAGTGGGTCCACCATTACGGTTTCGTTTCACACTAGGCTGCGCTACCCTTGGCCAAATTATTTTCCTCCCTATTTGGCTAAATTTTACCGTTTTTTGAACCCGCGTTTGTGTTAGTCTGGTGGGGACTACTACCCAGTGAACGGTCCACATGACGGCTGACACGGCTATGCGTGTTTACATTTCATGTTCGCCCTAAACTTCCCAGATCTCGCTCGCCGCAACCTGATTTTTATGAGAACCAGACCTGGAGTGGCGGAGATGAGGGTGGTTCGTTTTTGTGGGATCGGGGGGGATTTATTGGTTTAGCCCGGTCCAAGCTGTCACGCTGTGGCCAGAGACTGGACAAGGCTGCTTTGCATTTGTTCTAGAGACTGCGAACAGAATCCGTTGTTAGTAATTCGTTGAAACATTACATGCGGAAAGTCGTCAATATTTTGTTCAGTGACAGTTCAGAGCCTCTGTTATTTTGGGTGCTAGGGACAGTCATTTTTTCTCTCTCGTTACAATTGAACGGTTGGGTGTGCAAGAACTTTACAGGACTTACCCGCCCTTCTGGCGAGCTATGTAGTACCAGCGCAGTTTGACAGGCGTAACAAGAGGGGGTCTTATAGGCTTGATGTCCAACATGCGTGTAGCGTTATCTCGGGTTAGCCCGTGAAAAGGGACTAGTTTTCAGGTGGGACGGTGGTGTTAGGAGGAAGATACACCTGGAATGCGGATACTAGCTCGGGCTGGGGTTGAAAGTTTGTCGGTGTAATTTGTATGCCACATCGGGGAATTTCGGAGCGAATTGGACCAATTGACCGCTGAGCGCCTGAGTGACAGGGCTGGGGCGGGGAGACAGCGTGTCTTGAATTGATTTAATTCGGTCGGTTCTTCTGTGCCCCAGCATGCCGACAGCAGACAGTAAAAAGGAGAGATGTTCAGTTTTGGTTATCGTCACACACAGCCGAATATGGAACACTGCCGAACTCCCCCCAACCATGGTTAGGAATAGGTCGGGAGCAAGGTCGGTCGACTGGTACATGGTGTTCGACGAGGTTGGCTACTGTTCGGCTGCACGTATTTCAAGATGTTTATTAAATCATTCGGGAGTGGGCGGGAGGTGAATTGGGCAAGGTTGGCAACTGGTTGGCTGATGGTTGGGAGTAGGTCGGCAGTGGTCTTGGCAGTCAAATTTGAGTGAGCAGGCTGTTATGCTTCTCGGGGTCTAACTGAGGGGGTCTTTGGTAAAATTTTCTTTGGGAACAACGGAACATACTGGTCTGTGGATACTGGCCCTAGCCTGGATGCCAGACCCACAGCAAGCTAGGCTGAAAGTTATCCAGTGTGCATTGGCACCCTGGAGCCGAGGAGCTAGCCCTAGAGCTAGCCCTGGCGACAGTCTGGCACCCAGTCTAACTTTACCTCTCCTCTTGCCAGTTTGTGTGCCCGCCCTGACAAACACACTCCACATAGCTCAACATTCTCGCGCCAAGTGTCAGCTCAGAACCGCGGCATTCCTGATCACCTGTTCCCCTACACGTAGCTTACCTATCCGTCAGACTAACCTTCCATTCTTACGTGACACTTGCCATTGAGTGCCTCTGTCTTCCGTGTGACAGAGACAGACAGTGGTGTTTACGTCACGGCTTAGCGGAGGTTATGACTGTCACCTCTACGGAGTCACGTTGCGTAGGATGTCTTGGGACAGGGAAACACACAGTAGTAACATGAGTTCGGAGATCTCATACCTCCACGAAATGTTCAGATTTTCTTGAAAATTTTATTGTTTTACTGTATCTATGAAGACTGTCACCTCTACGGAGTCACGTTGCGTAGGACGGTTTTGCGACAGGGTAATACACAGTAGTAACAAGAGTTCGGAGATGTCATACCTCCACGAAATGTTCAGATTTTCTTGAAAATTTTATTGTTTTACTGTATCTATGAAGACTGTCACCTCTACGACGGAGTCACGTTGCATAGGACGGTTTTGCGACAGGGTAATACACAGTAGTAACAAGAGTTCGGAGATCTCATAGCTCCACGAAATGTTCAGATTTTCTTGAACATTTTATTGTTTTACTGTATCTATGAAGACTGTCACCTCTACGGAGTCACGTTGCGTAGGACGGTTTTGCGACAGGGTAATACACAGTAGTAACAAGAGTTCGGAGATGCCATACCTCCACGAAATGTTTAGATTTTCTTGAACATTTTATTGTTTTACTGTATCTATGAAGACTGTCACCTCTACGGAGTCACGTTGCGTAGGACGGTTTTGCGACAGGGTAATACACAGTAGTAACAAGAGTTCGGAGATCTCATAGCTCCACGAAATGTTTAGATTTTCTTGTAAATTTTGTTGTTTTACTGTGCCCCACCGAATATGAATTATTTGTCCGTTTCTCCTCATACCATTAAAATGCAAAGTCTTAGTACCTACGAATAGCCTCTACCAGGCTTCAGAAGCGACAGGAAAGAGTGGAGGATTTGGTTAGCCAAAGGAGTACAATTTGCCACTCTTTAGCATGTTATCTCATTCTGTCTATTTTGGCTTGTACGAGTACCCTCTCCAGTAGCCTGGGTGCCATCCGTTTTGTAACGGGGCTCCTTGCTCATTGCCACCCGCTTTATAACAGGACTTCTGGTCCCATTACAAAACGGCTGGCACCCAGGCTAGCTTCTGAAGCCTGGTAGGGGCTATATCTATGAGAGATAAATGATGATGTTTTTTCTCTGTTTTTACCCCTGACGACGCCACTACTACTACAGGGACGAGAGAGACTGCCTTCATCTACGCCATCACCAGCGCGGCAGTCGTGCACGCCATCACTCAGTCCTGCTCCGCCGGGAACCTCACGGATTGCTCCTGCGGACGCGTTACGGGCGATTCCGACACCTTACCCCCCAGGGGCAGCGACCTGGAGGGGTGGAAGTGGGGAGGGTGCTCGGACGACATCGTCTTCGGGATGGAGTTTAGCAAAAAGTTTGTGGACGCGGCAGATTCCCGGGGGAGGAAAAAGAGAAGTCGGAACATTCGGAGCATGATGAACTTGCACAACAACGAAGTGGGGAGAAAGGTGAGCCTTTTAAATAAACATATATATAGCACAGAACCTTTCTTGTGGTAGCCTGCGTAGCCGTACCTCTGGACCAAGAGGTTTGGAGTTCGAATCCCGGCTGTTGTCGCTGACCCGACATACACGATACTGGAAAGGGTCGCAGTCCTTAGGACGTGGTCCACTGTTCATTGTAGTCGGCCGGAAAAGAGCTAGGGAAATTTGAACCTGAAAAATTCTGCACATTGCGTCCGTCTTCCCTGTCACGACCAGTGGAAGATTAGCTCTTCAGTGAGCTAAAACTGGATCGAGATCACTTTCCTTTCCTCGAATAACCGTACGAATCCGGTGTTACCTAAGACGATTTTCCCGCGTAACATCCGCTTTCTTCGAGTTTCTGTGTTTGCCCAGCCTAAAGATTATCCCGATTGTCAGACAGGTAAGAATCCCCCTTCCCCCTCCCCGTGTCAACAAACAGCGCCGCTCCGGTGTCCAAACCCGCCAATTTTTACACAAACACCGCTAACACCTGTCTGTACAACCCTGCATTGTTAGTGATAAACACATGTCCGTCTGACCACACAGTGACACGGCTGCCCATATATCACCTGTATATACAAAACTGGAAACATGCAGTGGGACAGATAGTGGTTCTAACACCTTGCGTGACAGAGTATGCAGATGCGCCGGAAATGTGGTCACATCCGTTATCATTGGCCAGGTACCCCCATGTTGTGCCACTGTCATCGTCATCAAATTACACATAACTCAAGCATAAACATATTTGCACTTCGACGATTTTGTCCATATACTGTAGTGTTTGTCTACCGTTGTAGACCATATAATTTATACATGGTGTGGTGTGAAGTTTTAAAGCGTTTTGTAGTTTATGCAAGAATGTTTGTTGACATATCTTTTCGAGCTTAGTCAAGCTCAAAAACCAGCAAAGGAAGACAAAGAGGGATCTTCCTGACACAAACAAAGCCTTGTCAATGGTAAGATGTTGCTGGGGTAGATCTAGAGTGAATCGTCCGCCGACCCGGTCTAGTCTAGTGTCAGGTCACTCCGTTGCGCTTTTCCGTCTCGTAAACGGTCGTTCCCATTTGAAACGGTCAATGCCATGTCTGATCTCTGAATGGTCAATGCCATATCCGAGCGTATAATCACTTTTTTGAGGGACAAAACCATAACGTAACATATAAAAAGGAACATTTCAATTGCAAATATATGACAGCATGCCTGATTAAAAATGGTAAAGATACATGTATTCGTGAAAAAAGAAAGAGCACAAGCTTGGATTCGAATCCGTGTCAAAATACCTAATCCTAAACCCTGATCCTCTACGTACGCCACGAAACATCACGGTATTGAGTGACGGAGCGTGCTAATACTGCTAATAAACTACAAGTTTGCGATTCGGCGATATGACATCGGCCGTTTCAAATGGGGCGGAAATACTCCGTCTTGTCTCTCAGTATAAAATCAGCTTCTGTCGACCCCGACTGTGCCTCGGACCTCGCCCTCTCAT
>NW_017804020.1:1701977-1812454 GCF_001625305.1 Branchiostoma belcheri | reverse complement strand
CCAATTTTTACTCTCCTTTTTTGCAGAATTTTTCGATCCGTATCCCGTAGAAAGGCCTGGTGGAGGCTAGAACTTGTGGATGGCCGCCCGGATAGGCCAAACCCAAACAAGCGGGTAAAATCCTTCCTGGTGCGGGGCTTGAACTGTAGACTCTCCGCCTAACGATATTTACCTTAGCGGCTGGGAGGTTTGGATTGTATTTGTCGAGGAGAAGAGACTGTGTGGGTAGAAGTGTTACACGGGGCGGGAAAGTGCCAACCCGCATTAAAACATCAATATCAGCTCACTGCACGTAAAGGTACATGAGAGTGGAGGAACGGAGCCTTTACGCACGCTTTAAGGTATGCTTAAATAATGTATATTGCACTTACAGCTTTCATTGTCCAGAATATTTTTGTTTTTGTTTTAGTCGCCCTGAAATTGCATGAAATGTTTTTAATAATAGAGGTATCCCTAGAACGCCATCCGACAATGTCAAAAAAGTGAGGGTAGATCTAGAGTTGAGTAATCTATGGAAGAAAAAAAGCCAATGACAACTAGCCTCTACCAGGCTTTGGGTGCGGTAAAATGTTCTCTCTGGCGGACCAACTCCCTCGGCATGTTATCTCTCTATTTGACCGATTTCTGCTTTCCAGCCGCCTCCCGAAGCCTGGTAGAGGCTACATGACAACATGCAACGGACACAAGGGGCGTAAGACAACCCTCTGACAAGAGCCTCGTAGCTCAGGCCTCGTAAAAAGGGATTTTCCTCATCAAAGAACGTTAATCAGTGGATAGACCCGGTACTTAGAGTTTCCTAAATCTGTTCATCCTTGTGTGCTTCACTAGTGTGCCCTACATAACTGTGTATTTTGATTAACTCACAGATGTAGCCGGTATTAGGAGGAATTTGGTACAGTAATCTGGTCCGTTCCTTTCGGAGTCGAACGTAGATCAGATAGCAAGTGACTTATCGTCGGACGATAGTGTTTTAATAGAGAGTGAGACTGACCAGAAATACACTGGAGACTTGCCCTACTAGCCCCACAACGCTGCGAAAAAACAACAACATATTATCACCAAACTCCAAGAGTTCAAGATAGCAACGATTCGGACGATAAAACAATTAGAACGTATTTTACAACCAGGAAAGCCCACATTTTTTCGTCGGAAATGCTGTCGGCTTGTTCTTTCATTTCCTTTAATTCAAACTGTCAGGAGCCTTTTTTTTATCTGGAATTAGACTGGAAGGAAAATTGATGTCATAATTTCCGGCAACTGTGAATGAAAAAACTACTGACACTTGTGTGCCTCAGGCAATTTCACATGACCCTGAGTCGGTTTTGTAAAAGGTGTAAGCAACTTAAACTTGCCCTGGTGGTCTTAGTACTGTTTTTGTACACAGAGTGAAGAATTATTCCCGTATGACCTACTTGCTGTTGTACAGTTTGATGAAAAAGGAAATATATTCTTCCTATCGCAGAAACGTTATACGTTTGCAACATATTTACAGTCTATACTGAGGAAGTGGCATGTCGGGTTTCAAATTTAGTGGAACATAAGCACAATTTTCATTAGCTTAAGCCGCTAAAGATAAATGGTGGTAACTTTCAACACCCTCCTAACTCGTTCAACCTCAGAAATTTGAGTTTTAACGAGTTTTTCCTTCATGCATGACCGTCTTGGAAAATATGCGCCCACAAGGGAATTTGTAACACTTTCAGACAATTACTGAGTCCAGATGATGGCAAATAGGACAACTTTCAACACCCTTCTAACTCGTTCAACCTCAGAAATTACCTTGAAATTATTTTCCTTCATGCATCAGCGTCTTGGAAAATATGCGCCCACAAGGAAATTTGTAACACTTTCAGACAATTACCGACTCCAGATGTTTCCAGGGCGTTAGTTATAGTATGTACAGATGGAGAGGTTTTTCCATTTTTTCTTAGACTCGCCCGAGGCATACGTCTCTTTAGCAGTTTGAGTTCGCACGCTATCATAATACTGCAGAAGCTCTGATGTAGCCGAATGTTTACATTGGGCAAAATTGTGACAACAAGACCAGAATAGTTCACCTTAATCAGCTCGAATAGACTACGGGCGTGCCATAACTCTATAATCATGGGAACGAGAGGTGTCAGCTTCCTTCGTAGTCGTTCTACTTGACGGTGTATAATGACTTTTTTTTTTACTTTCTTCGGTTATTCTTTTCTGTTTGGTTGTTTATTTCCACATGTATAAAACAGAGGCATCTAGTGGAATTTCATGGCGGCAAAAAAAAAGAATATTCTAGATGAGGAAATCTGATGTCTGATATTACATTCATCTGCTGCCATTTTCGTCTTTATTTCATACTTGACGCGTTTGAGATTAAAAACAAGCTTCGTGAAGAGATTTTTTTTTATTTTGGGGGTACCACCCATAAATAGCTAGAACCAGCCTACGATACGAAACAATCAACCGTTTTCCGTCAGTGACATCATATCTTTGACTCACATACATCAGCATGCTAATGGCATAGGTTTGATCAACTTTACTAGAATAAAAGAACGACCAGAAAATTGACTTTGGAAATCCAGGTCTTCCCGTCCTAGAATTGCAGTGGATGTCTTTAAAAACGTCCAAACGTGACGCCTTGGAACGTGAACCAACCCATGCTGGGGGAATCTGTTACATCGCGATCAAAGACTTCAGCTTTTGGTACGATGGCTTTTCCAACGCACTTGATAGATTTACCGATTGGAGGGCGATCGTTAGGGGCGAACCTTTGACTTGGTCAGCAAGGCGTGTCGGCCTCCCCGCGAGGGTCGGCCTTGAGACGGGGAGTGTGGTCCGGTGGTGGTTCGGCACAGTCCTCCATACAACGACTCCGTAAAGTCGTGTAATATTTGGTTGGATGTGACAGTCTCCTGTGGATGAGTCTTGACAGAAAAACTGTTTTACCGATGCTTTTCGTGACATTGATAGCTCTGAGGGTTCCTTTACTACTAGTTTAAAGCCTAATATCAACAAAGGCATCTGATGCAATTTTCTGGCAAAACAAATTATTCTGGATCAGTGGATGAATAATAGATCTGTCTGATATTGACATTTACTGCCATTCGTCATCATTTCATACTTGGGGCGTTTGAAAAAGACCCAAACAAGATACGCCAGGCGTCTCTTATTTTTTGGTACCACTCATAAATAGCTAGAACCAACCTACGATACAAAACAAGCAAATCAACCTATAGGACTATGACCTGCTGATGTATGCATCGAAAATGTGAATATCACTCATATGGAACTGACATCCAATAACCAAGCTCACATCAGTACGCAAATTAACGCAACAGTACACCTAGTAACGACATGCACATCGCCGAACACAAACAAAAGTTACCATCTCTGACTGGACAAAACCGTAAAGCTTGCGTAAAGGTACATGCTTTAAGTATGTATTTGTTCATTGTCTCTGCATAGCGATGCTTGAACTGAGACGTATGATTACGCAACACAGCAACCATCCGGTTCCGGATTTTCTCCGTTGTTGTGTGTCCGCGGGCATGCAGGAAAACATGGCTTTAGTGCACCGAGTGATGTACCAAACATTTCACACCCACAATCTTCGATCCTTTCCTGTGGAGGTGTACTAGTATTGTTCAGACGACAGGCATGCTGCAAGTAGTGCTACAGGCAGACTCTGAGGACACGACCTCAGCTATAACGATTGGCAAACACTTTTTCCGTAGCCTCGAACCAGGCTTCACGGAAGCGTGTGGAAAGAGTAGAAATTGGCCAAATATACAGATAACTTCAACACAGAGCGGCAAACTGTACTCCTTTAGCCGACCAATTCCCCTGGCATGTTATCTGTCTATTTGGCCAATTTCTATTATTTCCAGCCCCTTCCGTGACGCCTGGTAGAGGCTATCTTTTTGTGTGTGTTAAAATTTCTTTGCGATAGCCTGGACAACAGTTCCATATTTTCCATAGCACGGTAGGCCCAGAGGCCAGCGTGCGAGGATCATGGTCTACTGTAACTAGGGGGGATTAGGCCCTAGAAACAGCCTGGCACCCAGGCTAAATCCTGCGTCAAGGAATATGACAGTAGACAACAGATGCGGAGCTGCGTGGGGTGTGTGAGCCGCGGGTTTAGGTCGGAGAGATTTCCCGTCTCCAAGTACAGACCAGATGGGGCACTAATAACAGCGCGTCCTGCTACTAGCTACTGGTCAAGACGGGTAGCCCCGCACCGGGTTTGTTTTCACAACTGTTTTCAAAACATCCCCCAAAATAATGGAAGCTGGCGAGTCATCTGGCCTGTCTCTGAAGCTGTACAAGTCAGTCGTTACTTTGCTTTGTTGGTAGTCACGAGAAAAGGGAGCCCCGCGATCGTGCGGGCACTGAGAAGATCAGAAGTTAGCTGTTATGTACTAGCTGTTATGATGAGCCAATAGCTAACAGAGCGTCTATCTGAACCGCCCCGCGGCGTAACACCAGCTTCGCAAGCACGCGGCGCGGCGGCAGTTGGCTATATTACACCGAACGACTTGTCATACCCCTGCTGAACATCTAACTCTTAACAATATTCAAAGCTACGCAGTGACGATGCCCATACTGTAGTTGGTGGAAGCGAGTTCCACTTGTCTACGATCATGAGTTCTGGGAAAAAAGGAAGTCGGACTTGCTTGTCGCAATCATTCAAAAGACGCAAACAATAGACGTGTCACACGATTCAAACCAACTGTATGGTCTCTGGCTACCTTTTGGGTAGAATGAAACCTAAAGCGAAGTGTTCTTATAGTCGGTTATTACTGATGTCCTTGATACCCGGAAAACGTCCAGCGTCCTTGTCTGTCATCTACATGACAGGGGTGAAAAATGGCGCTGGGCCGGGCCATTCTGGTGTTAGTAAAACAAACCCTACATGGTAGATTCATATCTCTTAGATAGGAGTCTATTGTAGCTGATACAGCTTAATCGTGGGATGGGTACGTAATCTACTTTAGTACTTTAATTTAATTCAACACGTGGTTATCTGTATATTTATTTACTTTCCAATAGTAAGAAAATTGGTAAGATTTATGTGGACTTATGTTTAATACCCCGCCTGTGACTTCTAAACAGTATTACTTACTAATAGACGCCAATGATAAAAAGTTCTGAAGGTAGAGCTACCCAGAGTAACCCCGTTTTATTAGTGAGTATGCAACAAATTAGTTTCAGGCAGCGGTCTCGGGACAAAGTCAGCGTCGCCCCGCCCAGAGTCACGGTCGGGCCCGGCGAGCTGTCGCGCCGCGGCCCTGGGTTGTGTCCGCGCGGGACCCTGGCATGGATTTCTCATTAGCTAAGCTGGGAAGGCCGCTCGCTCTCTCCTCGCCCGCATCGGTCAAGTTTCACCCACCCAATTAGACACTAGATGTCTGGGTCGGTCTCAGGGCCCCGTCACACATTCAGAACCTTCACACGAAGTTCGTGAGCAGTCTGACCAGATTTATGTCATCACGCCTACCTTTCGGTACAAATCTAATCAAATTTGAGTTAAATTTGTGTCAAATTCGATTACCGATCACGCCCCGACCTCCAGCCAACCACAAGCCAACCATGGCCGAACCTCCCGTCCACATATGAAAGTTTTAAACATTTTGAAATATTCGGTTGTGGCCGAACACCAACCGACCTTGCTCCCGACCTTCTCCCAACCATGGTTGTGGGGAGTTCGGCTAATGTTCGGGAGGCCATACTCGGCTATATACTAGTAAGTCTAGGAGATTCTCAGAAGAGGCCTAGAAAATGAGAAACGTAGCCCACCCTGCACATACTTTGTGCATTACCATAAAATCATACCTTGATGTCGCCTGATCATTTTAAGGTATGAGGGTGGTAAGGTCCAGGTGGGACAAAGTGGTTCTATTATTTAGAGATTCAGGCATGCCAACACGGCGGGCAAAACTCGGTCAAACTCGGGAAGGCAACAAGAGGGTGGCGACTCCTGTCGATCAAAGGATATACAAACACTGGTCGGCGTTTAGACGCTTCTCCCTCCCACTCGCCAAACTCTTGTTTCTACTCAATTGGCTCCAAATGTGAAACGCGAGGTCCCAGAATGTACTGGATGTACTCAGGTGAAGCTAAGTAAACGGCCGACATGTTGACACGGCACACACTTCTGCCATACCGAGCAGGTCCGCAACCTCCAGCGATGGCATCGATTGAGGCACGCCGGCTTCTGTGTCCGAGAAGGACGAGCCTTCTCCTTAGCCTCTACCAGGCTTCGGGAGCGGCAAACTGTTCACTCCAGGACCAAACTCCCTTGGCATGCTATATCTCTACTTGACCGATTTCTACTCTTTTCAACCGCCTCCCGAAGCCTGGTAGAGGCTACCTTCTTATAGCCTGGATGCCAGACACGTAACACGACAGGTTCCAAAGGCATCCAATACGATCTCAGGGCAGCAAAAATGGAAATATTCTGAATATGGCAATCTTTGTGATATTGACACATACTGCTTCACAATAGCGCATTTCAATCAACATTTCACACTGAGCATTTAAAACTGCAGAAATAAGCCCCAAGACGATTCCTTTATTTTCTGGATGGTACCCTGAAAATCAGCCCAGGGCGCTCCCAGTAAACCATTTTCTGTCAGAATTTTGGGAATTTTGCTCCATGAGGGTCAATATACGCTGGGATGGTGTGGTTTCAACTCAGTATGTAGACAAATGACTAGAATATTGGCTTTAAAAAATCGGGTTCATGTTCCGGGCCCTGGAGTCGAGGAACTAGCCTATGCAGCCTGGCACCCAGGCTAGCCTTCTCTTCCCGCGGTCTTTACAAAATCCCTCCTTATGTTTGTCCCGCCTGACGACTGGTCCTGTGAGCCTTTCGTTTATGGCGGTAATGAGTCCGGTAAATAAGTGGGGTTAGGGAAAAAGTGGTTCCTAATTGATTTCTTGTCGTCCTACTTTAGTACTTACAGTAGCCCAAAGACCGAAGACGTGGCCTGTCTGTGTTTTGAAGGCATCCAATTTCAGGGTGCTAAAAATATTTTTGATGAGTAAATCTGTCTGATATTGACATTTATTGCAATTTCTTATTAGTAGATTTTCGACTTCAGTTCATATAGACAAGAAAAGCGTTTAAAATAGCAAAGAACCAAGCTACCGGAAGAGTCCCTTGTATTTTTGGGTACCACCAATAAATAGCTAAACCAGCCTTCGAAACGAAACCTTTTTCCATCAGTGACATCACATTTTTCCCTCACAGATATCAGTATACTTGACCTATCGGATAGGATTCATTGAACATTAAAAATGACCAGAAAATATACATGTAGTTTGAAAATTCAGCGTTACTACCCTAAATCGCTCTTGTTGGTGCCTTTAATCTATCATCTGATACTAGTAATATATTTGCATTTGGTTGTTTTCAATTGATTATTTCGAATCATCAGATTTAGATTCTACAAAACATACATAGCCAGCCATGCTACCACACCAAATGACAAGTGGTCGTCCGTAACGTATGGCGACACGTTGACATGGGTATGACCAGAAGGTTTGGACAGAATCTCAACAATTTTTTGTCAAAATATCGTTCCCTGTTGTCAGTTTTGGTGAGAGGACAATAGGCATGTAATACGTCTGTGTAGGCACAGCAACATTCTTAGACACACACGAAGACACCGTTTGAAACAGCCTGTAAGATGCTGGGTACCGTCTTTTCCTTACCAATATGTCTTATGATGTAGATAATACATCATAAAGGTTTTTTAGTTTGCATTCAGAGAGAGAGAGAGAAAGAGAGAGCTGGAGAGAGATAGGAGGATAGAGACAGAGAGAGACAGAAAGACAGAGAGAGAGACAGAAAGCGACAAAGAGAGACAGAGAAAGACAGAGAGAGGCAGAGGGAGAGAGACAGAAATATATATATAGAGAGAGGGACAGAGACACACACAGAGAGAGAGAGAGAGAGAGAGATAGACAGACGAGACAGAGATCAAAAACAATCCACTGTACCATCTTGAAAGTTCATCTGTGTTGGTAGTTACATGTTTAAAGTTAAAACTTTTGGTCCAACACAAAAAATTCTCTCACCTAGAGCTTTCGACCAGTCACTCTGGTCTTCCTCAGTTCACTGGGTCAGTCTACTGAGGAAGACCAGAGTGACTGGTCGAAAGCTCTAGGTGAGAGAATTTTTTGTGTTGGACCAAAAGTTTAACAAATCCACTGTGCCATTTTTCATGAAGGTAATCAAAGGGCCGTTATCTATTAAAGGGACAAGACACTTGCGGTGGCCGCTACGCGTCTCTGAATGCGAGCAATGTTCCCGAGCGGCACTTATCTCTCCTGGAATGTGTCCACATGGAGGGGACAGTTGTCGTGATGCAGCGTCCAACAACAACATCCTTATCGACATTCTCAAACTCCCACAACGACGTGACTCCGCAGTCTCTGAGCACACTCTACGTGTAGCGTGTGGCGACAGGGCAGATGTGACAGACGGGGGCGATATTGTCATGGGTCACTATTTGACGGTTACACCACAGGACATCTATGCTCGTCTTGCAGGGCTCGATATACTTTTTTTCAAACCTGCACTGGTGCAGGTATCTACACCCGACAAATCTTACCTACACCACTCAGAATTACTAATGAAGTACAATGTATGCATCATGCTAAAACTGTTCAGAAACTTTTACACACGCTCTAAAGATTGTATTGTGCAATGTAGGTGGTATTTTGAACCCTGTCTAGCCTTTGGTTCTTGTTTCCTACCCCTATGGTTTTGTAGTTGTCCTGTAGTTTAGTGGGCACTTGGCAGCCCTTGGCGATAAACTGTTACAACATGGTATTGGAAAAGGTTGCTAAACATATCCGACACATGTGTCAAAGCTTAGCCGCCGCCCGTAAAGCGCCGGGCCCCCGATATTTTGGCTTCTCGTGCGTTTCCCATGAAGAAACGGGAGAAAGTTTGTCGGAACATCAGTGGGACAGGAATGGCAACACTTCGCCTGCTCTCGTTCTCAGCCCTAAATCCCCTCCAAATGTTTGAAACCCTCTCCACAAGACTGGGCAAGAGGTAGCCTCTACCAGGCTTCGGGAAGCGGCTGGGAAGAGTAGAAATCGGCCAAATAGAGAGATAACATGCCAGGGGAGTTGGTGATGCTTCGGGAGCGGCAAAATGTTTTCTCCAGCAGCACCAACTCCCCAGTCTCTCTATTTGGCCGATTTCTACTCTTCCCAGCCGCTTCCCGAAGCCTGGTAGAGGCTAGGCAAGAGGCCTAGGCAGGCTGGAGAAGGGAGCATAGGCACTACGGTACTACGAGGTGACCCAAACATCTTTTAACAAGAAATCGGAAATTCCAAACCTCCGCCATGTTTTCAACGTTTGCTGATAATTGGTGTAACACAATTATTATACACAATACATTACAGGCTTATCCACTCCCCTCTCCTGAAGGTACTGTGCGGATGGTATAGTCTGGTAGACGACAACAGCTGTTGATAGACGATACCACACCATATACAAAACAGGGGTGTGGAATTATTTTATTTCAATACCTAAAGATACATATATAAAAGGCAGAAACCAACCGCATCATCGGAACCCCAATAATATAACATACACTGAAAATCGAGGAAATCCGCCAAACCCACCACGAGTTACAGCTGCGAACACACAAAGACGACCGAAAACAGTACCTTCCCCTGTTCGCCTATCGAGGTTAAAGATATTCTAAGTCCCACTACGTGCATGTAACGTTAGCATTTACTAGTACATAAAATAAAAGAAAGAGGAAGCTATATATACGGGATAGACACTGTAGTGGTACCGCTAGCACTGACTGGTTCTGTATTATATTCTGTATCATATTATGATATATGATGCAAAAGATCTATCATGGACAATTTCCCTATACAGGTATAACTCCTGAAACTTCCCCCAGACAATACCCCCCATTTCTGAGCCACACACAGCTTCAAAGTAACATTGTTTGGGTTTATTCGGCAGGGGGCCTCCTCAGCAAAGTGACTCACCCCACAACCTAATGGCACTTCATGTTACTAAGTGTGGAACCAAAGTTCGACAAAAACGCCCACCCCTCACTATTGTATTGAGTACAAGCAGTATTACTTAAAGGTCTGTCTGTATGTCAGCTAAACAGTACTGAACTTCAAGGAAAGTGACATTCCTTGCCATGCCTTCAAGTACCAGAGTTATCAACCAAGGATGGAGGTGTTCAAGAATTCATTCTTTCCTAGAACTATCGCAGAGTGGAGCTCGCTGTCACCAAGTACAGTAGGGGCATTGTCATTAGATAGCTTTAAACAATGTCTAGAGTTAGATGTTCAAGGGTTAGGTGTAACAAGCGGCTTAGCCGATCGGTGTAGTGTAGCCAGCTGCCGCCGCGCCGCGTGCCTGCGAAGCTGGTGTGTTACCGGCTATACACTACAGACATAGATACAGATTCAACTTGAAGGTAATTTATCTCAGTTCAAAATTAAGGCCATATAGGTGGCATGTTACTTGTCAGATGTTAGCTATATAGAAACGATGTAATTTTGTGTTCACATTAAGTTTTGATTCGTAGTAGGTATCTACTGTAGTATTACAGATGACCTTGAAAAATTCCGTTTGTTTTTGAAAAATTAAACATGCGTGCCAGCAAGGACATTATACACAGATATAATGTCTTGTATAATGTCTCTGGTGCCAGGAATGTTTCCAACAGCATATTTCTGCCCACCGGAAAAGCCATTCTCGCACAGATGAGGTCAAGAAAAAGATGGAAAGGTCATCAGTTCCTGGTCAGTGCTGATTAGATGGCACGGCCAAAGGAGGAGAGGAGATGAAAGGTCAGTTCAAACATGAGGACCGGGGGGACCTTTTACCGTCCCGCGGACGGATCTAAGCAACATGGGCCACATCACCACGCACGAAGGTAACCGAGATCAAAGAGCGCCGAGACACCCGCCAAATCACACCGTGTCGGCCGTATATATACCTCCAGGGTCACCGCGTGCGATATCCGAACTCGCCAAACAATGTCAACACTACAACCACGTCCACTCGTAGGTTTCCAGGCCCAAACACCCATCAACAGCTCCGTGAGATTTAGACTAAAGCCGAAGCGCCAAAAATTTGACATTGGCTGCAACGTAACACATTTCTCGAGCAAGTGAAACACAGCCTGATCACAGCGACGTTTGTTTGACCCCCGTGTCCTATCGCCCCTCTCGCGAGCCCTTGTTTCGACGACCCCGTGAGCTTCTTCTCGACTTCAAAGGAGTTCTACAGACAGTGCTACTCGGTAGCACGAGAATGTCTGGGTCTGGTTCGTGACTAGTTGTGTCTTTTCGCGCCCTTTTCGTGGGCAAGCGGACGTCAGGCACAGCCGCTTGAACTGTGACCTTCCAGGGTAGGTCGGACAGAGGGCGGGGCACCTGTCTCTGTCCGCATGTTGCTGAAGCTAACTGACCCAGCTGTAGGGTAAAGTTTTCGTCTTGACCACTGGGACTGGCTGGGGAAAAAGTATTTGGGATGGCAACACCTATTAACCGAGGTGCTACCATATCCTCGTTGGCTGACTTGTTGCTATTGGTAGCCACTATCAGGCTTTAGAAGCGACTAGGTTGTCATCCTGAGCACTGGGACTGGGGAAATAGTATTTGGGATGGCAACACCTATTAACCGAGGTACTGCCATATCCTCGTTGGCTGACTTGTACGCTACTTTTTAATAGCCTCTACCAGGCTTTCAGAAGCGGCTGGAAAGAGTAGACAGGTAACATCCCATGGGAGTTGGTCTGTTAAGGGAATACTCCTTCTAGCCGCTTCTGAAGCCTGCTAGAGGCTATGCTAGGGGATCAAGCTGACAGTACCAACGAAGTAAGAGCAAGGAATACCAACAGAAGGAGGGAATATAATCTACAACATTATCGTTGTTGTCGTGTTACCACTAGGAAGGTTGTTTTACACCGAATCTGACAATCTAATAGTAGGGTAGTAACTTATCCTTCATTGGCGCTTTGATCAGTTTGATAAATAAAATGACAACGCAGGTAGAAGGGGTAGGAATAAGAAACTTCAAACAAAGGTAAATAAGACTTTTAAAAAGGGCTCTGTAAACACGGCAAGTATACATTAGGCAAAATCATTTTTAGCGACATTTTACACGCACACATGCATACCACAGTGTTTCCTGTACCGCCCCCTAACTTACATATCGTTCCACACCTCTCCCCCACCAGCCAAGAATAACAAACAATCTCCAACTAATTTCTCAACCTGCATTTAGGGACCACGACTTTGACATTCCCAGCCATGCCGTATGTTTACGTTACCTACACAGGCCAGAGTATTGAGTTTTTAAGAAACGCAGTGCCAGTTTGTCTTCACTCCGCAGTTTCTTTGTTTTGCTTTCTCTTCTCGATCTCCCTCAGTGTTGTTGTGTTGACTTTTACACACCACATTGTGTGATGTATCCACGCTTCAAAACATGCCCTATTTGTTGTCGTTGGACCCCCCACCCCTTTTCTAGTCTGCGAAGTCCCCTTTTCTCATAGAAGAGAACTTGAATTACTTGAGCATATATTTATTTCCTAAAGTCTGTAGCTGGTAAGAGGCTTGCCTAGTTCATGTTAATATTTAGAGCGAACTGTTTCCTCACACTACCATGGATTGCGTCACGGCCTGACCCCAGCTGATCTGTTAATGTTCATTCCAATCAAAAGACCAAACAGAGCGAAATTCGGGGACTTGGACTACAGACAGGATTGTACGAGGCGACAATAGCCCTGTCATCCTGCATTCCGAAGGATAGCGCGGTAAGAAGGGCCGGATGACAGCAAGAATGCAACCGTTTCACACAGTGTTGTAGCTTCTTTGTGTCCATTTCGTGAGAAAAACGGAGTTTTTGTCCCCTGGTATTTCTTACTATTTGTCAGCTTAGGTTGGTAATCCCGCGACTCCGCCCTTGTCAAAGCCCTAGAACATTTTGCCTGGAGTTAAACGTTAACCATTTAGAACCCAACCTCGGCAGTGTGCACGTCCAAATTGTATGTCAATCGACACACGCCCACTCATTTCCTTCCACTGTGTGCGCCTTTTTGTAGCAAGCGTATTTTCAGTGGTTAGCGACACTGTCTAGCATTTGAACCAAGATGCTAGGGGTTCGAATCCCAGGTTGCTGTCGCTCACCCACATGCACGCTACTGTAAAGGGTCTCAGTCCTTAGGACGGGACGTTAAGCTGTGATCCACTGTTTATTGTTCTTGTCCAAAAGAGCTAGGAAAATTTCTCCGATACAATGAACCTATATACTGTACATAGCGCCTGTCTTCTCTGTCACGACCAGATTGATTGACTCTTCAGTGAGTTATAACTGGATAGAGATCATTTTCCTTGCACCTCCTCAACCGAAGTCAGGCACCGATCTAGATCTATACCTGGGTGGTGTGAGGAATGCCATGTAACGTGCCTTTCCCAAGGACACAACGTCTAAGCAGGAATGACAGGATCGGAATCGAACCCGCGACCACTGGCTTCGAAGTACCACCCCAATTACCCTACTCATGTTCGGAGCGTAATCCCTAGCATAAACGCGTCCTTTATGGGACTGGAACCCGTGACCCCTTCAACCATAAATCTGTCTGGAAGTGCCGTACTTGTCTGGTTGGACGCATTAGAGAAGAAAGTGATATGCGGGAGGCCAGGGAACACGATCTGGGTTAAATGATGAAGAATTGTTGTGTAATTTGGGGGTTAACGCGGAAGTGATAAATAACCATTTGTTACCCATGGCTGTCCTTGTCATTTATCGTCACCCAAGCCGGCCCTTCTCAGTAAAATTCTTGTATACGCTACATTCATGTTCTGTTCTGTGTTGTTTGTTTCTTTGCAAATCGTGCAAAGTCACGAACAATGGGACAACGTATTCAGAAATGAACGATAGATAGATACCCAAACTGATTTTAGCGTCATAAGCGGCTGATTCCGAAAAAAAATTGCGCAAGGTTTTGTTTTTCCGAGACGAGTGTTTGTTGGCATCGGTCCAACTACATGTACATTCACCAACACTTGTGCTGTCCTTGGTGCTGAAAAGTAATCCGCCAGGTGGCGCTGCCTTCAGTAGAAGCCGTACCAACATGGAGTAGTACTAGTACAACTACTTGTTACATGTATGAAACGCAGGCACCAAGGCAGAGTTCTGAGCCATCTAATAGATCTATTTACGCCGAGAGCCAACCTTGTCGTCCCCGCGAAGCGACCCAAGTCCATTACCGGCTTCGCGTTGACAGTTTTGCGCTTCCAAGAGGAGTTGGATCGCGCCCTTGAGATCCCGTTCAGCGGGCATGGCGACCGTACCGTTTACATGACCCTGTCACAGACACGACTGTGCGATGTGGTGTAAATCGTTCTCCTTGACCTAACCGTTATATAAACGTATTTACGTAGTAATGTTGGAGCATCTGTTAGCAGGTCTCCGGTGCAAACACGTTGGGGCTCACAAGGTAATACTTTGGCTAGGGTACAGGGTACTGTATTCTATACTCAAACGCCTGTCTATCTATGTTTTGTTTATTTATCTATCTATCTATTTATTTGTTTGTTTGTTTATTTATTTAAAATTTACCACATTTGTGGAACGATTGACATAACAGGTGGCTATCACCTTTTCAAGATGTCAATTCTGAGACCAGCCTGTAATATTTACGTTTGATACCGAGCGATATAAACCGAAGCTAGGTACTCCTTTTCAGCCTTTCAAAAGGGTACAACATTGGAATTGGAAGCCAGAACCATCGGATTGCTTGTCATATTGGTGCAAATTTTGTTTATTTTAGTCAAAATGGTGACAGATGATGTTCCGGGATCCACTTCAAACGATGCAACAATACACTTTGGATTCGTCATGAGGTCAATTTACATATCAAAATCGGTCTGTGTGGCGTTCTTATTCGAGGTGAGCAACGGTTAGATTGTGTTGAACCATGGAGTTATAAAGAATTTCCTTCTAACTCCATGGTTGAACGAAAGTATCAACTTCATGATCATGGAATGTACCAACACAGATGAGCTTTCATGCTAACATTCCTGTGGTGTTTGCGCCACTCCGGTACAAGCCTGTAACAGCTGTAACATAGACCACAGCGCTGCCGTCTGACCGCCACAGTTGTTGGGGGAGTTCTGGTTTAATCGTCAGGGAGCAAAACAGTGACAATATCAGAGATATCAAGCGTCAAGGGGTCAAAGGTCACGGCAATGACGGGGCTAACGAGCTCGTCGGGTATAACGTACTGCGCCTGCGCGAAACCCGTGACGTATTTTGCATAGCACTTCGGCAGAACGTCTCGTTTAAAAAGTTGTATTCGCGTCACAAGGATGACATTCCGTCTATCGTTCACAAATGTTATGTCGGAAAAGGTACTGACTCCAACGAGCAAAATTCTTATCTTGTATACAAGTTGTATTAGTGTAGAGGATATCTTCTCATTTGTCTATTACGCATACTATTCATAAATGCAACTCTGATCTCCCGATACAATAAATATAAATCATATAATAAGGCCTTCAATACAAGAATTACAGCTGCTAGAATTAAGAAGGAATTGGCTTTAAATTGCAACTATGGGCATTTTCTTCTAAAAAAAGCCTATCGCGTCCTTGGTGAATATCTTTTTACCGATGTGACTCAGCACTTGAAAAGGACAGAACTGAAAAATCTATAGCTCGTAAAACACCACTTTTGTCGTTGTATGAGTAAAAGGCCACGGGTACATATATTTTCAAAGCGAAGAGAAAGATTACCCGATCTGCGGTGTGAATGTACGACAACAGATGTTTTTTGTCCTACTTTTTTGCAACGTGTTAAACCTTATCATTGATATACTTCTCTTGAAGAAGATAAGACGTGAAGCTACGATGTCTTTCTTTAATCAGTTCGGGGTAAATCAAAGAAAAAAAATAGATCGAGTGGCCAAGTAAGAGCAGTGGACCTTGAACATCATTTCCGTTCTCCCATGATGCGTTTCGCCACGCAATGGTGAACATGAAGGCAAGAATGGCCGCCATGTTGTCCGTGCCTTCAGGCTATAGTTCGGCGTTTATAACTCAACACATTTGTCCCGTAAGCTGTGTACAGTTATGATTGATGTTGATCATTTGGAGGAAGTGGATTTTTTTGGGACAGGAAAGAAGGAGAGAACGCGGTATCTAGTATCTACGCCTCAGGGGGTGGTTTCATAATTCCACGAATTCATTGAGATCGTGCTACATTAGCCTTGGTACCAACCGTATTTGTTACGCCGCACCACTAAAAATTTTAAAGAGTGAAGAAACGGAATCCAATGCGATTTCAGAGCAGCAAAACTGGAAAGATTTTGAATAAGGCAAGCTTTATGATCATTGACACATAAGGCCATGTTGATTTGATTATATGGATGACATCCTCCGGGAGCCCCAAAACTGATGCGCGCTTGCGAATAAAAAAAAGTTTTGCAAAAAAAAAGTTCTTTTCATTATGAAATCTACGTGGTCATGAGGGTTGAGCAAATGGCACAGAATATGGTTTGGCGAATAATCTAGTCTTCAAGTCCATTTCTTTACAATTTCGTCTTTTTTCGTCTGATTTTGGCATTCTACGACATTGGTATAGTTTTTATTAATTTTGTTTTGTATATTTTTGCTCATTTTGCAACTGTTTTGTACGATTTACAGTATGGTTGAAAACTTTTTTTTTGGAAACGGCCGAAAATTCATGCGCGCGCGGATGTCATCCATATAATCAAATCAACATGGCCTAATACTTCACATTAGCATATTTCAATCAGTATTTCATACTTTGGGTATTTAAAACTGCAAAAACAAGTCCCAAGATGAGTCCTTTATTTCATGGGTGGTACCCTAGAATCAGCCCGGCGCCCTTCCAATAACCATTTTTGGGTCAGAATTTTGGGTATTTTTGCTTTTTGAGGGTCAATATACATTTGGATAGTGGAGTTTCAACTCAGTATGCATAAGTGGCTAGAATATTGACTTTGAAAAAAAAAACGTGTTTCCAAGCCCCCAAAACTGCACTGGATGCCTTTTAAGTATGTATTCTGTGCGGCGAGCTTCAACGGTGCTTGAAAACTGAGAGATGAGCCAGCCACTTGTCTGTTTTCATCTTTAAGGTCTTCAGACATGTAACTCTCACGTAACAGCCCTGTTCTCTGTCACCTGTAAGTAGCATGAAATAGATGTTCCTGCCAGAGCTCTCAGCGACGCTGCTTTGTTTCATTCAATTAGCGAAGTTCAAGAGGTTTGTCAGGCGATATATTCTTATCTGTAGGTCTGCTTGATATAACCAGATGCGCTCACAAACGCTGTAGTGTCTTCTTCTGATTGTTACAGTTTATATCACTCTGTTGTCTGGAAACCTTATCGGTAAAGTTACAAGTAAAGACAGGCATGTCAACAACTAGCCTGGGTGCCAGACTGTTTCTATAGGGCCTATACAGGCCAGTTCCTCGGTTCCAAGGCCAACATGCCTAAAGGAAATTATATCAGTGTAGCCACCGGTACCATCAAATAGGCCCTGATCTAGGCACGCTGGCTAATTCTGCACCTACAAATGTAGTAGTCTCTACCAGACTAACTACGCTGGCTATATATAGGGGAATATTTGCCAGGGGAGTTTGACCGCCTTGGGGTTTGACTGGCTTCGGAGGGAAACAAACAATCTTCCGCGGCCAATTCTACTCTCCTTTTTGCCGAATTCTACGATCCGTATTCCCGTAGAAAGGCCTGGTGGAGGCTACAGATGTAGCGTGTTATGGGTCTGGCATCCAGGCTACATGTCAACATATTTCTGTGGTTTGTTCCCGGACATGGGTTATGTCATATTCCTGGGAGCTATCATCTCCCACACGTCCTGACAGAACTTGACCTCTGTGGTGATGTGAAGGTCAAGGGCCCGTGTGTAACGTCTGATCTGGCATTCCTCAGGCTTGTCATGCACGGGCCTGGGGCCGGCCCGCTGTCGGCACTTTGAAGGGAACATCACATTCTCGTGACGACAAAGATTCTGTTTGGAAGGGAAGGAAACTTTAGGAAACTAAAAAGAAAACATTCTTGTGGAAGAGGTTTTAATCAGAGAACACCTGCTTATAGGGGAACTAGTTGTACTGGTATCGGCAAACTTCACAATATACTAATAAAAATGTCATTTTTGGAACGTATAACAGGCAGAAACAATCTCCACCATTGTGTGCTTTTTAAAACCCAACTCGCAACACGACTATAACATGATGCCACTGGAGTCAAGTACGTACAAAAGAGCTAAGTTAGTGTAACAAGAAATGCTTTTAAAAATCTGTCCGAGGGCTAAGCTGGGACTAACTAGTTAGGTGGCGTGAGTGTAATGACGATGTGTGACTCAAGTAATTGGTCACCTTGGTGATTTGAATAGGACCAATGCGACGGTAATAGGACTGGACTTAAATGCTCAATTGTTATCATCGGCTCTTTCTAACGAAGAAGAGATATTTGTTAGAGTAATACTTAATTAGCGGTTACATGCGTAAAGCTTTCGGCCAGTCTCTCCCTCCTGACATCTGCTTGGATTTTATTCATATAGTGGTTATGTATCAGGCGCCCAACACGTAACATCCAGCAACATTGATGGAACAAACGAATATTCTACTCAGCACAAAGCCCCTATTCCTAAGGACAATCCCGTACAAGGTTCACAGTAACGACTCGCATGTGTTGGTGTTGGTTTGGGAGCCGAAATGGCTGCTATCTTTCATCGTGCAGACCGGGAAGGCGCGAGGTCGGGGCTGATGTCGGCAGGGTCACGGACTGGAGGGAATGCCGTACACGACTAGCCTCTACCAGGCTTCGGGAGGCGGCTGGAAAGAGTGGAAATATGGGCAAATAGAGAGAGATAACATGTCGGGGGAGTTGGTCTGTCAGAGAGTACATTGGGTGCGTCAAACTCTACCTTTCTAGGGGACCAACTTCCTCGGCATGTTATCACTCTCTATTTAGTATTTGACCAATTTCTACTCTTTCCAAGAGCCTCCCGAAGACTGGTAGAGGCAAGTACAAGAGGTTCTAGGGGACCGCACCAAAGTCAATTTTCTAGTCATTGTAATGTAGTACGTTGAATCAACCCTTTCCCATATCAAACTGATATCTGAGGGAAAATACGATGTCTCTTGTCAGAAAACGGTTGTTTGTTTAGTATCGTAGGCTGGTTCTGGCTATTTGTTGGTGGTACCCAAAAATAAAAGTAGCTTGTTTTGGGACTATTTTAAATACTTCAAGCGTGAAATGTCGTACACAGGGTTGCTTTGACTGACTGATTTGCATAGCCTCTAACAGGCTTCAGAAGAGCAGCAATTCCAGGAATGGTCTTGGATAATCTCAGATTTGCCGCAGATTCCCGGTTCTGGATACGCGTTTGGATTATCCAGAACTGTATCTACGCATGCATGGTTCTGGATGCAACAGGTCTAACCAAGGAGTGATGAAAGCTCCTTGGTCTAACATTGTTCTACTTGTTACCTATCAAAGATGATCTACATGATGAGAGTGAAGACAAGCCCCCCACCGAGGTGTCTCCACCCTGAAATGGACCGCGATGACACACGTCGCTCCCAGCGGTTTGACGAGAGCCATCTCACGTCGGGAGAAACCTGTTAGATGTTTTAAGGTTCATGAGTTGTCATGGCAACCGGTCATGAGTTGCCATGACAACGGGTAATGAGTTAGCATCTCCGTGTGGGGTTGAACGAGAGACGTAGGAAGTACGACACGGGTCGGTGGTGTTGACCGCGAACTATCGTTACTTTCCTTGGATATGTCCGTGGTGTTGGCACCGTTTAAAAGTCACTGGAAGTGGTCTGTGACGAATAGCTTTAACAGCTCACCACACATACTCGAATATGGTCTCCCGAACACTAGCCAAACTCTTCCCAACCTACGTCGTAGGTCGGGAGCAAGGTCGGCTGGTGTTCGGCCAGGTCGGCTACTGTTCGACTTCGCTACGTCATGCAGCCGAATGTTACCAAATGTTAAAAACATTTGGGTTTGGACGGGAGGTTCGGCCATGGTTGAGTGGAGGTTGGCTGGTGTTTGGGAGTAGGTCGGGGCGTGGTTGGCAGTCAAATTTGACTCAGATTTAACTCAAATTCGATTCGATCCGGCAAAAATGGGATGTTACTGACAGAAAACGGTTGCTTCTTTCCTATCGTAGGCTGGTTCTAGCTATCTATTGGTGGTACGAAAACAATGAAAGGACACCAGGCATCACGTAGCTTGTTTGCGGCTATTTGAAACGCTTGAAGTATGAAATGATGACAAAATGTTGCAGGATGTGCTAATATCATACATATTTCCTATAGGCTAGAACTTTTTTTCCTTTTGTCCCCCTGAAATATATAATTGCATTACATGCCTTATATATTATATTAAAGAGCACCCCTTCCCCCGGGTGTCGGTATAGGGTTAGGCGGCAACAGCGCAGTTTCCTCCCCGCTCGAACCTGACGACACAGCGCGCTGCAGGACTCCACTTCAAGTTCAAGTTCCTTCGCACGAACGCGGGTCTCCAGTTGCCTCTAGAGCACAAGCTCCCATTTATAGCACAAAGACTTCCTGTCTGATCAGAGCTCATTTATTAGTCTACATCACTGCATAGAATCGCATCTTTAAGCACGCTTTATTAAAGCATGCGTTAAGATACATGCAAGTGAAGAAAACGGGCCCTTTTACGCTTGCTTTAAGGTGTATTTTGTGGAGTGCATTTGACGCTGTGTGTGTGCAGTATCCTACTTGTAAAGTTACGACAACGTTACAGTGTACTCTCCAAGCTGCGGCAAGCAGAGATTTTGGCTTCGGCTTATTTTTGACGCGTTTTCTTTGTACATTTTTACAGCAGCAAAACTAAGGGTGGCAAATGAATGCTACCTGGCCAGTTTAATTTGAGCCTCTCCACAGTAGCCTCTACCAGGCTTCAGAAGCGGTTGGAAAGAGTAGAAATTGACCAAAAAGACAGATAACATGCCAGGGGATATGGTCCGTCAAAGCAATATGTATATAGTTCGCTGAAGGGAGCGACAAACTGCACTGCTTTAGCGGACCAACTCCCCTGGCATGTTATCTGTCTTTTGGCCAGTTTCTACTCTTTCCAGCCCCTTCTGGAGCCTGGTAGAGGCTACTCTCGACATCTTACTAGTTATTCGATCAGGCTCCGTAAAAGTGATGGTCAGAACCAGGTGTTAGCACGGACATATTACTGTGTACATAGTACGGTTCATTACAACCCCCCTCCCACACTCACGGATGTAATTTGACAGTTTAACTAATCCTGTTTCAACAACAAGAAATTATGGAGCTGTGATATTGTTTACCTAAGATAAGAGATCTCTTTGTGTACTGCCGACCACATGTTCTGATCGGTCAAAGCCAAGTTCACGCGCGAGGGCAAAGGGATCATCTAAGCTTAACACTTATAGAGGACGTACCCTAATACAGTATGTTTCTTTGTGGTCTTCATTCTGGGGAAGTAGTATAGGGTTACGTAGACCTCGTATTTGTGAGGTGGCGTTTATCTGGTGTGGTTAGTGTGTCTGGGATGATCAGTGTCAGTGATACGTCTTCCACCTGGCGACTTAAAAGGCTGCCGAGGGCTCAAGGAATTAGAAGAAACAGAAGAAAGGGCTGTACTACCTGAGACGTGATAGCTATCATAAGGAGATGGGTGTACTGTATAAGATTAATCGTGTATATATCAGATATCACTTCTCATTACTCCATGGGCATACAAGGTGAAAATGAGTACTGTCCTCTGTGTTGGTGGTGGATTAAAAAAGTTTTAAAAAAATACTTGAGTGTGCCGTCACCACGTCTTGTCATTACATATACATGTTTGAATTTTAAAAAAATGATGTTGTGTAAAAATTGCTAAATCCTATGAAATTTCTGGGCGGCAAAACAGTAGATATTCTGGATGAGGACATCTGTCGGATATTAACATTTATTGTCATTTTTAGCCCCCCTTTTCTTCATCATTTCATACTAACGCGAACTGAGTCTCTTGGCCGACTATTAGTCCTTTCTGGCTATCCGTACGCCCGTAAGAACGCCTGGTGGAGGCTAGCAATTTTTGTAGCCTCTACCAGGCATCGCGGATCGCTGGGAAAATAGTAGAAATTGGTCAAAATAAAGAGGTCGCAAAACGTACCCTCTCTGGCCGGCTAACTCCCCTGGTAACTCCCCTGGTATATTATTCCCTTTATTTTGGCCAATTTCTACTTTTCTCCAGCGATCCGCGGTGCCTGGTAGAGGCTACAATTTTCCCAAAGCCACAGCCCACAGCCCCTCACACATCACACCTGACACCTGGCTTCTGTTTATGGCGTCTTGACTTCGGTTTCTCGCCGACATCCCGGCGGCTTTGCTGACCCTGATCGGGTCCCTCCGGTAAAGTCCGGGGCTCACCTCGGTAATCCTCGTCTGGTCGCCAGAAAATTGCCAATTTCTGGTCGGTTAAGCCCTCCTCGCTACTATAGTTCATCGTTTACACTTACGTTGTAAATTCTGATAGAGTCACAAGGCACATGTGTTCGGAAATTTGCGGTACCGTACTACTCTTATGTGTCTTGGTCAAATCTTCTGCTGAGTACCGTTGTCTTTGTCTATTTACTGAGCCTGATTTACTTGTCATTTTTAATGTAGTATCAACCCTATCTCATAGCATGCTGAATATCTGTGAGGAAAAAATTTTGTGAGGAATGTACCAATTTTGGACCAATGTCTAGATTAGATTGGTCGGGGTGGTAGCTTGTTTTGGGCTATTTAAACACTTCACTACGATCATAGAAACTATAAAAAAAAACGATGAAGAAAATGTACTAAGCTGAATGGCACTAAACGTCAATATCAAACAAACAAACAAACAAACAAAGAAACAGATTCATTTTGTTATGCCACCCTGAAATTACTGAAATCGAGAGAAAAAATGGGTAGCGTTATTTGGCAAGGCTGCGTATTTGTGACTGTGTCCGTCTGTCACCAAAGTGGTCTGTCACAGTCCAACATCAGTACTTTGTCAAGTTGTTTTGTGTGTGTTTTACCTACATGTATATATCAGGGTTTGTCGGCATGTTAATTGTCTCCCGCGCTTCCTACCAAATTTCCTGAGTTTTACATCTCGTTTCCCTTCCCTCTAACCGTAATTACTAAAGGAGAGTCCGTATATTGGTCCCCATAGACTACACAACACCTCACACACCGTGTATGAAAACCCGAGCTCCGATAGTCTGGATGCCAGACCGCGGCACGACACAATACTCCCTTCGGCTGGGGGAGGCCACAAGCCCGATCCCAGAGTTAGCAGAGTCTACCTGAGGGGAGAATCTCTAGTAAAACTATTTTGCACTATTCAGTAAAGAGCATGTCAAAAGCTTGAATGGCGTTCTGTAGACATGTGTGCACTATCCCCATACCAAATTTCAGGTCATTTGGTTTTAGTACCAGAGCTCCAGATCCCAAAATGTAATTTTTTTTTGCGTGAAAATGGCAAAAAAAAAAACAATTTTAAACTTGTTTCCAAAAGTCAAGAAATAAACGCCTGGGTGTATTTGCCCACTTTTCACTAAATTTCAGGTCATTGGGCTAAAAAATGGCAGAGCTGAATCCATGTAAAGAAATGGCAGGAGGAGAAGGAGAAACATGAGAAAACAATAAATTTCACCATAATTTTCGGAGCTGAGGAGCTAAACTGTGTATACTGCCCCTGGCAACAGTCTGGCACCAAGGCTAGACCTCCGACAAACCACCCAGGTTCTACCTCGGAAGTGTGAACATGAACCTGGGGACTCGTGAACATAAAAACTCCACAGACTACAGACAAATTAAAGACTTCCTTCCTGAGAACTTCGCGCTTGGATAAGACGTCGTTTTTCTTTCTTTCTCGGTCTCCTTCCGATAAGGTATAACAAGTGTTCTCTCGAGGTTTGCCCGCCCAGGTTAAAGCCCGCTACGACGCCTAACTGTCTGCGGTACGCCAGACGCACCTCTCACTACCCGCATGTTTACGAGTGGGTCACGGCGAACAAATTGGCTTATTAAAGTCCCCCAGACCCCTTGTTGAAACCCTCAGACCTTGGTGCCTGTACAGTGTCACTACTTAGGTAGCTGCTTAAGAGGTTTGAAGGACAAAAGACGTCCAGACAGACCTTGAAGGAGTACATGAATGTTACCAGAACACTTGTTGAGACGTTTGTGTGCTCCTAGATCCTTCGCTGGTGTTCCTGTAACTTGTTGACTGATAGTGACATTCATTGCCGTTTCTTTGCACATTTTCGTCATCATTCCATACATGGAGCACCTGAAATAGTCCTTTATTTTTTGGTACCACCAATAAATAGCTAGAGCCAGCCTACGAGACGAAACGGAACAAGCAGCCATTTTACGTCAGCAATATTGCATCATTTGGGTACGTGGGTACCGCCAAATTAGCCAAATAGACAGATAACATGCTAGGGGAGTTGGTCCGTCAAAGGAGTACAGTTTGCTCTCTGTTACCTGTCTATTACTTTTATTAGGCCAATTATTGGTCCTCTTTCTAGCCGCGTCTGAAGCCTGGTAGAGGCTACACGTCCCGTACAACTGATCTCTCAACTGTGACAAGCAAATTATGAAACTGAAACGTCATAATTTTATCGATATTCAGAAATATGGCAACTGTTAGACGTCGACGTCTAAATCCGTGACAGCTAGGTTTTGTCTCTCTCTAGGAGACGGGTAAGACAACCTTTTATAGCGCAACAGAACCCTTACAAGTCTACACAATCTGAATCAAATTTCAAGGTAGGCGCCATTTTTAATACTCAGTGACCGTGACTTTGCCGAACGTCGCCGGGATTCGTCCTTTGTTTGTCATAAGAACAAGTTAAAGGCATCCAATGTAACTTCAGGGCGAAAAAAATTCTGGATGCATATGTAAGGAAGTCTGTCTGATATTGACATTTACTGCCACTCATTTAATAGCCCATTTCGTCATCATTTCATACTTGAAGCATTTGTAAAATAGCCCCAAAACAAGCTACGCGAGGCATCTCTTTTTGGGTACCACCCATAAATAGATAGAACTAGCCTACGATACAAAACAAGTACAGTAACCGTTTCAGACTTGACCTCTAGCGACACGCCATTTCCGAACGCCCCTCTAGTCTGTCTTCGCGCGGGCTGGCACTGAGAGACACTGTCCAGCCCAGGACGTCTTATCAACAAGTCTCGTGCCTTGATATCCTCAGCTTCTCCAAGACTGTGGGAAGACGTGTTTTCTCAATTTAAGGACGTGTGTAGGACTTGAACTAGTTCAAGTGTTATAGACGGCGTTGTCATCAATTATAACTCTTTCGCTTCAACACTTTGTCTGTTCGTCTGGTGGTATATGTGAGAGAAAATAAACAGAGACGTATTATAAAGATATAGGAATGCAGCGTAGAGTGTCCAACGCCTATCAGCCTGTCATCAAATAACCGTTAAAAACGGACTCAAGTTTAAACACTCGTCTTAAACGGGCGTATATTACATGTAGTTAATCTAGAATTGTACACAGAAGTCGCCGTAGCGTCAGCACACAGTGTCATCTTGTCGCCACGTGGCCTATCTCCTTTTTGTGTGTGCTCAGACCCACGCCTACGTAGAAGGACTTCATATACGAATCGGAACAAATTTGAGTCAAATTTGAGCCCCAAACACACCCCGAAAACGGCTGTCTGACTCGAAAGGCGGCGGTGGCCTAATTATAAATCTAGTCAGACTGCTCCCGAACTTCAGTCAAATTTGGTTGGTCGGTGGTCGGGGGAAAGGTTCTGAATGTGTGACAGGAGCTTTATTGAATGGCTACTTCATTCTAGCCTGGGTGCCAGACTGTTTCCAGGGAAAACACGGACCAACTCAGGGCCTATAGCGTTCTATTGCACTACGGGTCTGGTATCCAGGCTAACACCATTCCCGTGGGAATCAGGACGAACTTTTCTAGCCGATGTCTACCTGTCGGATGTCCCCCGGGAGTGACAGGACGCTGGAAACCGTCATCTCCCCTTGACCTGACCTGTCGGCCATGTCTGTCACTGCCCCGCTGGCTGTCGGGAATGTTTACGGCGAACCATCACACCTCCAGGTAAACTGTTCCGGCGGAGGCGGTGGTCGTGACGTCACTCATGACGTCACGCGCCCATGAACTATGGAGTGTGCGAAGACGGTTTACGTATGGGCGACTTGAAACAGGTGTGAACTTTTATAACGTCGTTCTGTATCCAAAACCATGCTTTATCCAGAACCATGATCTGAACCTAACTTGACCTTTTAAATAGTCGTTCTGTATCCAAAACCATGCTTTATCCAGAACCATGATCCGAACCTAACTTGACCTTTTAAATGGTCGTTCTGTATCCAAAACCATGCTTTATCCAGAACCATGATCCGCTATAGTTCTGGATAGGCGTAAAAGTACTACCTTTAGCAAACTACGTTCTTCAAAACTATTATGAAAGTCTTGAAGAACAAAACTTTTTACTGTCTTTTTACAAGGCGTGTTCTGTCGTTCACAGCTTTGTTCCACGTGGAATGTTAATTGTAGACCGCAGTGTTGAGTTTACACCACAAGGTTAACAACTACAATTTTGACCGCACAGTAATGTGAGAACCTTGTTTCTACTTTACAGTTGATTGTATTGAAGTGTAAAGCTTCTATGTAGCTGCAAAATACAATTTTCGTTTTCTGAGTCAAGGTACAAGTAATTTTCCGTTTCTTGTACATTTGTTATACTAGTAGAATAACAATGATAAAAGTCACCCCCGCTGCAGTACCGTACAAAACCGCTTGAGCACTCAAAATTGATCTTGGTCTTCGTTGTCCCAACCCCAACCTACCTACTAAATATCACAGTGATGCATGCATCACACCTCGAGTTATAACCAATTAGAAAATCAGTAACCCAAATGTATAGTGTACCTAAACACATTACCTTGTACAAATTTACATAAACTGTATCTCACAGACCCCAAGTTGTTTGTCTGTGAGTTCAAGCCGGCGTTTTTTAAGAGATAAATGATGAGCGTTGTCATTGGAATGGTCCCCAAAACACGACATTCTGAGCCACTGCCAAAGGCGGGCGGAAACGCGAGTGTTGTCGTCCAACAGTGCGACAAAGTAGGTACGAGTTTGGGCAACAGAGAGGCGGACAGCACCGGCTTCCGCCCCGCGAGCTTCAAAGTCACGGGCCGTGCGTGCCAGACAACTGACGTTTGATCCTCGCTGTTTCCAAAACAGTGTAGGCAGGAAATCTTGGGAGGAACACAGGCCGCCTGCGTGTTGTTTGGACGTGCTTTGTTGGCGTCAACGGAAGGTGCGGTCAAGTCAGAGTTAGACCATTGTAGACGGAATCACACTTAGTGGGTATGAAGACTCAAGAGTCACAAAATTTGTCGCACCATGGACTGGCCGCACTAGTCATATCCTGTTTCAAAGAACAGGTTAAAGAATAATCTTGGAAACGGTCAGACGTTTTTAGGTAGCATCCACTACCATTAGTGTCACTGACGAAAAACCATATGCAGTTGCTTGAGTAATATCTAATTATCTGGATGTCTAACCTTCACCGACGTAAGTTTACACATCATCAACATATTGACATGGGAGACTTTCCCCTGAAACGCTATTTTCAGCATTTTGGGGGGAACTTTTGGTGGTAGACTGAGCTTATTTTCTTTCCACATGTTAACACAACGATTTTGTTGCCCGTCAAAGATTGGGCAAATTTTTCACCTGTCACGAGCGGCAAAATTCCATCAAATGACAGAAAGACTGGCGCTGGCTAACACTGCGACGATTTAAGATCGTTTGGTTTCGTATGAAGGCTGCTGCTCTTTGATACAAAGGCGGAGCTGCGCACGGTCCATAGCAACCTAATCACATCCGACATTTGCAATTAAGGCGCGATTGAAACATGATTAACTCAAGGGACGCAGTGCCTCTTGTTTCCAATGCCCAGTGCTTCCAATAGGACGCTGTCTCATCCGACCTGCATCGAGAATACCGTAATTACCTCAATGAAAAATGGAGGTATTGTTTTTGGTCTGTGTGTGCGTCTATGTATTTGTGTTAATGCATATTTGTGGCCAGCATATCTTAAGAAGGCCTTTATTGATTGTAAAGATATTTGGTATGTGGGTAAGTCTTGGAAAGCTAAAGGTCTAGGTCAAATCTGGTTCTCCTTGTGGCTGACCTTGGTACTGCAGCAGAACTTTTTATTTTTTCAACTTTTGTCCTTGACATGCCTGTGGTCGTCATTTTTGGTGACTGATAGCTTTTCATATCAGGAACAATTGCACCCCTTGGAAGCTTGTTCCTAGTGCCGTCAAAGAATTATTGCAAAAGTTTCGTCCTCATAACAGAACGATCTTATAGAGGCACCTATTGTATCCCAATTTTCACTTCATAAGTGTTTCGCCCAACCACATCCGACCACGAACTTATGTGCAAAAAAGCAAGTCACCATGTCCACCGGCTTAATGTCTTACCATTCAGATTGCTAGAACTGATTCCCCAACTTCAAAGCGTTCCACGTTTATCCCTTTCATTCCTCTAACCTGCTACATCAACAAAACAAGTCCCCGACACCGCCGGTTCTTACGCCCGGTACTTTCCCACGGAAGACCTTCAAAGTGTCAAGTGTTGTTAATAATCCTAAAAAGGGGCATCCATCCTAATCGCCGCTATCTTGCAACTTAGCGCGGCGATAAAGAAAGGAAATTGGAAACAAGTGAGAGAGAGAGACTTGTGTGCGGTGCGGTTTGAGGATAATACTAGTAGTACCTGTGTTTTGATCTTCACCCGTTCTAGGTGCCAGGCTGTTCCCAGGGCCTACACAGGCCAGTTCCTCGGTAGCCTGAGTGCCAGACTGTTTTCAGGGCCTACACAGGCCAGATCCTCAGCTTCAGGGCCAACAACATGCTAGCCTGGGTGCCAGACTGTTCTCAGGGCCTACACAGGCCAGATCTTCGGCTTCAGAACCAACATGCTAGCCTGAGTGCCAGACTGTTCCCAGGGCCTACACAGGCCAGATCTTCGGCTTCAGAACCAACATGCTAGCCTGAGTGCCAGACTGTTTTCGGGGCCTACACAGGCCAGGTCTTCGGTTTCAGAACCAACATGCTAGCCTGGGTGCCAGACTGTTTTCGGGGCCTACACAGGCCAGGTCCTCGGCTTCAGGACCAACATGCTAGCCTGAGTGCCAGACTGTTTTCGGGGCCTACACAGGCCAGGTCTTCGGTTTCAGAACCAACATGCTAGCCTGGGTGCCAGACTGTTTTCGGGGCCTACACAGGCCAGGTCCTCGGCTTCAGGACCAACATGCTAGCCTGAGTGCCAGACTGTTTTCGGGGCCTACACAGGCCAGGTCCTCGGCTTCAGGGCCAACATGCTAGCCTGTGTGCCAGACTGTTTTCGGGGCCTACACAGGCCAGGTCCTCAGTCGGCTTCAGGGCCAACATGCTAGCCTGTGTGCCAGATTGTTCCCAGGGCCTACACAGGCCAGGTTCTCGGCCTCAGCTCAAGTGTTGTTATGTAGGACCAACATACTAGCTTGGCTGCCAGACTGTTCCCAGGGTCTACACAGGCCAGATCCTCGGCTATAGGATAGGACCAACATGTTAGCCTGGGTACCAGACTGGTTTCAGGGCCTGCACAGGCCATGGCCAGTTCCTCGGCTTCAGGGCCGACATGCCCCTGTGAAAATTATACCACAGCCCCCTCATGCCTCGATCCACGCTGGCTAAACTCTGGGCGTAGCTTGTTCTGTTTCTCCGGGCATCCAGACTAGTTCTAGCCAGACGAGGCCGGTTGATAACCGTTCCTAACTCTGCACGTTTTTGTCTTCACCACACGGCGATGATTCCGCCTGTACTCAGCACTCTGAGCGATCCGATGCTAACCTAACACCGCAGTTTTGTCTCCCGGCTTAACCTTGTCTTACCGCCAATTTCCAACAAATGTTACGGCTTACTTCATTAACTCTCCCGGCCTGCCGCAAATTGAATTCCTACAAGAGAAGCGACTTTAGATCCAAAACAACATGTTGTCATTGGATAGTAGAACCGAGCATGCAGGCCATTTTACACTACCTGGCGAAGGATTTCCTAATTTCATTAATGGATAATTGTAAAAGCGGAAAACTTCTATCTACTGATCTAGTAATCACCTGTTTCATGGCATTTTACATTTTTCAGTCGATATCTTAGAAAGGAACTGCTTTGTTGTGTTGTTATCGTTGTTGTCGTTCCGCTTGACATTCTGGAAATGTTGGGTAAATGGCTTGGCCAGGAGAGGTCGTCTGGGACCAGCCTTGTTAGCACCGGCATGACCACGCCGCCAACACGGTATCCCACTCAGTAAATAGCCCCTACCAGGCTCGGGAAGCGGTTGGGAAAAGAGTAGTAATTGGCCAAACAGACAGATAACAAATGCCATGGGAGTTGGTTCGCAAGAGCGTACAGTTTGCTGCTCTGCTGGCATGTTATCTGTCTATTTGACAACTTTTTTTCCAGCCACTTCCCGAAGCCTTGTAGAGGCTACTCAACAATCAGGAACACGGCTGTCTCTCTACAAAGTCTAAATCTTCGACCTAGTGCCTTCGAGCCTGGACCCCAGACTGTTCCCAGGCCAACCGTAATGGTTTACCCTCTTCATTAGGCATAGCCTGAGCCATACCCTATTTTTGCCCGAATTCTAACCTTTAGGAAGGCCTGGTGGAGGCTACTCCCCAAGGCTTCGGGTTATTTTGGCGTTTTATGCCAGCCTAACTCAAGTGCCTGGCAATTTGAAGGTCTTTGCAGCTCACCCCAAAAGATCTGCTCGGAGATTACTTGTCTGCCCAGTGTGTCCGTGATGTGATGACCTGTTGCCGACCTCCTCACGGTCTGTCCTTGTTAACACGGGAACTCCACAGGGTGGTGTCATCCTTCTTCTTCACCCGTCCCGTCCCGCATCCCCTGACACCTGTCCTACATCGTCTCTGTCCGTCCTCTCTTCTCTCACTAACCACCAGTCAGGTCATCAACCAGGGCCCTGCAGGGCTCCAGACCAAAGCTAGCCTGGTGTCCGCAATCTCCAAGCAGATCATACGGCGGCAAGGCTGTATCCATTGGCCAGAGGAGTGCCATTCGGTGGCTAATGATGAATTTACACTCCTCTGGCCAGTGGATACTGCCTTGCAACCGTATGATCTGCTTGGAGATTAGGTGTACGGTCTATCGCGGTAGGGGCGGGTTCTGACTGTATGACAGATATTCAAAACCCCTCAAAACTTTGGACACACCAGCAAGATTTTAGCATCACAACTACGAAGTAGTATGGTAGATCATCGACATTACGAATATAGTGTTCTGTTTGTACATGTACATAGAAACGCGCGCATAGGGGAAGCATCATGATCGGAGAGCAAGAAGGGATGTATATAGACTTCGTAATGCACGTGCATGCAGGATTTGATGAGCTGGGTGCTCATATGAAGAATTTCTAGGCACACGACTTAAATTTTAGGAGCATATTCTCATTTTAAAAAATGGGAGCGGTCTGGAGGGCTGTCAACATACCTCCCAAATACTTCCTAATCATGATGTGTAGAAGTGACCTGAATAGCTACATTTGTTTGTCCATATCCCGGCCCTACGGCGGTGTGGGTGCTTGCCTCAAGTGTCCACATCAATAACGGTTCTAGTGATGGACAATAAACGGTTTTCTCTCGATCGGCAAATGGCCAGTGGTCAGAGTCCTCGAGATATGCAGATTTTCATCCTCACGATCGACACTTTTGTTTCATACTACTGTAAGTGTCTATTTACACGGTATTTACCGTCGCTATTCATTGTTCTAGCTATTTATTGGTGGCACCAAAAATAAGGGAACTCTCATGTAGCTTGTTTTGGGGCTATTTCAAATGCTTCAAGTATGAAATGATGCATTGAAATGGCAGTAAATATCAGGAAGATTTCCTCATCCAGAACTGCAGAAGACTTTGTCGCCCTGAAATTGCATTGGACGTTGGATGTCTTAAATAGCGATCTCTCTTCCTTCTGTAGACTCTCTCTCTCTCTCTCTCTCTCTCTCTCTCTCTCTCTCTATCTCTCTCCCTCCCTCCCTCTCTCTCTATCTATCTTGATATCTCACTGAACCTTACGTACTACTAATTTTTAGCAAAGAAAACACTTTCTAAACGCCGAGCACGCGGCTGCAGTGATTACCAGCCGACCTTTTGGCCCCGTGTTACGGGGACCGTGTGACAGGTCGCGCCACCGCGGCTAATTCGTTTCAGGCCGCCGCGACGGCCGAACGCACATTCCCCCGTACGTGTCACCACCTTTCCCCGCACTTCCGATCCCATCCGTCTCGCCTGCTCCCTCCACACTTTCCCAAGAATGTCTCCTGCTCATCACCTGTCCACCTGCGGTTCATCTTCACCGTATTATCTATAAGATAACGGAAGGTGCCATCTCCCAGGGGCTCGTACGTCGTTCAACAACACACCTCTACACGACAGCGATATCAAATAATTGGGAAAATATCCAAGTGCGTTTGACAGTGACAAAGATGAAGATGAATTTGTTTGTACGTGTAGCGTTCTGTGCTAATTGCTTCCTTTCCTTGCCTCCCCTGTGAGGGTGTACTTTGGGTCTTCCCTCCCTCACACAAGCCTGGTGTCCATCCAGTCGATCGTGGTTGGGGCGGGTTCTCTTCGGGGCTTCAGGAGCTCTTCCCCGCCTGACTCAGCTAGGTTCCCCCGGTAGTTTGTTTTACGATGGGAGATTGATTAGCCCGTCGTGAAAAACCTACCGAGGGAACCTAGCTGAGTCGGGCGGGGAAGAGCTCCTGCAGCAGCCCCGAAGAAAACCCGCCCCAACCACGGTCGGCTGGACACCAGGCTACCCCACACCTGTTGTGTTTGTGTTAGACCAGGTATGCGGATGAACGGTGACAATTTGAATCAGGAACACGGCGACTGTTTAGGCAGGGCTTAATTCTTTCCATGCCGCCGCGTCGTTTTGCTGTCCTGCCGCGTCAGCTCGAATTTACAAGAAGGCAGTTTTACTGTCAAGAATCGGACCTCGTCTTTCTAAGATTTCTAACAGGCTAGCCTGGGTACCAGACTTTTTCCAGGGCTCAGACAGGCCAGTTCCTCGGCTGCAGGCTAGCATCCTGCTGGTAGGGCCTGGTATGCATGCTGCTAGCCTGGGTGCCAGACTGTAGACAGGGCAAGTCTACAGGCCAGCTCCCCGGTTCCAGGACCAACATGCCCCAAGGAAATTTTACCACAGACCCTCTGAAATTAAGCGTCTCAGAGTCTAACCGGGGCTGGCCTGTGTATTGGCCCTGGAAACAGTCTGGCATCCAGGCTAGCATGCTGCTGGTAAGGGCAACCTTGTTAGCTATCGGTGACGGGTCCCTTGATGTCGGTTATGGAACTATGAAAAAATCATATCTATGCTATATTAGTAAGATTTGTGTCACTTGGTATCATAATCCTTGAAATTGTCCTTGTGAAAATTCTTTCAGTGCTCCATTCTAGATCAGTCTGTTCTCGAGTATCGTACCAATGTCACTGACCTCCCAACTACTCTTACCGCAACCGTCGGAATGCCTGATTGGGTCTGACATGCAAATTAGGGACGTTCCCCCCAGGTTAATTATCCCCATTCCTGCCTTCGTTCTGATAAAGCCTTGACCTGTCTGCACTATTACGGTCCAAACATGAAAACACATTAGACAACGTTTGGCGTCGCGGTAGTTCTGGGTTTATGTTTTCACAACAGTCAAGCAGCGAAGCTTTTCAGGGCTAGTCGGTTGGTTTGTTGGTTGGTTGATTAGTCACAGGGTTCTACTCAAGAATACAACGATACAATACATGACTGCACAACTTAACATTATGACATAGTATGGAAAAAAGGAAGATGCAATCGTCAATATCATAAGCGCCAGTATTGTGTTATGTGCTGTCATCTTTGTCAGTTGGTTGGTTGGTTGGTTGGTTGGTTGGTTGGTTGGTTGGTTGGTTGGTTGGTTGGTTGGTTGGTTGGTTGGTTGGTTGGTTGGTTGGTTGGTTGGTTGGCACTATTTTGTGTATAATGTGTTGGTCAGTCGGTCGGTGACTGGCTAGTCTCCACCAGGCTCCTTTGCAGGATGAATTAATAGTAGAAATTGGCCTAAAAAGATTTCTACTATTTATTCAAAGGAGTCTGGTGACTGGCGGCCAGTTGAGCTCTGAAGAGAGCCATTCCAGCCGCGATAGACTGGACACCAGGCTGTGGTAAATCGTATAGAGCTAGCTAGACGTGGACCTCCTAGTTTTGCTCTGTCCGCCGGTGGTCCCCTCATGTTTGTACTATACACAGTCACACATGTTGACAAATGTCGTGTTCCCAGGAAAGGTCGCGTCTGTCCCAGGGACACATTAGGGGCAGGATCCGCGCCGCTGCGGACCGTCGTACCGTGTCGTGGGGTGTCGTCGTTAGCCTGGTTACCAAACCTATTATAGCTCCCGAGTCCTACATCCTCTCCGCAGATAGGCTGTAGGACTCGGTAGCTATAATAGGTTTGGTAACCAGGCTATGTCGTCGTCGTTACTAAGAATAAAACACTTTTTCCCTCACCCAAATCCCTGTCACACATAGCCGTACATGTATATGGTCTCCCAATCACTGCCGAACTCCTCCCAACCCGATGTGGTTGGGAGATGGTTGGGAGTAGGTTGGGAGTAGGTCGGGAGCTGTGTGTGGCGGGTGTTTGGTAAAATTGGCTACTGTTCGGACGCGCCAGCCAAATGTTTCAAAATGTTGAACCCATTCGGAAGTGGGCCATGTTTGTGAACTGGTTGACTGGTGGTTGGATGTAGGGGCCTGGGCGTGACAGGGAGTCAAATTTAATTCAAGTTTAACTCAAATTCGATTCGATTTATATTGAAAGATAGGCGTGACCTATTATAAAAATCTGGACAGACTAGTCCCGTTTTGCAGCGTAGTTTTCGGAATATTGCATCTGACATTGGTCGCACTCGGAACACTAACATGTCGCCAAATCCACCCGAAGACACCTGCAATCCTCTTGCGACTTAACCTAAGTTTGGTAAGAAAATACCAAGATCTCAAAGGAATGTTTCCAAGGATAAAGACCTTTGTCCCGTTCGCTTATTTTTGGCGTGCCTGTTTTGCCAGATTTAGATTTTGGGATTGCTTTGACCTCGCCCTTGTACCATACAGCTCGAAGGACGTCGGTTGTGTGACGTTAACAATTACTTTGAAAATGGGTATAACGTTAATTCACAATTTTGTAAGCATATCATATTAGCCATAAACGTTCAGCACTCAACTATGAGAAAAATTACTAATTCCTCACGCCTCGTTGGTCTGTTTATTTCGATAAATAAACAACAAACAGCCGGCATTTTTATCATGGGATGACTCTTCTTGCACATACCTGACATTCCTGCCACAGTCTAACGTGTCAGTGTCTTTGACACGGGTGACCGGGTATCTAGAACCGACTTGTGTGTGTATATGCCGTATCCACGAAAACACCGTAAAAATAATGACATTGCTCTTTTTTCGAGCTTATCGTAAAAGCCAGCAAGGATTACGGAACAACACCTAGGGGGGTTAGTACCAGCTTTATCTATCTTTACGATATCCCAATACTCTGTTGAATGGAACCATGACAGTTAAACATGTCCTAAATATGGCCTAAGGTTGCTGCATTGTTACCTTATAATAGCTAACTTTTAACAGGTTGATTCCTACGATTTGCGCCTATTGTACACCGAGGCCTGGGCATCAGAGGTTGTGGCCAAGTGTATTTAGAGTCCATAGAAATTATCGTGCTTCGTGACGCCCCTCCCAACTTTTCTACAACGAATCTTATCCGTTAAATTTGTAGGAAAGAGTGTTGCTATTCTTAGGGAGAGTTACACACAATAAAGAGGAGATCCCTGCTTGAAGGGACAATTTTACAGGGGAGGGGAACTCATTTTTCTGACAAACTAGCTGTAGTCGCCTTCACAATGGAAGATACTCCCAGATATTTTGCAGTTATCCGATAATGAGGTCTCGGGTACATTCCGTGAAGTCCTGCAGACATGCGTTACGTATGGATGCCATTGAGTAGGCGAAATACCTTCACGAGAGAAAATGGAATGCATATACTGCACTTCTGTTGTAAGTTGACAGGCGGCGCTCGTTCACGTCCGCTTATGTCGTTTACGCTCCTGAGTCATGACCACTTCACACTACCACAAGTTTATAATAGTAGGAATCATTTGGAAGACAGACTTCATACAGTTACGTTTCATGGAACTCCTACGTGTCATCATGCTTTGTGCTACTTTTTGCCAGCTATTCATGTTCACCGATGGGAAACATTGTTTTTGCTCAGTTTCTTCCTCTTCTTCTTCTCCAAACAAATAAGGTCAATGACCTGAACCAGAAGTCTGTCCACCATGGTAACTAGTGTTGGGTTACATCATGTTGCAACTTTATAGCAGGAGGGATTTAGACTCCTGTCACCATATACTAGTATATGAATGTGTTTGAGTAAGAATTAACAGAGGTGACCATATGCGACGGTAAACATTATGCATCTGCTTATGTTTATGCATTTGTTTTTCTACTTTTGGTTTATGAAGAATGTATCCATTAAAAGTTTTTTTCTGGTGTGTTACAGGCCATACAGCAGCAGATGTCAGTCAAGTGCAGGTGTCATGGCGTGTCCGGATCATGCGCAGTCAAGACCTGCTGGAAAACGTTGCCCAGCTTCAAACGGGTGAGTTTCGCATGAATCTGTATCTGTATCAGTATAACAGGTATAACCCTAACACCAGCTTCGCAGGCACGCGGCGCGGTGGCAGCTAGCTATATTACACCTAACCACTTGTTACACCCAACCTTTGCACATCTAACTGCAGTAGTAGTTTAAAGATTTATAGTGACGATGCCCTAAACGTACATGTTGGCAACGATAGTTTTTGGGGAATACGAGTTTTTGAACACCTCCATTCTTGCCAAAAAACAGTTACTGGATATGATTTTGGAAACGGTCAACAAAATCATATCCAGTTGCTCGAGTAACTGTTTTTTGGCGTAACCTGGATGTCTAACCTTCACCGACGTACCTCCATTCTTGGTTGATAACTGATATTTGAAGACTATCAAACAATCCGTAGAAACAATCCGTTTTCTCTTTCAAGATCACGTAGACACACACACACACACACTTAAGGACCATGGTAGTTCATCTGTACCGGTAGTTATGATACTATATTATCTGCTATCACCTTCACCAGGTCGGGGATTTCTTGAAAAAGAAGTACATGACGTCAGTCCCCATCCTGCGGAAGACGAGACGGAGGCTTCGGCGGAAACAGAAACTGAGCCGGAAGGTAACTAACTCCGTAACATTTCACTTTAGAAGTTTTCAAGATTAAACGTTCTGTGTATCGAACACCAGTTGGTATCCTAATAAAAGATACATTTATTATACCATAGCATAACCCTACCATAAGCAGACCTTGCACAGACGTGGAACCTTACGTTAACCACTGGCATCTTAAGGGGCTCTACAAGGGGCATTATTTAACATTTTTCCACCAAAAATTGAAATATTTTAGTCTTTGCGTGATTGCAATTTATTTCCCTGAGTAACCAGTGTATTAGTAGCCCTTGATGGTACCACAAGCTCTTTTCTACAACCTGTTGGTTGTGGCATCAAGTTTTGTTGGTTTATGGTTATCATAGGACCATGGTCAAACTTTACCCGTTCCTTTTATTCCTGTTCAACAAGGTTTATGATGTCAAAAATTCAAAATGTAGGAATCTTGCCCGCCATGTTTTTGCGCGCTCCATTGCATTGGATATCTGCGGAGGATGTCATCCATAAGATTTGCTTGCTGTGGCTATATATGGCCGTTTTTAATTGGGGTATAACAAAATTTAAAAAAAAAAAGATGGAAAACTAGACAGGAGAGACAAGAGTTTTCTCAACTATTTTCTTACCTTGGTGTCTAAGCTTCTTCGACGTTCTCCCTCCATAGGTTCCTATCGGTGACGATGAGCTGGTTTATCTTGAGAAATCTCCAAACTTCTGCAAGTCGGACAAGAAACGTGGGATCTTCGGCACCAGGGGTAGAGAGTGCAACAGGTAGGAGTTCTCTGCAACTGAACAGAAGAGTGTTAGTTTACTTGGTGTTCTAGAAAGATGTTGTTGAGTACACGTTACTAAAATTATCGACCAAACCTCTTTATCAGCTGTCTGACCCAAGTGTTGCAGACTGTTGGCTTTTTTCACACACATGACATCAGCACACTAACCTTCTCTTAACCGAGACGGGGGGCGGTACCGACTTCCGACGCACTTTAAATAATGTTGACGTCACACGTGCGAAAACAAACCACGTGTCCACAGCACTTTGGTCAGACTGCCAATGTGATTAGTGTTTACTAGTTCTGTCAGTTCATTTTAGTGACGCTGAAGAAGAGTGGTGGATGTCACTTGAAACATGCTTATTTTGGTGACGCCTAAGGGGCGAGCCTAATAGTACAGTATTGCGTGCAGTCAGCAAGAATTCTAGGAATTGTACAGGAATTTTTGTGCACATGTTCACAGGAATGTCTCACAGCTCTGGAATTTTGCTGACACTCATCTATGCCCACATTCCCACTTAGTGAAATAGTAGACTTTGAATTGTCTTTGAATATTGTTTACCTTGATGTCTAACCTTCATCAACGACTATCCCGTTGCTGTTCCAGGACGTCCACGGGTCCGGACAGCTGCAACCTGCTGTGCTGTGGGCGGGGCTACAACACGCAGGTGGTGCGGTTCGTGGAGAGGTGCGGCTGTAAGTTCGTCTGGTGCTGTTACGTCAAGTGTAACACCTGCGAGACCATCATAGACAAACACACCTGTAAATAAAAACACCTGCAACAACACTCCTGTACATTCTACCGTGCCTGGCGGGAAAGAAAAGCCTGCCTATATCCACCCCTTCCAGAAAGAAATAACATAAGACTTCGTAAGTCAGAATTATAGTCATTAAGAAAGAATTCACTGTCTTAAAGAATTATGTCCATTGGATCTGATCTTCCAAGTGTTCTACATGTACTTGGCTTTCAATCCGCCAGTTTCCTCGGACAGAAAGAAACCAACTGGCGTGCCATGTTGTGTAAGAGAAATGGCCATCTTCAGTGGGAAGGAATGACATGGTCATGATGGTGTCCTCTCAGCAACATTTCAACGCCACCTAGCGGGACATTGTATTATTGCAGCAATTGAGATTGAACCCCGCCATCAGTCATTATACAACAGACGTGTATGTATGGAAGGACATTTCCACTGATAACTCGCGACCAAGCGATGGGCCCACAAGACATCATCAGATTTTCTGTACATTCTATCGGCTGATAACAGTCTAGCCTATACCAGGCTTCAGAAGGGACTGGAAAGAGCAGAAATTGGCCAAATAGACAGGGGAGTTGGTCCGCTTTGGAAGCGACAAACTGTACTACTTTAGTGGACCAACTCCCTGGTATATTATCCGTCTATTTGGCAAATTTCTACTCTCTTTCCAGCTTCTGAAGCCTGGTACAGGCTAAACTTTGCCTTAACACTGCAAACTTTCGCAACTTCCCGCAACTTTTGAATCTCAGGATGTAGAATATACCATTTGTAAATAGATTCAGTTATGACCCCCAGCAATTCCAGCAGAGAAACCTTTTATTCCACGCCGAGGCACGTCAACTGTAATGTTATAAGTTCAACTTTATATATATTTCAAATATCTGTAGACATCCGTGAGACCATACAAGCAGACGTACGCTCGTACTATATATAATTTATCCTTGTATGGGTACTTCTTTCTTTCCATGTGTCGTATGCAACACCTTTACATGACAGGTAATAGATATATAAAACTGAAGTTTCCGTAGAACACTACATGTAGATCTGTACATTTAGCACGCCTTCCAGAAGCCGTTTCTGGACCGTTTCTCTTTGTTTTTGTTTTTTAATTGGGAACCTGTCATGAAATTATGAACGACATCTATTTGTGTTGAAAACGATGTATATATTGAAGAGAGATAATGTATTTTGATGGCCGTCGGCCGAATATTAAACGCAAAGATACGACGAAAGGATGTGTGTGTGTGCTCTTGTGTGTATGTATATACGACAGAGAGTAGCAACAGTTAGTGTAATTGTGAAAGCATCGTCTGCAAAGGAAAAACAAGACGGTGTTTAAAGGCGACCAAAGCGATTCCAGACCAGTAAAACTGGACTTTCAAAGACAATTTCCTCGTCATTTTTAAGGAGTAACCCTATATCATACCTGTGATAACATACTGATATCTGTGACGGAAAATGGTTGCTTGTTTCGTATCATAGGCTGGTTCTAGCTGTTTATTGGTGGTACCAAAAATAAACTACATGTATTTATTGGTGGTACCAAAAAATACCTATTTATTGGTGGTACCAAAAAATAAACAATTGGTGGTAGCAAGAAATAAACTATTTATTGTTACAAAAAAATTAAGGGGCACCTCACTTGTTTGGGGGCTATTTCAAACGAAGAAATGCCAGCAAATTAGCGTTCCGGGAGCGGGCGGCTTACGTACGTTAAAAACTCTCCGCTGTGGTTTGTTTACAAAGTAGAATCTTGTATAATAACGAACGGAAATTCGCATGGAAACGTCTTTCTATTTGAGGATCATTAATTTAAGCCTCACATGCATCGAATCTAAGCTATTCATTGACCTGTGTTCAAAGATTTGTCGACGAATTCCGAGAGGTTACACTCATCAGACCGCACAGCAGCGCTCCCTGCGGTTGATTGACTAAGTGCAGCATTAAATCCTGGGGACGAGTTGGTGCTCGTAAGTTTCGAAATTCTGTGTTTTGCCTCATTTCATTTCAAGGATTTTTGTCTACATTAGTACAGATAGTGCCTAAGACAAAGTCAAGTTCAACTTACCGCCCAAAAGCGGACGTGGTGCGTCTTCCTGGGCGGAATTGGACAGAAAGTTCGTTCTTTCCATGCACACCCGCCATCTTGGAATGGCGTGTTTCATAGGCTAGTCTATGTGCCACCTGTTCATCATGAGCAAAATTTGAATTTGGTAATCAAATTAACTACAGGCCAATCAGCCTCCTTTGCGGGCGGGAGCGGTCGACTTTTTTTTGGGGGGGGGGGCTATTAGAACTCTGACCGCCGTATCTAGTATGCCTTCCCTCGAGCAGTAAACGTCAATTTAAGACAGATTTCCTTATCAAGAATCTTTATTTTTTGCTTTTTGTCGGACTGAAATTGCACTGGGTGCCTTAACGAAACACCTGGGTGGCGTATGCCCTAAGATGCTTCAGAATTTAGCCCACGAAATCCAATCTCCTGGCAACTGTTGACGGTTCTTCACATCAGTAATGTCGGGGATAGTTGGACTTACCAGAACTGTTTAGAAAGCTTTGAAAGCTTCTTTTCCACAACATGGACTTCAAAGAAAATGGAAACATTCTTGAAATACATTTTACTTTGGAGAATCATAAATACAACGACAGCTACGTGTGATTCCATACATTGATTGAAAATATACAAACGTTTGAAAACATGTGCACGTCCGATAGTACGTAATTCCTGTTTACACTGACATATTTCAGATTGCTAACCTTTAGAGTTAGCTTAATTCATGTAAATCCCCTAACGCTTCAGTTGTTTACTACAAGCCTTCATAGATAACATTGTGAACTTTGTGCGTAAGACATGGTGTGGGTATATAGGCTGCACGCAAGTACCTGCGTGTGTTGGTGCAATACCTTAGGTAACAGTCCTAAGCTTTGTTTATCTGTGGCAAACAGCCAAAAGATGTTATGTCTGATGGTACATCTCAAAGGTCAGCAGAGTAAGTCTAGTTTACTGAAGTCAATACAATACTGAGACATACACTGTATTACTGGTATATGCAGTACATACTAGTAGTATATATTATCTATATATCTTACTGTGCTATTTGGCTGTATGGATGTTGCTGGTGTTGTTACGCCGAGTGGTGGTTATACCGGCTATATAGATACAAATACAATGTACAAACAAAATATTCTTTGGTCGTCTTAAAACGTGATTTGAAGTGTGGGATTTATGGTGTATGGCAACAACTAGCCTCTACCAGGCTTCGGGAGTGGCAAACTGTACTCCTTAAAGCGTACCATGGCATATCAACTGCATATTCAGTGGTCAATTTCTCTTGTCTCCAGCCCCTTCTGAGGCCTGGTAAAGGCTATGCAAAAACTAGAAAGGCCAATATTTGCTTTGGAGCAAATACAGCGATGGGTTCACCACATTTTACGACATGGCAGGGAAAGAATGAGAAACATAAGGGAAAACAATGATTTACATTGATATAACTATAATATGAAGTAACATACAACTAAAACAACAGTTGGATAGCTATTCCCTACTTTATTGGTTAGGATTTTTAATTGCATAATGCAAACTGTTGATTTTCAAAATAAAAAAAAAAACGTTCATGCCCCGCATTCCAATGCTGGAGCAGAAAAGCTTGAAATACCTACCAAAACACTTGAATAAAGACATACTGTCAGTATGGAAATGCTCTGTGCAGGTGTTAATCAAGTTAAATCCCAACAGCCAATCAGCAAGAAATGCTCTGTGCAGGTGGAAATGCTCTGTGCAGGTGTTAATCAAGTTAAATCCCAACAGCCAATCAGCAAGAAGTATAGAGGAAAGCTGCATGCCTATTGGTTGATGCCCTGCATTCCATTGTGATGACTCATGCCCAGACGTGGTAAACACGGCACACTAACACAGTAATACATTTGCTATAACACAGCCAAAAAACTCAAATAAAACCATTCTAAAAGCCTGTATCACAAAAATTTAAAAAGCGCCAAGGGGTATTTGCCCACTGTACCTCCATACCAAATTTCAGGACCTTAGTCCCTAAAATGAAGAAGCTGAATCCATTTAAAAAATGGCAGGAGGAGAAGAAGAAGAAGAAACATCAGAAAAAGCAATATGGGTTCACCACCACTTCGTGGTGTGGTGAACCCATAACAACAATTCTGAGAAAGAGACTACACTAATCCACAAATTGCAACGCTAGTAACTAAATAATAGAGAGAAGACACTAAAAACTATAAGTAACTTTGAACATTATAGAGCCTTGGCTTGGCGTTGTTCCACGTACTTATTCATTCCTTTATAAAAACATCTCCATTTAACAAGAAATTTTATCTGAGTTACATCATGGGAACTCAAAAGAACCGGAATTTTTCGAATCTTTCAGTCTTCATCAGCACTACAGTTCATTTTGTTTTCGCACGTATGACATCAGCACACTAACCTCCTCAGTCAACCGGGACGGGGGCCGGTACAGACTTCCGACATACTTTGACCCATGTTGACGTCACACATGCGCCAAAAAAAACTGTCTACAGCAACTGGTTCAGATAGTTGGCGAAGACCGAAAGAAAATTCCGGTGCGTCAAATTCTTTCGATTTTTACAACAGTTTATTCCTCATAACATCTCTATTTCAGTGAGAAGAGTTTCATGCGTCCGTTTTTACTGTTCATGTCGCACACCACCATCTTCCCGTCATGCATCAGCGTGAGTCCCCAGGGGTAGTGCAGCCCGTCCTCCCGCGTCAGCAGGTGTCTCACGAACAGCCCGTCCCGATCGAACTGCGACACGCGGTGGTTGTGCGAGTCACACACGATGATGTTGTCGTCTCCGTCCACGTACAGTCCCATGGGGTGATCCAGCTGACCTAGGGTGGGGCACATTACGAAACAGAAGAATAGCAAGCAGACTCACAATACATGTATTATACAAAGCGAGGCAACACAAAGTAGCCCTACCGGTCGAAACTCATCTTACATGCAAGGAGGGTATTGAAGACGAATTCCACTTTTATATGAAGATAACAGACAAAAATTAATGCAATCCATAGCTTCCAAAACTAATGTTACATTACCCCATTCAAAAACCACTCCCCCCTGTGCTGTGCGTCTTAACCAAACAGAGGGGTGTTGCACAGTCAGGGGTACCAGAGTATACAGTGCAATTTTACGGAATACATGCAATTTTACGGAATACAGTGCAATTTTACTAGTATACAGTGCAATTTTACGGAATACAGTACAATCGTATCATTATACAGTGCAATTTTACGTAATAAAGTGCAATCGTATTAGTATAAAGTGCAATTTTACTAGTACACAGTGCAATTTTAATAGTAAAATTGCACTGTATACTAATACGATTGCAACTTTATTCCGTAAAATTGGACTGTATACTGATACGATTGGACTGTATTCCGTAAAATTGTACTGTATACTAATACGATTGTACTGTATTCCGTAAAAGTGCACTGTATTCCGTAAAATTGCACCGTATACTCTGGTACCCTTGACAGTATCTTCTCAAGAACAAGAAGAAGAACTTACCGTCCCCGGATCCGTGCTTCCCGAACTTGAAGAGGATGCCGTAGTCCGGGTCGAACACCTTGACGTTGTTGTTGCGCATGTCGCTGACGATGACGTGGTTCCTGCTGTCGGTGGCGACTCGGAGGATGTAGCCGAAGTCCCGATCTCCGAACTCGCACACGGGCGTGCCGTTCGGCAGCAGCACGAACACCTGCCGGGTGTGGAATGCAGTATTATGAGTATACCGTGAAAGTTTCAAGGGGCATTATGTACAAATATTTTGCACAAAAAATTGAAATATTCGATCTCTTTAAAAGAAAGACTCCCGTGATTACCTACATAAAAATGTAGTGTGTGTGTGTGTATGTGTCTGTTTTCGTATACTTTTGGTCAGTACAACTTAAGACCATTGTGGGTTGTGATGATATTTGGCATCTTAACTAAAGACTTAAGGCTACTAAAGGGTATCTCGAAACCACTAAATAGGCTAAAGGGTAGCAAATAGGCTAAAGGGTAGCTCAAAGGCACTAAAGGGGTTAAAGAGTATCTCAAAGTCACTAAATAGGCTAAAGGGTATCTTAAAGCCACTAAAGGGGGTAAATGGTATCTCAAAGCAATTTTAAAGGGGCTAAAGGGATTCTTGAAGCCACTAAAGGGCCAAAGGGTATCTCAAAGCAATTAAAGGGGCTAAAGGGTATTATAAAGCCACTAAAGGGTAAAGGGTATCATAAAGCCACTAAAGGGGCTAAAGGGTATCTCAGTAAATTCAAACTCCAACCTGCCAGCCGACGGTCACCACGATGCGCCCCAGGCCGTCCACCGCGATCCCGCCGCCGACTGTGTCCTTCTCCGCCACGTTCCGCACGTGGATGACCCGCTCGCCCCTCCCCTCACTGTTCATCACGTGCACCTTCGGCCCGTCTCCCGTCACCAGCAGCTCGCCATTGTCCAACGCCGTCACGCACTCGGGCTGAAAACCGAGGTCAATCTTCCGCTTGAAGCCTCCTTCCTTGTCGACCACCTGTAGACACTTGTTGCGGTAGTCGGTAGCCACGACGTCCTGCCCGCCCGTGATGGCGATGCACAGCGGCGAGTCAAACTCTCCCGCTTCCTTCCCCGCTTTCCCGATCGCCTTGTACAGTTTGACCTCCTTGCAGTGACTGAGTGAAGCGTTAGCTCTAATCTGCAATCCAGCGACGGGAGGTACCTCGACGTCCACGTCTTTCTGTTTCAAGTCACCCAAAAGTTTGGCTATCTCTTCCTCCAGACCGAGAGAGGCTGGGCTGTAACTTAATTCTTTGAAACTTTTCGTGGAGGACAGGTGTGTTCGTACGTTCTTGTCTGATTGTTTGAGGAGTTCTTCCTTCACGCCTTCCGCTACGTTCAGAAGCTCGACCGGGTTTCCGTTGACTAACAGGTGGCTTACAAACTGGATAGTGTTTCTTGCTTGTGTCAGACGTGTGTCGGCGGTGTTGGTGGCAGACGCTAGCTGTTTCTGTCGTGCCTCGTGGAGGGAGCGAACTTGGGCGAGACGCTGGTCCCTTAGCCTCTGAACCGTACCGATGATGGCGTCCGCTTGCCTCGCAATGTCTTTCGTCATCTTCTCTACTTGCGACTCCCACTTTTCCCCGCATTCTCGCAACTCGTGCAACCAAATGTCGTGCAGGATGGCGCCTCTTTTCACGCCACGTAGAAGCCCTTCCATAACACATTTCTCCTTCCCCGCCGCTTCCTCTACTTCCACGTACCTGTGTTCCTTGTGCGTGGTGACCACACAGTGCAGACAGATCACCTGGCGACACGTCTCGCAGTAGAACTTGTGCACCTCCTTGTGAATCGAGCACTTCGAAGGCTCGGCCGTTCTCGCCGACACTAGCACTTTCCCCGACTTCAGGTCCTTCAGAGTGACGACTCGATGCGACCGCGTAGGCTTGGGGCGGCAGTGGCTAGTCGCGCAGGTTTGACACAGGTAGTCGGGACAGTCTACGCAGTACGAGGTAGCGTACACATCCACCTCGCACGTCGTACAGCGGGCCTCTCCCAGCCCCTCCTGTGCCGAATCTGACGTTTGCTTCATCACGTCGCTCAGTTTTGTAACTAGGAAGTTGTCTTTCAGGGCGCGGACGCCATCTTTGGGAAGGGTCGCGCTCTGTCGGCAGGTGGGACAGGAAATCCTCCCGGGCCCTTTCGCAGCTTTGCCCGCCGGTAGCTTCTCCAAGCACCCCTGACAGAAGGTGTGCAGGCACGGGAGTATCTTCGGCCGATCGTAGTCTTCCAGGCATATCTGACAGACAAGAAACTCTTCCGTGATATGGGACAGAATGTTGGACGCCATCCTCTCGGTGTCAGAGCGCACCGGTCGCCGATTGTTCATTGCGGGGTCAAAAGTCACCGCTGGCAGAATTCCGTGAAGTGAAGAAGTGTGGAGTTACTGAAAGGCTTCTCTGTTTGCTTTGAGCGAGGTGAAAATACCAAATGTCACACGAAAAACAGTCTACCGGGCGAGTCGGACATGCAAGCTACAGTCATCAAACCAGTTTTTCAGTCTACAAAATGAATCCTAGCTCAACTCCCAGCTCAGTTCCAGCTCGCACAAGATAAACACTGCTAAGCGCAAAATCTTTTCTACACGCCCGTCCTGCTGACTAGAGCTTCAGCGGAAGTAGACCAGAGTAAACGTAAACACCTGTATGACGTCACATACAAGTGTTGACGTTAAACTTCGCCTGATGAAATCAGAAATATAGGACAGTGTAAACAACATGTGCGTGGTTTAGAGGGCGTTTTTGAAGACTAGTAATTAGTTTTGCATTAGGCCAGTGATTATACATGTAGGCCCGAGGCTTTGTTTGTATCCTATCCATGGTTACTGATAATTGGGGTTAGTAGTTCTATTGAAGATTTGTCTGTGTTATGTCCTTTATTAAGCCCCTGTTATACATGTAACAGTGGGGGGTTCGATTCATAGGCGCCACCAACTGACCCGGCCAATATATGGGTCTAGACCTTTTAGCCGAATCGTTAGAGCGTCGGCATGTGGACTGGTGCCCGGGTTTGGTCGTGGGTTCGAACCCCGGCCCGGGACCAGGGATTTTTATCTGTTTCTACTCGAGCTCGCTCCTGTTTCTCACACACAGTCAGAACCTTTCCCCGGCCACCAACCAACTAAGGTTGGCTGACGTTCGGGAGCAGTCTGACCAGATGTAGGCCACGACTACCTTTCTACATGAATCGAATCAAATTTGAGTCAAATTGAAATCAAATTTGACCCCCCAACACTATTGGCCTACTCCCGAATACCATCAGCTAACCATGGCCGAACCTCCCGTCCACACTTAGAGCCCACAGCCGAATGTTTCAGATATTTTGAAACATATACTCAGCTGGCGTAGCCGAAAAGTACCCAACCTCGTCGAACACCAACCATCCATAGCCAACCTTGCTCCCGACCTACTCCTAACCATGGTTGGGTGGGAGGGGGTTTAGGTTCGTTTGCTGGTTGGCAGTGTTCCACTGATTGGCTATGTGTGACAGGATTTTACCAAACACTACTAGTTTCGGGTCTGGGTGCGTGTTGTGTAAAAGAAAGCTACGGTCGCGTTAAACAAATTCAATCATATTTTTTCTCTGTCGTCCGTAACGATTAGGCTTGGGTTTGCATAGCCTCCGTAACAGGCTTATAGAACTGGAGGTTTGGTGGCGGCTGTTTTCTGATCAGCCCAGTTCTAAAAACGGGTTTAATTCAACCAGGCCGGCTATGTTGTCTATATGCAATCAGAAAATAGCACATAAAAGCTCCCAAAGACCATGAAGACCCGGGCCCCCAAACCCCCCAGTTTTTGGCATGCTATGGAGGCTAGGGTTTGCATAGTTCCCAGCTTTCAGAGTGACGGTGCGAATCGGCTGCATTGGAATGTGAAGACGGTGTCCGTCATACCATGACGTACATGTATGTTTTGGTAATAATGTGTGTAGTAGGTAGTACGTGTAGCACAGACCGTCTAGTCATGTAACACGTGCAACTTGTCTCGTCTGGGAAATAATAAAAAAACTTGTCATTCGCAGACGTCACAACTGAATGTCGCCACGGACGGATACGTTGGTTTCTAAAAATGGCAACGATTTCTGCAGTACGTACACATTTCGCCAGGCCCAAATGTAGAGCTCACCCACTCTCTCCCATAGCTTAGAGCTTGATTCTTCGTAAATAGACTTAATTTTACAACATGAATGGACTTTTGAATCGAATGTGTGTTTTTGTAGTAATATGTATTCATATAGCATAAACATATACCTAATCTGCTCATACATCTGCTCATTTTATTTATATTTTATTAGGTTTAATAGTTTTAATTTATTTTACCCTTTTACGCTCTTATAAGAAGAGTATTTACTCTTATCGAGTTAATTTTTGTTGGGATTCCGGTCTCAGTACTGTAGGAGGGAGTGAACAACTTGAAAGTTTAGGAAAGGAAATTTTCTTGAATTCACCGTACTGCCGTGCGCTGATATAACCCTCTCTGTAGAAGTGGGCCAAGTAGTCTTCCTTGTTACACCTAATCTTAAGTTGACAGTAATTACAGTGGCGGTTTAGTTCCTTCTCTGCTGCATTTAGAGCGCTCTTGTGTGTTCCTTTGCTTCTGAGACCGAGAGCTCTAGTTAACCTCTCTGCTTGTAATGTAAAATGGCATCTCAGTCCCCTCCTGGCTAGCAAGCAGAATTCCCTATCTATTGTGAAGCCTGGTCCCCACTGTGTGTCGCTGACTTCAAGCGTAGCTCCGTACCGAGAACACGGGGCACCCTTCTGGATCAAAGCGGCGCAGTGATCTCGCATTTTCTCGTTCACCATCCGGAAGAAACGGACCTCCTCCCAGAAACCGTTCCCCGCCTCTCCCACCTTCTGCCAAAACGTCTTATTAAAGTGGTCGTAGAGGGCATAGTCCACGTAGTTCCACTCCTCGTGTCTTTCCTTGTCTTTCCCCTCGATTTCGACGTGCTTGTACGAATATCTCTTAGAGTTGACGCTGTAGTAGACGATATCCTTCATAGACCAGCACATCATTCGTTTCAGTAACACCAAGGATTCATCGAAATATTCCATAATCATGACAAACGGGAAGTCTTCTTGAATTCTCTGTACAAACTTTTGAGCCATCGCCATTCTGGTCTTCTCGCTTTTTAATGACTGGAGTTTTTCGTTGTCTTTCAGTGGAAAGCCGAGATCGGCGGCCATGGAGTTTTGTGTAAAGCACAGTGGCTCGTGTGACCCGTGACCGCATATAGGATCGTATATAGCCGGCTCTCGCAGGAACATAAGAATGGAGTCTATCTTAGTCGTTGGGATGCCGAATTTCTTCCTAAGTTGGTAGTGGTTCCACACTGACTTGAAGTGACTCAGCGGATTCCTTAAGATGGTTAAGAAGACGGTATCGTTCGGAAAATATTTCCTGAAGACGTCTCTCTCGAAGACCGCATGGTGGACCCAGATGTCGTATGTTTTGTTGGGAGGGCGGCCTATGACCGTGTTCGGGTTGAGATTGTAGGGATAAGCTAAGCTCGGAGCAAAGCTTCTAGGGATGAGGAAGGTAAGATTCTTGTTGTAGCCGTATCGGTTCAGGATGTTCTTGACCGTGTCGCCTCCGACTTTGTGATTTTTCAACAGCGCAATCCGCTTCTTCTCTGTGCACTGTTGAGGATGTGATTTTTGTTGGGGGAGGACATTGTTGTTGTGCGACAAGCTTGCTGGGCTCGGCTGACTCTCTGAACGCGACTTTTTATGGATGAGGTGTTTCTTAGACGGTTTGTGACCGTGCCTGGAATATAACACAAATAATTGTCAACAAATGAAAAATGCTTTGCTGGCGAAAATTTTCAAACGCCTTGCACAAGCTTGTCCAAGGCGACCACCTCTTCAAGCTGGCCACCTGTTCAATGTGACCGCTTTTGTTCGGTCCCCTGGGTGGTCGCCTTGGGCAGGTTTGACTGACTGATAATTCTAACCTAAACTTTTACCAAATACTGCAGTCAGCTGTGCAAGTAATAAAACAAATGGTGAATTTGTAACTGTACTTGTCTGGAAGTGATTTCAAAATCCGTGAAACCATACTTCTGCTGTAATAAAGGGATAGCCTCTACCAGGCTTCAGAAGCGGCTTGAAAGAGTGAAGAAATTGACCAAATAGGCAGAAAATATTCTAGAGGAGTTGGTCCGCTAAAGGAGTACAGTTTGCCCACTATCCTAATTTGGCGGAACAACTCCCCTGGCATGTTATTCGTCTTTTTGGCCAATTTCTACTCTTCCCAGCCGCTTCTGAAGCCTGGTAGAGGCTATAATTAACGTGAACTGCCCACGTCAGGGGTTTGACACCGATCTGACCTTTGTCCTCAATATGGAGTCGCTTGTCGTCCGACGGGTTCTTATGGCTATAGAATTATACCGTCCCGTATGACGATTCAAAACAACAATATACTACCATTTGAACCACGTACAGTACTCTTTTCACTGCAAAAATAAAACCTTTCCGAAAAAATCCCAAATTATGGTCAAAATTAATGATTTCGACGGTTTCATTCTAACAGCCTTGTGAGCCTATATACATGTATAACTGCGTTATGTACATTATAAATCATATGAATGACTTACTTTTTTGGCTGACTCAGTATGACCAAGTACATGGCCAGGCACATGACCATGAATACAACGAGACAGGAGAGAAATCTCAGGTCTTTCTTACGAGCCATTGTGGTGAAGATTCGTCATACAACCTGTGAAGAAATATATACGTGGAAAAAAGGACTAGTACTTAGTAGTACAAACGTGGTCACTGGCTAGTGACATAGCTTGCCTTACGAATCGTAAAAGTTGAAGTCCATTGAAAAGAAATCTACTACCTTTTGTATCCACACTCAAACCTATGTGCTGTCTGTACGTATGCATGTAGTATATTTGTCTTTTGTACAACGCCCAGTCTAAATAACCACTTGCCATTCGACATAGTAAATTACAGATTGTGTGTTCCAAGGTCATTGAAATGACACCTCGACCACGCGTCTGTTTTCTGGCATAGATATGGCTCTAGAAAATAGGCTCTAGAAAATATTCGTATATGCAGAAACTATCACTCAGTTCCGAGAAATTCTTTGCAAAATAATGAGAATTTATATGTCTTGCATTATCCTGTCAACCCAACCGTTGTTAAACGTATTTAGCGTCCATTTTTGTCCCGCACTCGAGGCAAAAGGGTCTCTTCAATGTAGGCCAAGTCAACAAGAGAAAAATAGAACTCATGCCCTGGAAAAATAAAAGCCTTACCTATGTATACATGTATGGATCAACGTTTTTGAGGCGTCGAATCACATGATGTGGCCTAGATCGGTGAGACACTGGTATAGGCGAGACCAAGGTCGGTCATTGAATCATGTCTTCATTCAGAGTGACGTGAAGCCAATTAAAAAGCCTGGGGACATTCTACTAGGCGTGGGAATAAGTACATGTCTGGTCTACAATGTATTTCTAACGTACAAAAAGGTAGAACTGATTAATTGGTGGCAATTGACAGTGGGCAAAAAATGAACATAAACTAGAGACGTAACATTTGCAAATCAAATGCATAATGTTTACCTTTGGACATGGTCTGCTCTGTTAATTCGTACTCACATTCACATACATGTACTACTAGTACATATGGTGACAGGAGCAGAGCATACCATGAAATTGCAACATTATGTAACCCAACACCAGTCACCATGGTGACAGACATCAACAAATCATGTCATTGGCCAGGTCAGCGAGGTTAGTGTTTGGAACAGAAGAGGAAGAAACTGAGTAAAAACAATATGTTTTCCTTCGGTAAACATAAAAAGGCCATGACAGTGGTAAATAAAAATGCAAAAAACATCATATGCCACTAGTAAGTAAGGCTACTTGGAGATTTAATAATGAAATGATCAAACTCTGGCTATTTTTATAATAATAGTAGAGGCAACTGACACCAAGTGGGGCAGCATAAAGTTTTCTTATTTATATTTTAATTCTGTGAAATGTTCTATCTAAACTTTTTATCTTATGCACCGGTTTCAGTAGCCATGGTGGAGAGTAGGAACAGAAAACGGGGCATGTGATAGAAAGCATCCTCTCCACCAACATCTGCTTGGAGAGCATATTTGGCCCGTGACGTCATTTCCTACCCAACCGGTTCCTGTCTCCATGGTGACGGACGTGAGGGGAACGAGTGGGTCATGAGAGGGTTTTACATGACGAACTTACCTGGTCTACTGTTTGCTACACGTAACTGACAAATCTCCATATCTACCCTTCTCTTTTCATGGTACTAGATATGCTTCAATCAAATGCCTTTTGACTACAATGTATACATTTGAGATATCAATGTACGGTCCAGATACGGTGATTGGAGACTTTATAACTTTTATTGCAATTCATAAATCGTATATCCAGTGCTACCTTGAACTTGGTTATGTAAACAACATTTCTGTCGATATGCTGACTCACAGTATTAAACAGATAGTTGGATGGACAAAAATTGTAACATGACTACTAACCTATAGTATATCTTGAAAGTTCACCTGTGTTGGTAGAGTTCTAGAAGTCATTCTGAAATCGACTTCTTTGAACGAGGTATTAAAGAGGCCATCTACATCAGGGCATTAGAGAGTCACAGCCATCCTCAACAGAGACGGGGGGCGCCACAGACTTCTGCAACCTATGATTCACTGCTCACCGAATCACGTGTGCCATCTACATAACCTGATGTCACAGAAGCCGCGGATCTTGCTAAGTCGCAAATTTGGGTACAGACGACAGGTGGGATCATACAGAGTGCAGGTATCTATCGGATGGTGACAGAACTTTGGGCGGAAGTCGACACTTCCTCAGCGAGCGAGGAAAGTTCTTTCTTCTCGCTAACATGTACTCAGTGCGGCTGATGTAGCCATCCCTGTAGAAGTGCGTTAGATAGTCGAGAGGGTGGCACCACTGAGTCCTACAGTACACACAGTGTTCTCTGTACACCGCGTCCCTCCGAATGGCCTGTAACGTATCAGTACCCGAATGTGGTGCCATGCTCAGCATTCTCCCGTTCCTCTCGGCCTGGATGGAGTAGTGACACACCAGTCCCCGCTTTGCCAGTAAGCAGAATTCGCGATCAATGGTGAACCCTGGCCCCCATCTTGTGTCAGAGACTACCAAACTCGAGCCGTGGCGAGAACATGCGTTTCCCCACACAATGTCATCACAGTGTTCCCTCATCTTCTCGTTGACGTACCTGAAGAATTTCACCTCGTCCCAAAAGCTGTCACCTTCCTTCGAAACCCTTTCCCAAAACGTTCTATTGAAGAAGTCATAAAGAGCGTAGTCCACGTAACTCCATTCTCGGTGAGCCTGTTTGTGACTCCCTATGATGTCCACTTCCTTGTAGTCATACTGCCTACTGTTGACTTTGTAGTAAAGAATGTCTTTAAGAGACCAGCACATATTCCTCCTTAGGAGTATCAAAGAAAGATCGAACTGTTCGGTGAGCATGACCAGTGGGAACTCTTGGCTGATCTTTTCGACAAAATCTTTGGTAATTCGTTCTTTCTCCTCGTGGTCTCCACCGGGAAGGACTTTCTTGTTCGAGTCTATTGGAAAGCCGAGGTCCACCGCCATGGAGTTTAGCGTGAGGCATAGTGGAGCGTGCGGACCGTGCCCACACCGCTGGTCATACTTCAGAGGATTCTCCAGAAAAGCAAAGATGGAGTCTGTACCGTTCCCTGGAATTTTAAACCTCCTCTGTATGTTGTAGTAGTTCCAAACGGACTTGAAGTGCGCTAGAGGCTCCCTGATGATCGTGAGGCGGACGGTGTCGGGTGGGAGGCGTGCGCGGAGCCAGTCGCCGTCATACACCGCGTGATACACCCACATGTCCGCCGGGGTGGTGTTCGGCACGGGCATGAACACTTCTGAAGAAAAGTTTCTAGGGTAAGCTCTACTCGGCATGAACGGTCTTGGCAGAAGGAAGGTTAGGTTGTGAACGTAACCAAACCGGTGCAAGATGTTCTTAACAGTATCTCCGGCGACCTTGTGGTTCTTAGACAATGCAATCCGTTTCTTTGGAGTGCACTTTGGCCATAGTGTATCAGATGTGTTGTACTCTTCGTCGAAATGTATTGGTTGTGAGTTGTGGTCTTTTGGGGCAGATATGTAAGGAAAGTATGAAGATTTGAACTGTAATACCTTCTTGGACCCTGTAGTACCTCGCAGGAGTATATGAAGATGTAGACTACGCCGAGGGCCACCAGGCTGAAGAAAGCACGGTCAAGTCGCCTCATGGTACACATGCAGTCAGTCTGGAAACACGGGAACATGTTCAAAGACAATTCAAACTCTAATACTGGATAAATTACTGAGATTACTTCCAGCGTTTTGAGTGGCATTCACCACTCTTCTTCAGCGTATCTATTGCCATTTCCCCACTAGGATAAAATTGCCTGAATCGAGCCGAATAGATTCGCTTTAATCCGGCTTTAATCCGGATCGAAGCTGGATAAAGTGGGAAAAGGGCCTAAAATGAACTGACAGAACTAGTCAAAAATTTGTCTGGTGCAGGTAATTTTCAACATATGTATGCACCAGTGCAGGTATGCAAAACAAGTATTTTCGAGCCCCGAGTTAACCTTTCATAGGTACTGTATCTAGATCTAGAATTGTCTGTCTTGGTTAGGAGTTATGTATGTAGCCTGAAGACCTACGATTGTCTGAGAGTATTACATGTACCTTGTACAAAGAGGGTCGGTACGTGTATACTTACATTTTAACTGGTACTAGTAGTTTAGATTTTCTCCTTGCCCTAGCTCGATCTGCACCTCCTTGTCCCTCCTCAGCATCTGTTACATCAGAATGTTGGCTCTGCTTCTACATAAATGCACGTGTTGAGGAATTCCAACTGGTTTGATCCGTTGACATCAAGCTGATTAAATCTACTCTAGTTAGAGACACGTGACAAGATAACATGGTGAGCTGTCAAACCGGTTAGGCTGGTAGCATAGCCATTCGGGTACGAAATTTCAGACCAGAAAGGCATAATGTATGTACATGTACATGATGAATATCAACACAGATCATCGAAATCATCAGCCTTCCGAAACCCAACATGCTGAGAAAAAAACACTTTCTGTATATACAGAATGTCTAACACCCGAAATGATCTGAAGTCGTGAGAGTCCAATAATCATGTTACATTTGGTGTATATGGACCTCATGTTATCTCTTATATTCCTTATCTATTTTTAAAATATCAGCGTATCTATATCTTGTATATAGTTTATTTTCATGTGTGTCATGCAGTGTTGCATTTATCAGTGTAGGACCACAGAAAGAATGACAACTAAGTATCCTAATAATTGTGGATGATAATTGTAGATCCTTATCAAAACTAAACCCTAATTCTTACTGCTGTGAAATTGTTTTGTTAGCCTTTAATATTGCATTGTCTGACAAAGTTTGGATGCTCCCTGTTTACAATTGCATGATAGGTGTCGCTGTTTATATCACCCTCATGGTAGAAGTGCGACAGGTAGTCCAATGGTCCACAGTTTCTCATATTACAGTAGGCGCAATTATCTAAAACCACATCAATAGTCTTCTGTTCTGTTTGTCTTTTTCTCGATTTTTGTGTTTTTCTCGATTTTACAGCTTTCTGGAAAAGTGTAAAGTCGACGTCTGAATAGTTGGTAATGTTGGAACGGTTCAGACCCAGTGCCTTGGCTGCGTGTTCAGACTCAAGCAATAAATGACATTTGAGACTTCTCTTTGCCAGCATACAGAAGTTCCTGTCTAATCTAAACCCTGGACCCCACCTAGAATCTTTAAAATACAAGAAAGAAACAGAGCATTGTTTACTCGACTTGTAACCATTGCACAGTTCTCTCATTTTTTCCTTGATATGTCTAAAATATCTCACTTCTCCCCAGAAATCGTTGCCCTCTGAATTTACCCTCCTCCAAAAGGTTTGATTGAAGCGATCGTAGAGAGCGTAGTCTACATAGCTCCATTCTTTGTGGTTCTGTCGGAGTTTGGGTGGGATTTGTGTCTCTTTGTTTGCGTAGCTGCGAGTGTTGATCGGGAAGTAGAGGATGTCTTTTAGAGACCAGCACATCAGTCGCTTCAGCAGGACTAGCGACTCGTCGAAGTACTGCGTCAACATGACAAGTTCAAAGTCTTCTTCGATGATTTGCACAAATTCGCGGGTGATGGTCTCTCTCTCCTCCGGGTCACATCCGGGAACCACTCGCTTGTTTGTCGTTTCCGGAAATCCGAGGTCAGCAGACATTGCATTATGGGTAAAACAGTAGGGAAAATGGCGGCCATGGCCACACTTTTTGTCATATTTGCCTGGGTCGGCCAGAAATGTCAGAATGGGGTCTTGTCCACTATCTTCGATATGGAATCTTTTCTGCAGTTTGTAGTAGTTCCAAGTGGACTTGAAATGACTTAATGGTTCACGAATGATAGTCAGATAAACAGTATCCTTTGGGAGTATTTCTCTGTACCGTTCTCTTTCATATACAGTGTGGTATTGCAGCATATCAAAGGTCTGGTTGGGAGGTGGTGGTAGGTAGGACTTCGGGTCCAGTTTGTACGGATACATGCCACTCACCACAAGTGAACGTGGGAGGACCATGTTCAGTTTCCTGACGTACCCGTATCGATCGAAGATCCTCTTGACAGTGTCTCCGCCCACTTTGTGGTTCTTAGCAAAAGCGAGGCGCCTCCTCTCTGTACACGTCGGCCACGGTACTGATGACGTGGATGGCTGTGATTGGTTGAACGGTGAGGATGGGTTGCCTCTGACGACCACGCCCATTTGCCGTCTAGCCAATGAATGATTTCGGTCATGATGTCTGGAGAATGATTGGTTGAATAGTGAGGATGCGTTGCCTCTGACGACCACGCCCATTTGCCGTCTAGCCAATGAATGATTTCGGTCATGATGTCTGGAGGATGGAATTCATTTAAATGCGTGACGACGTCATTACAAAGTTGGTGAAACTTAAAGAAACATCGTTAAAGCTGGATTATGTACCATTAGGACGAAACAAAATGTTTCTCCAGTAGGGACAGAAAAAAGGGCATACTAATATTAGAAAGGTCACAAGCTTCCCCACAACCTCTGCTTGGAGAGTTGTCGAACCTCCCGACCAGCCCACGAAAGTTTCAGACATTTTTAAACATGCGACTGGTGCAGACGAATTTATATTAGTAGCCGAATTTGCCGAACACCAGCCGACTTTGCGCCGACCTACTCCTAACCATGGTTGGGGGACGTTCGGCTAGTGTTCGGGTGGCCAAATTCGTGAACGTGTGACAGGGGCTTTATCTAATCTCCAAGCAGATCCCTTTCGGTGGCAAGACAGTGTCCATTAGCCAGAGGAGTTTACACCTTCGGTGGCTAATGGACACTCCTCTGACAAATGAATACTGCCTTGCCACCGTATGATCTGCTTGGAGATTAGGCTTTATCGACTACATGCATATGATAAACAGTTTCTCACCTTGTAAGCAGGACATGAAGGTACAGCAATGTGCTGACAGCTGTCAAAACGAGAAGGGCAAAAAAGGTTCTGCGACTTTGGCCCAACATGTATTCTGTGAAAATGAAATCAGTCTTCTTGAAGAGAATTTTATGTTGACCCATATTACAAAGCAATGAGCAGGTAACAGGGATTTCTACTCTGACATATATATTGTCATAAACATGCATGTAATCAACTATGAAATTTGATTTAATGATATTCAGAGCAAAGTTTTAGGCTCTGTGTGTACAAACACCTGCCACAGACAACCTGCTACACGTAAAAGTTAACCACCGATATCTTTCAACTGACCTGACAACTTGTGTCCAGCAACGACGTAAAAAAACAAAATGGACGACACAAAAGACTAATGACTCGGCATTGATTGGCTTCGTAGCGGTTTGCCCTAATTTGACACAAAAACAACAATATCTATGCTAACATAGAAGAGAAGAAGAAAACACATAAGAATTCGTACCTACCAGTATGTCGACAGGACACTACAATCCACAAAAATCTCAAAACCAACGTGAAGTCAGCCTTTCTAATTGAAACACGAAAGACGAGTACGGTCTCAACCAGACCATGGACTACGCTGGCTATATATAGGAGAATAATTGCCAGGGGAGTTTGGCCGCCTTGTAGGTTTGACAGGCCGCGCAGTCATAGGAAAGAAACTACCCCCCGCGGCCGGACTCCCTTGGCCAATTCTTTTTTGCCGAATCATACGATCCGTATTCCCGTAGAAAGGCCTGGTGGAGGCTAAAAGCCGACTGTTACTGAGAAAGCGTGCGTAACTGTGTGGCTCCAGTTGGGGCACTGGCTTGACCTGACGATGCCTGAGGCGTCTAGAGCTCTGTTCAGTCATGCAGAACGCATGGGCGTCTTCATATTAACAGGGCAAAGAATCTGCCAATAGTATAATCTACGTAAAGTAGAGAGGACGAAGTACATTCTATCGTAGATTTTCCTTTGTACGACAGTGATAGACGCATACTTTTCGGTCATATTTTAAGTAAAATGTGATTGTAATCATGTGACCTGTGTGGTTATCCCAGTGGGGTAAAAAATGTACACTAAACTAAAGGTCTTCATTCATTCATTCATTAACATTGCAGAACCGCGATCCACGGAAGTCGCATACCTCACACCCCGTAATAGATAAATAACTAGAGTTCCCCGATCTCATACCTTTGCCAAATGATGTTAATCTTTATGACTGACAAATTATACATTTGTAGATTAGATTATTCCCCCCTGATTTAAGAAATAGGAACTTAATTTTCATGAATTATATCATTTTTATCATAATCTCAACCAAAAGACAGTCTTATATTAACAAACAATGCATTCTAGCATTTCATAATAAATTATGCAAATGAAGTCCTGATTTGAATAAATTATGTTCAATGATGTTCACCTCAATTTAACTTTCAAATACCACAAGTATGAAATTCCAGGCAGTTATCATTACATAATTATAAAATTTTCTCATTAATTATGCAAATTAAGTCATTATTAACATAATCAATATCTTCCTGTGTTTTTCTCGTTGTCAATTACCAATGTCACAAGCTTCAATTGTCCTATCATGGAATGCAGGTGATTTATAGAATTTCCCCATAAATTATGCAAATTACATCCATATTTGCATAATTGTCACATAATTATATTAAGCATCACGTAAGCTACCTACATACCAAAAATCATGACGATCCGTCCACTGGTTCTTGAGTTATCCCCTTTTGAATATTTTCAAGAATATATCCCTGCAGTTCCAGAGCAAGCCGCTAGGGGGCCTAAACCCACGTCGCTTCTTCCCCAGCACAAGAGCTACCTACCATCCAAATTCCATCACCATAGCATGTCTAGATCATGAGATATCAAAACCGGGAGTTCAGCTGCAGTACCATAACAAGCCGCTAGGGGGTCCGAAAATCTAATCATTTTGAGGTCTCATCAAGACCTACCCACCTACCAAGTATCAAGACAATCCATTAAGGCCTTCTCAAGTTATCGTGTTTACAGACAGACACACACACACACACACACAAACACACACATACACGAACGCCCCTGAAAACATAACCTTCTTGGCGAAGGTAAATATCTGCCACCCACCCACCTAGGCTAGGCAGGACAGGCAAGCTCAACTCGTACATTACAAACAAAACCAAAACCACCCAACATTGTTTATTGTGATATCGACATGTACAAGCACATTTTGTAACAGTTTGGACTACGTATTGGTCGTGACAATGGGATAAATAATGTATGGAGAGTGGTGTAAAGCCACATTTTTACTATATAAATCCGCTAGCAGAAACTTGTCCAGGGGTACTTCAAGACCGAACTTCATGGTTGTGTTGGATTCTTTGCGTTACATCGTTCGGCGAATTTTATGTTGATCCTTCTCATGACGGCCCGGTAGGTGTCGCTGTTGATATGCCCATCCTTGTAGAAATGAGTCAAGTAGTCGAGCGCTCTACAGCTACCCAGGCTACAGTACAGACAGTGTCGTCCCGCCACGTCTTGTCCACGGAGTTTGTGCACCCTTTCATGAAAATTTTCATCTTTTCTGCTACCCGTTTTGTTCAACCTTTTCAATGATTCTGATATAGTTACAGGCCTTTGCAAATCGTTTCTCGGTCCGCTGCCACCGTACAGGTGCAGGTTGCTACGGTTTAGTCCCAGAGTTTTTGCTGCTCGCTCGGTTTGGAGTGAATAGTAGCAACTGAGGTCTCTTCTCGCCAGTAGGCAGAAGTCGCGATCTATGGTAAATCCAGGACTCCATCTTGTGTCATTCACGACCAAAGTCTGTGAGACAGGGCACGGGTTCAGACGTGAGACGAGGTCGCAAAATTCTCTCATTTTCTGATTTATGCGTCTAAAATATCTCACCTCCCCCCAAAAATCATTGCCGGCTGAGTGTACCCTCCTCCAAAAGGTTCGGTTGAAGTGGTGATAGAGAGAGTAGTCCACGTAGCTCCACTCTTTATGGATCTGTCTGACTTCGGGTGGAATTTGTGCCCTCTTGGTAGTGTAATGGCGGACGTTGGCCTTGTAGTAGAGAATGTCCTGTAGCGTCCAACACATCAGTCTCCTCAGCAAGACTAGCGACTCGTCGAAGTACTCCATGATCATGACCAAATGAAAGTCGTCGTGGATTTTTCTCAGAAATTTCTGAGTGATTAGCTCTCTCTGGTCCGCGTCGCAACCCAGAGTCACCCGTTTGTTGTTTGTGGCGGGAAATCCAAGGTCGACGGACACGGAATTCTGGGTAAGACAGTAGGGAACATGGCGGCCATGACCACACTTTTTGTCATATCTTCCCGGGTTGTTGAGAAACGTCAAAATCGCATGCTCACCGGTTGACTTGATGAGGAATCTATTCTGGAGTCCGTAGTAGTTCCAGATGGACTTAAGATGACTTAAGGGTTCACGGATGATAGTGAGATAGACAGTGTTCTTGGGGAGGATTTGTCGGAACCGTGTTCTGTTGTACACCGTGTGGTACACCAACATGTCGAAGGTCTGATTCGGAGGAGCAGGCATGTAGAATTCTGGGTAAAGACTGTACGGGTACGTCAAACTGGCCACGAAGGAACGAGGAAGCAAGAAATTTAAATTCCTGACGTAGCCGTAACGGTTGAGAATGTTTTTCACGGTGTCTCCGCCCACTTTGTGGTTCTTAGCGAAGGCAACCCGCTTCCTCTCCTTGCATTGTGGCCGCCTTATTATGGATGATGACGTGGCCGCCGGTGATTGGCTGTTGTGTATCAGACGCTGCGGAAGGCTTGTGACAGCACTGCTGTAGAAATACAAATATGTTGCATACTGCAAACCATAACAATCTCTTCCAAATGTTGGTACTTTACAGATAGAAGTGTCATTGTGGCGCAATTCTTTTAACATGTAACCTAATTAACTATTACAAAATATCTCTAGAAAGAACTCAATCAGCTCATGATACATTACGATTGTGCATCTAGGTTCAGTCTTTTTATCATTAGTTACATGTAAATTCAAGTCACCAAGGTGACCAATAATTTGAGTTACACATCGTCATCACATTCACGCAATGTCAGCTTTTAAAAAATTCATTTCTTTTTGTTCGAATTGATGTTAAATGTTATTGATGTTAAAGGTTAACGTTAAAATTTCACATAAAAATTCAGAGGTCTAATTCAGAACGTACGTGTTCTCTTACCTCTTAAGCAGGCTGTGTGAGAAGATGATGGTGCCAACGGCGGTAATTACAACGAATGCGACGAAGGCCGGACGGCAGTATCTCAACATCACTGGGAGCGAGGCTACAGGAATGACGAAGAGTCCCACTTTTCATCCAAATGCTGCCTGTCAGATATGTCAGATTGAATGAATGTCGTTCATTGCTCAACAATCGTACATGGTACAATGTATGGCAGCAAATCAACAATACTACAATGCTAATCTATCCTACAGTTATTAAAAAAATATTTTCTTTACCCTATATAGTCACATGTTTTCAGTTTTTTTCCATCAAATTCACATAAATAAAAGTCACGTTTGTTCACCTGGTAGTACAGTGGGAACATTCTATGTAAGACGTAACACAAGCAAAACAGAACGAGAATACGTAAATGGTAAGTCAACAAGAACCTAAAGATAAATATCGTTGAACAGTTAGTAGAATATTCCTCAATCAGTGACTGTTTTTGAAAGGTAGAAACACGTACCTCCAATAGGTCACTCCGTGATCAAGATGTTCAGTGGACATCGAAAAATACGTGTTTCTACCTTTCAAAAACAGTAACTGATTGTGGAATATTCTACTAACTGCTAAAGATTGAACTTGTCAGGGTCAAGTACATGCCGCAGAACTCACCTGGTGTGTACGTGAACACTTGCGTTTCATGACAAACCACACCACTGGGCAAGGCAAGGTGATCTTGTGGTCAGGGCTGTTGAATCCGAAGGTCCGGGGTTCGAATCCCTGGCATGGCAGGCCCCGGTGTTGTGCCTTTGGGAAAGGCACTTAACACCTATTTCCTCACTCCACTCCACGCATAGCTTCGGTTAGGGACGTCCTCTCTGATAGGACGTAAAGCCGGAGGTCCCGTGTTTGAGGAGAGCCACACCTTGAGCACAACAGTTACGAAAAAGAGCAGGGGTCCTTCCTGGTGTGAGTGGTTCAAACCTTACAGTCTTGTCTCGAGCTTCACATCTTGAAAGGGTGATAGCCGCATAATATGTCGATCCTTCCACAAATGTGATAGTAGGAAAACGATGAAGTAGAAAGATCTTGAATGCAATACGTGCCAAACGACACGCGCTACGACCGAAAAATCATTATCAGTGTCCGATATACAATACTGGCTTGGATTTAATTATGCATCACCCTCTTGCTATCGCAGATACAGCAACAAAAGCAACGTGTCAACACCGATTTGGGATCCAGGATATTTGCTTCATGCTGCAGCGCCGTTCGTCGTTAGTACAAAAGACCATAGGGAGAATACTTCATCGGGCCTTTTCTCTTCGTTCCACGCCCATTTCTCTTCGTTCCACACCCATTTCTCTTCGTTCCACAACCATTTGAAATGGGTACGGAACGAAGAGAAATCGGTGTGGAACGAAGAGAAATGGCCCGGCAGTGAAGCCTTGTCGTATTGTCCGTATGGTCTTTCGTACGTTAGAGCAACAATGACTAATCCCTGGGCTAATCTTGTCAGCTCACGCAAAGCACGTGTCTCCTTATTCAGCGCAACGTCCCTTTATGAATAAATAACATTGTCGTAAAATAAATAAATTTTTGACTACAGCGATATTGACATTATGTATGCATTTTAGTAGTAATGCGGAGGACTTGTAATATATAGTGACATGAGATTTGTATCATGAACTATTGGAATAGAATACTGAAAAGGTATTTCCATTCCATATTTGGTCCGTACCAAATCTAACAAGGCTGGACTCCAGGAATCTCCAAGCAGATCCTAGGGTGGCAAAAGACAATATACCAAATTGGCCAGGCAGTGTCCATTGGCCAGAGATCTAGAGGGCCCAGTTGGTGCACGTATTGGACCCTCTCTGGCCAATGGATACTGCCTGATCAATTTGATACTGTCTTTTGCCGCCCTAGGATCTACTTGGAGATTTGGACTCCAGGCCAGATCGGAGTTTCTGTTGATATAGACTCCGATCGGGATCACTACCGGTAGAATCGTCGATTCTATCAGATCGGAATCTTTACCTGGCATATACAAACAATATGTACAACAAACTTTGTGTTGGGATTTAGCGAAGTTGACCGTACATATCCGCCACCAAAGTAAGAAATGCATATTCACTACATGTTGCTGCACTGAACACTTTATTCAGTTATTCAATGGTATAGAGCAGCCACAACGAGAATGTGAACAAGTTTGTTATACTGTCTCAAGAATTTTTTGAAAACTTATTGCACAAAATGTGTATGTATGGGCTTTATGTTCAGGCGATGTCTCAGTTTCTTTTTGCTTTACAACTGCACGACTTCGGTGAGCTCTTCTCCCACCTCTGTTGTTCTTGTCTTGGTCGCAAGGCGTCTCCCTATCTCGGATACAACTGCCTTGAAGCAGAAAAACGCCACCACGAGCATAACTAGCGACAACAGGATGCACAGCGCCACCGATAACATGGACAGCCAGTCGATGTTTTTCGGGAAATAGCAAACGAGAATGTACGACGTGTAACCTAGCAACGACAATGAGAAGAACAAACAGAAGAGCATGATGGGTAGGCCGACTCCGCTCAGAGAAGAATCTGGTTGGGACTGGTTGATTCCGGTTTCCGAGGAAGACTCGCTTGTATCCGCCAAAGCTTGACATCTCTGTTGGAAAGGTAAAACAACTTGACGTACAATTGGCATTCCTTTGGTCCTTTGGGACAATCTGGAATTCCTACGCAAACATTCCTGAGCAATTCCTAGATTTCCATTGGGCTCTTTCCAGAGGCGTAGCCAAAAACACGTACCGAAACACACATTGACAAAAAATAGCCGAACTCACCTGAACTACATCATCGTCAAACTTCGTCTTGCAGACTTCACACCGATCGCTAGGGGCGTCCTTGTTGCGGAGCCATTGGGACAGGCAGTCCAAGTGGGTAAACTGCACAGACCCTGAACACGCGCATGGAGATACCAGTGGTCTATCGGGAGAAAAGGAACACTGAAAACTAGAACGATTGATGTATTGACCCTATATAAAACAAGGGTCTGACAAAAGTAAGGCTTTCGTAATATTTGGCACAAAGTAGATTTTGTGACACTAGTCATTTAATACTAACTTGAAGTTTGTGAGGTCCTCCTTGCTGTGACAGATACGGCAGATCTCTCCGTCTATCGTGGTGCTGGAAGGCGTAGTCTCTATACCTGGTCCCTGTACCAGTGTCGACGTAGTGTAGAGCAATGTCTAGAAAGTTGAAGCAACAAACATACAAAGTCATGGAAAGTTTACCTGCACCACACACTTTAATTTAGGAAGTATGTATCATGCTACTAAAAACTGTTTTGGTGGCATGGGCGGTGATACCAATCAATACACAAATCCAATCCACATATGCCTTGTATATAAACCTAAGGCATAGACCATTGCAGGTTAGGTCTAGGTAGACCTGCATATATGCATCATAATTGGTTTATAATTATTCACAATAAAAACGGCCTTGCAGTAGTAACTGAATTGCACCGTTCCATTACAAACATTTTAAAAGGAAATTCCGAAGAATGAAATATATACAGGTTAAAATAGACAATGAACTAGCAGTAAAGTGCAACATCGTTCGAGCTATTGTCGACGTCGACAGGAAGGGTTCGACAAGGATATAATCATAAATGCAGGTGGCATTTCTATCCCTAGGGCCATCCTCATAAAATATTCTTGACAGAAATTACGACATACCTTGTCACTAACGCTGTCCAGTCCATTCTTCACCCATGCTGTTGACTCCATGTGTGGTAAGGAGGGTTTCTGGTTAGAATTTGCAGAGCTTCCGTCCTTCGACAGGTTCCAAATGCCGGTTACGTGGAGAATCCCTGGGCCCCTCCCGGCCGGCCGGCCCGTTGGGCTAGAAGCGCGACGTACCAGCCAGAGGAGGGCCCTTTTTATTCATTGTGATGTCAGAAAAGTTTTTTTGGTTACGTAACACATGGTAGTGTAGTACGAAAAGCACATTCTGTGACGTCATAGTCCCGGCCAATCACAAATGGAGACGATCGTGACGTAACAAAGTCATCTTTATGACGCATCAGAGTTCCAAGCGATTTTGGAAAACAGAGTGACATCACAGCCAACCAACCGAATCCCCTGTGACATCAAAGCCGACCAATCGGAATCCATGTGACATCACAGCCAACCAAATACAAACGGAGACGATTGTGACGTAACAAAGTAACTTTATGACACACAGTGTTCCAGGCGATTTTCGAAGCATTGTTGGTCCGAAGTTCGAACGGTGGCTCTTTTCGGAAAGGTGTTCCACACAAAGGTGTTCTGTAGAACACCGTTCTAGTTATTCAAACAACATGATAACACAGGGGCACAGGTTGATGTAAGCATATGCCGCCAAAGATTTAGCTTTCATACAATGAAAACAACGGCTGGTACACCGGTCAAGATGTAGCCAGCCGTGCCGAAACATGGAAAAGACCTGTATCTTAGGTAAGGTTGACCATTGTTGTTTGGTAATAGGCACATTTTAGTCTTTTGACTGACACAACGTTCAGGTAACCATGTGCACGTGGGTATGTAAGTTACATTTCTTTGGATTCTTAAGCACATCATAATGCACATTTTAATAATATTCTAAATGATTGGTTGTTTGTAATCCACAGGGCTTCTTCTGGTCCTTTCTTGGTACCGGTTAGTTCCTGTCAGTGGAACAATCTGCGGACAGACCAGTTTCTCCTCAGGACAGGGAACAGTCACTTCTCCAAGCTACCCCAGCAACTATCCCAACTTCCTGCTCTGTAACTATGACTTCACGGCGTCCGGTGGTGAGTACTAAGGTCTTTACATACCATTCATATCGATCTACAGTCTCCTTTAATTCTAGCAGTCTTCAACAATGTTACCAATAAATGCTTGCCCCCTCCCCTCGAAGTAGTGTGATATAGGCCAATGTCTAAAAATACAGATACAAAGAAAAAACGCATCATATGGACCCGAATAGCTAATCATACCGAAAACATTTAAAAAATCAAACCCTCGGTGAGTTATAGCTGCAAAGGCACAAACAAGACCGAGGATGTCTCCTTACTCGAGGTAACTATCCTTAACAATGAACTCTACGATCAGTACATTCACAGTCACCGCCCAGAGTTACCCTGTCCTTGGTGCTGATCTTGTGTTCCCATGGAACGTAATGAACATCTTGTTGCTACACTGTGTTTTATACCCACTACACTGTACTTACTTTTGCCTCCAAGGTGACCCCAGCTTTATGCTTGGTATGACGTTGGAGACATTTCCACATGAATGAATGAAAACCAAGCAGATGTCGGGGGGCAAAGACTGGCCGAATGAAACAAGAAATGGAATTAACTATTACAAAATATCTCTATATTGTTTCCATTGTATCTTGACGTTAGGCATACTTTCTACGCTATAGTTTGTTGTTTTCTTGTTATGTTTACCGAAGGAAAACATATTGTTTTTACTCAGTTTCTTCCTCTTCTTCTTCTCCAAACAGTGACCTATGACCTGACCAATGACATGATTCGTTGACGTCTGTTACCATGGTGACTGGTCTTGGGTTACATAATGTTGCAATTTCATAGTCTGCTCTGCTCCTGTCACCATATACTAGTAGTACATGTATGTGAGTAAGAATTAACAGAGCAGACCATGTCCGAAGGTAAACATTATGCATTTGCTTTGCAAATGTTACTTCTCTAGTTTATTTATATTGTCTGCTGCAGACGACCACGTGTGGATCAAGTTTACAGATTTCCGACTGGAGGAGGGCCCGTCGTGTGTGTGGGATGACGTGTCTATCTACGACACCTCGGTCAGCCCGAGGGTACAGATAGGAGAGAAATACTGCGGCTCGGACATGCCGCCGTATGTCGTGTCCCCCGGACAGAGTCTGCGAGTGCGCTTCAAAACCGACTTCAGCGTCACGAACAGGGGCTTCTCTTTCGACTACTCGTTCGACACCATAGGTATGTGGAATATATCAGGGTAGTACGAAGGCCCACAACGACACTTCCATACACCTCGCGGTGTGGAAGAGCTGTGGAAGAGCGGTATGGAAGGTATATCCCCTGGTAGCGCGGTGTGGAAGGGCTGTGGAAGAGGCGTATGGAAGTGTCGTTGTGGACCTTCGTAGTGTAGAGACTCTCTTCTATGTCTACAGAAACTCCGGTCGGAGTCTACCGGTAGAGATCCTGAACGGAGTATCTACCGTCCGGTAGAGGTATCGGTTGGAGTCTCTACTGGTACAATCTGTGATTCATGTTTAGTATACTACACGTACTAGCCTGAGTGTCAGCCTTTTTCTGACCGGTAGCGGATCGCGGGGAGCGGACGAAAGCTAAAAAGGCTGAAACTCTAAAAAGCTAAAAAGGCTGAAAATATACTAGTATCTATTTATTTGACTGGCAACTGCAAACTTTTAAAATGGCATCACTGATTGACTTTTAGGAGTCTCTTTGAAGTCTATTCAGAGAGAATAGGAGTTTCTGTTGACAGAGACCCCGATCTGAAACTCTATTACGGTAGAGAATTGTCCATTCTACCAGGTCGGAGTCTCTACCTGGCACACATGTCTTCCTTTTTTGTCGATTCGGGGCCAACTAGCTAGTAGGAGGGTCAAAAGTGGGTGCTATTGTTTCACACCATTGACTTATATGAGTGTTCTATGCGTTTCTTTTTCTGCTATTGCTCTGACGTCGTGAGTACGCCTCTGTTGTTTTTTTTTTTTCAGACACCCTGGGAGACTGTGGCATAACTGCTACCATAAGTAGCGGTTCGGGTGCCATCACCTCTCCGAGTTACCCAAGTAACTATCCGGACAGCTCCAACTGTGTGTATGAACTGACAGCCGCCAGTCCGGACGATGTCATACAGGTGAGTTTTTAAAAACTAGATTTTTCAAGGCGTACTGTTAATAATTTGCGTGACTGCATAAGTAACATGTACTTCTTATGAAAGGCATCTAAAGCAATTTGGGGTCGGCAAATCAAAACTATTTTGGATGAGGAAATTTGCCTGATATTGATATTTACTGCCATTTTAGCACATATTCAGTATCATTTCATACCTGAAGCGTTTAAGATAGCCCATAAACATGCCATGCGAGAAATCATTTTATTTTTGGGTACCACTAACAAATAGCTACGCCAGTCTACGATGCGAAACAAGCAACCAGTTTCCGTCAGTAGTTTTGCCTCACAGATATCAGTATGGTATCAGCTTGCTATGGGCTAGGGTTAATTCGTCTTATTTAAAAAAATGACCAGACAATGCATTGACCTTGAAAATCTAGCTTTACTGCCCTGAAGTTGATTGGCAAAGCATGGTAACTGGTAACGGATTTGAAAAGATTCCTAGTCCTCAATTGACGTTTTATGTTTATCCATACCACACTGGCTCCTGTATATATTACATTTTGTACGTAAATATCTCTTTTACTGACCTGACTGTTCCTGCTCTGTTCCCACGCCAGCTCTTCTTCGTGCAGTTCTCCCTGGATTCGGCAGGGGGAGACTCCCTGCGGGTCGTCACCACAGGCGAGCACCACGCCGGCGACACGGTGTACAGGCGGGACGACGCCAACTTCCTCCACGTGGCGGGAACCAGCCTGACCCTGACCTTCACTTCTTCATCTTCCAATGGAGACGGCTTCCTGGCCACTTATTCGGTCCTCACGGACGGTCAGTCAGTCAGTCAGTCAGGTCTCTGCGCTTGTATAAAGTGTAACATGTGGTTCAGTGACCCTTTATATAGCTATAGTTGTGTAAATATTATGACTGTGTTGTGTGCAGGTGCAATCCTGGGCACGTGTGGAGGGACGTACACGTCAGACACAGGCACGATCTCCTCCCCAGGGTACCCTGGCAACTACGAAAACAGCGCCACCTGTTACTACTCCATCCAGGTCAGCGCCGGACACATTGTTCGGGTAGGTTGGCTTTATGCCCCATTCCATTGTTGGAAATTGGCGTGGAAGGGCTGGAAATGGCCTGGAGAAGCGTTTTCGTAGTGTCGCTTTGGGCATTGGTAATAACATTTGAAGACGTGATTTTTGCACTCCCGTCTCTTCCAGCTTGAGTTTAGGACATTCCACATCGCAGGTAATTGTTTCGGGGACGACTACTTGCCGTAGAAAGCCCGTCCGCACCCAAGCTTTGTCGTTTTAGGCTTTGATAATATCAATTGAAGACCTGATTTTTTTGCACTCCCGTCTTTTCCAGCTAGAGTTCAGTACCTTCCACATCGCCGGATATTGTTCCGGGGACTACCTGTCCATATATGCCGGGAGCAGCCCGTCTGCACCCCTGATAGCGCACTACTGCGGGATGGGAGAACCCACGACGGTACAGTCTTCCTCCAACGCCGTGTATCTGGTGTTCGCCTCCGACAGTTACGGAAACGCGGAGGGTTTTCGGGCCGAGTACACCGCTATCTCCACCGGTGACGTCCAGACAACAACTGTGTCGCCACCGGGTTAGTGTTTTAAAGGGGCGTAATGTACATGTAACGTTTTTGCACCAAAAATGGAAATATTTTATTGGAAAAAACGTAGTGTGATTGTTATCTACTAAACGTTTTCAAGATATTTGTGCACAGTTTACCTCACAATTGGTTGGGGGTAACAACAGACTTCATGAGGCACACTCCATTTGTGGCACCACCACAAAATAGCGGAATTTATAATTGTTTCCCTTTCATTGCCCTAGGCCCTACAGAAGAGACGCCTACAGAAGGCATACCCAGTAAGTATGGAGCTGTTTTATGATCTTCTTGACATCTTCCTTCATTATTACGTGAAGGAGGTCTGCAACCTACGACTTAGTATTGTAGTCCGTACATTCGCAGCTATAACTCACGATCCCTTTACTGTATACCTTTATTGCATGTACTTGCATGGCAGCTATCGAATGTGTAGTTGAAGTCTCAAACTTCAAGGGTGCAAAAGAATTCATATGAATTTTAAGGAATTCATACGAAATTTACGGAATTCATACGAAATTTACGGAATTCATACAAATTTTACAAAATGCATACGATATTACAAGAAACATACAATATTACAAGAAACATACGAATTTTACGGAATACATACAATCCAATACTTTGATACTACATGTACTCCCTGCCGTACCTTCAGTCTGTGATAGCCGCTTCCTGAGTGACCCCACCGTTCCCGTGGTCTCTCACGACGGCTACTCCACCGGTACAAGCTACAGCGCCGAAACCGAATGTACGGTCGTCCTCACCACCAGCCACGGCCACAAGATCAACGTATGGATAGAAAACATGGACATCCAGGAATGTGGAGGACACTGTAGGTTCTAAGTTTACAGTTTGCAATAGAAAAATCCCTGCAGAAATGTTCATAGCCCGGCGGTCAGTCTATCGTGGTTTGGGCGGACTCACTTCAGGTCTGTAGGCGACCCTCGCCGCCCAGTTCAACTAGGGTCCCCGATAGCTTTTGCACGACGGGAGTTTAGGTAAAGCAAACTTCTGCCGTGCAAATATATATCTTACGATGTGTGAAACTCTTACCGTTGAGCCCAGTTGAACTGGACGGCGAAGAACGTCTACATCCCGGTGTTCATATGCAGGAGTGTCCCCCATGCAGAAATGTCCTACCGAAAGTGGCGTGCTTACGAAGGCCCGTAGGTACATTGACCAGAAGGGGGCCCGCCCAAACTACGATAGACCAAGGAGGTTAAGTACCTCCTTGGATAGACTGGACACTAGCCTGTGTTACACAAGCTCTCCACCCCAAGGGGGGCAACTTCGGGGCGGCCGGCCGACAGGAGCGCGATTAGTCAGGCTAGACTGGACACCAGGTCAAAATTTTCATGGCAGTTGGAACTGAACCATTTACCATGCATTTTCCCCACAGCATGCACTTGTGACGCCCTGGAATTTCAGGGCATCCAAGATCACGACACCCTGCTCTTCTGTGGAGACCTGGACCGTCCGGAGTCTCTGTCCTCCTCCGGACACATGGTGGTGGTCACCTTCCGCACGGACAGCACTGTCCAGCACTCCGGATTCAAGATAGCCTGGAACAGCTATGATCCTGGAACAGGTAGATATTTATTTGCATCCATCCAGTGCAACTTCAAATTCAGGGCAGTATGCAAAACTGGATTTTCAAAGTCAGTTTTCTGGTCATTTCTTAATGTAGTACATGTAAGTTGAATTTCAGCAAAAATTACTAATATCTGTGAGGCAAAAATGCGGTTGCAGAGAATGGTTACTTGTTTTGTATGGTCATCACACTCAGACCATGTACCCAGCTATTCCCACTTTGGCCCCTGGGTAGCTATCTTTTAACCCTCTTGGATTTCAAATCCAAGAGACCCTCTTGGAATAGGGGGTACTGCTTTTGTTTTACTAGACTCTACACTGTAACTAAGAAGTCCTGAAAACATTGGATTCATGAGAATTAAGTAAAACCTTCCCAACATATGTTGGGCACAACATTGAGGACATGAATATGCTTCCCAACAATTGTTGAAAGCAGCAGGACTAGGAATTTAAGCTTTTTTTGTCTACCCTGTTTTGTATATTGGTTTCTCCACCAGACCAGAGTGGATGTACAGGCTTCTGGTGTGCAGCAGACTCCATGTGTATCCCCGACTCCTGGGTGTGCGACAAGGTGGACCACTGTTCAGACAGGGCAGATGAGAACTGTAAGTAGGCCGATTCATATTATATATTACTACTTACAATTTTACTCATAAAGTACGTAACGTTATGAATAAATCAACAGCAAAGTTCTTTATTTACAACCACTTGTTTGACAAGAGCTGATGTTTTGTGTGTGTCATCTTCCTCAGAGCAATTATCATTGAAGGTCATAATTTCCCTAATGAAGGTGACAGATGGCCATCAAAACGTTTGTTACTCCGTGAAGGAGGTCATGACCTCCGGACGGAGTATTGTGGGCAGTTGGTTTTTTGCTGTTCAATCATTCACCAACCTGATGAAATCCTTTATGTATGTATGCACAAATTTGCCTCCTTAGCCTGCTGGATACCAAACCTATTTAGCTGACTAGTCTTTTTTGTCAGCTCCTCTAGCTATTTGCAGAGAAGACCAAAGAGACTTGGAAGCTAAAATAGGCTATGATAAACTTTTTCCAGGTCCTTGGGATTACCGGTTGTCAACTGATCAAATCATGATGATCGTCTTCGTGTCAGCTGGAGTCATTGTCTTTATAGCTACCATGGTGCCCATTATGCGCTACTGCTGTGCTCGACCACCCCAGCAAGTTCACGTCATTGTGCCACAAGGACAGGCTGCTGACCCCGCCTACTATGGGTGAGTGACAGGTCAGGTACATGGGAGGAAGGGAAAAGGGTTAGGAAGAGATATGTGCAACTAGAAAGGCATAATGTTTACCTTCGCACATGGTCAGCTCTGTTACTCAAACACATTTTTCATATATATGGTGAAAGGAGTCTAAATTCCCCTGCTATAAAATTGATGATTCAACCCAACACCAGTTACCATGGTGACTGACGTCTGGTTCAGGTCATTGACCTTATTTGTTTGGAGAAGAAGAAGAAACAGAGCAAAAACATGTTTTCCTTCTGCGAAGGTAAACATAAATAAACTTTGTACTGTTGTTTGCCTGAACACCAAAAACCAACCACAACTATTGTATATGAGGCAAGGACCTTGTGTGAGGCTTAGAAAACATTTTGTATGAATTAGGTATAGAAAACATGCAGCAAATCTTACAGATGTTAACCAGTTGTTGTTTTGTTCACAGTTATGAAACTTCGGACGGATTCTGTGTGAAAAAAAATTGTGTGAATACTACATGTAGTTCTTGTATGTGTGGATGGTGTTCAGCACCAAGGCCAGATGCGGTTGTTCATGCATAGATAGTGTTTTGCACCATGGGTTGGATTGCTCGCACACAAGGTCCTTGCCTCATTTATACTGCATATTGGATCCGGTTGTGGTATTCAGGCATTATACAAATGGCAACTTGTCTGTATCTTTTCAGCCAAGGACCTCACGGTGTGCCCTCTGGACATATGTTCCCTCCTGCTGGCGGCATTGCACCTCACCAAGGCCCACCTCCTCACCAAGGACCTTACCCAACAGGCACCGGGCAGATGACTGGAGGGGTCCCTCCCCAGTACGGACCACCCCTACCACACCCTCCAAATGCTGGGCAGATGCTAGGACCCCATGGTGGGCCCCCAGCCTACCCTAGACCTCCCTCCCCATATCCTCCTGATGTCACGGCCACGGACATGTACACCAGACAGGGAGAGTTGCCACCTCTCAATGTCACCACGGCTGAGGATGTGGCCATGAGGCAACAACAGGGCCATGGTGTCCCACCACCACCTATCTACATCCCTCCTACACTGATCCAATAACATGGCCCTGTATCCGACCAGGGACATTACACAGCGTGTCCTTGATCCGACCTATAAAGCCCCAATGTCACACATTCCGAACACTCCCCCCGAACACCGACCAACCAAGCTGGCTTAAGTTCGGAGCAGACTGGCCAGATTTTTGTATATAAATTGAATCAAATTTGAAGTAAATTTCAGTCAAATTTGACTCCCAACAACTGCTCAGACCTACTCCTGTCCACACCCAAATGTTTTAAACATTTTGAAGAAGAGTCATGCAGAAAGATTTACTAAAACATAAACCAATCTATTTTAGACCTCAGATATTTTATCGGTTTACCCAGTATCCGAAATCTTAAGAGTCTGGAAGTAAAGTCACAAATGTAAAGGAATGTGGAAAATAATGCAATAAACTTTTATTCAGCAACTCACTGCAAAGAATATCATACACTTATTATATATACAGATATACACATACATGTACTTTGGTATGATCATATTTCCTTTCCTTTTTACACATGCTTCTTTCAATTTCTAATATGTACATATACATAGTTATTACGTTCTTCCATACTGTGTTATTCTGACATAAGCCTTGTATGATAAGGCGAAAATACAAATATTATTGTCCACAATTTTCTTGGTCTGATATGTTAGTAACTTTGGACGGATTTGATACAGTTTGACACAGTAAAATTCATGAAGCAGCAATTTGCAAAATATGCAAAAGAAAATGTATCCAAAGATCACAACAGACATAATTCACTCTGATATTGATGATGTACAATCTTATATGCGATATGCTTACACATCTTGGCAAGGTCACTTTAAATATCATTAGCAATGAAGAATACAAAGTTACATTCAAATCCCAAAATAGCATCAAAGAGAAAAGTTAATACCTTTTTAAGCATCTTTTGTACAAGGGATGAAATTATCACATCACTTTCATAATGTGAACTTGTCCTGATTGTTATAACTGTTATAACATTTCTATTAAAGAGGATGAGAAATTTCAGCCTTTGGAAAATCTCCACCTCTGATGATTTAAGCACCAAAGATCATTCAGAAAAAGATGCACATACTTCATGATGGTTCAATAGTTTGTTGGCCAAACGTACTTTGCCTGTGCGAAACCTGTAATGTATTGTGCCTTCTGCAGAACATCTTGTTTTTGCATATTTAAGCATGACATTCTGCGTATAGTTCTCAAATGTTGTGTCGGAAAAGATATCGTCTGCAATGAAAACTGTGAAAAAACATCCAGTGAAAAAAACACAGGTTTCCCGCAGGTGCAGTACGTTATGCCGACATACTTGTTTCATCCCTATAACTATGTGACACGTTTAACCAAAGGCCACGCACTTATTCCGTCACCATCTCGCTCCTGAGGTTCTTCAGAGCGGCCGGGCCGGGGAAGATCTTGTAGAAGTTCCTCCCTGTCTTGTCATCGGGGGTGAAATGTCGGTCCTTGGCGGGCGGGGGAGGGGACCCTAGTCTTGGGCGGAGTCTTGAACAGGTTGTTGTCTTTCTCCACAGGGTGAAGAGGGGGGATGGAGCGGCTGTGTAGAACACTTCTGTCCTTGTGGTACACACTATGGAGATGAAATACAGAACAACTTAAGACATGTGGAAAATATGATATATGATAACTTCATCACTGTCATATGTCATAAAACTTGGATACTAAGGATATGACCCGATTTACACATGTGGACAGGAAGCATATGCACCAAGACTTGGTACGCATGCTAACATACAAAAACTGCATGTCAATTTTTAGCGTAAAAATCAGCCTGCTTTGCCAAGATCATACATTACCTCAATGGCTGGCATACAATCTTAACATACATCCTTTAAATACTTCAAAGCAGGCCAATTTACACCCCATGTGTAAATCTGGTCTCAAATACAAGTAATCACCACTGAAGCACCCAGAGGGACTTGACTTACAGAGATCCTCCACCTTTTGTGAGCAGCAGCAAAAATAAGACATGCAGATGGTGCATCAATAGTGGTTCATAGCATTGAAGCATTGCCAACACAAAATAATTGTGGTATTTTACATGACCACTTTGTATAGGGACGTACCATATTGTATATTGTATGTTTGAGTTTGAGTCGCTTTTAAGTTTTTTCAACTGTATTACATTTGTCAGGCTCTATTTGTGAAGAGGATGAAAGACTCCACAGGCTCAGCTAAATCATTTGCTACTGCTGTATGTGCATGACCATCCTTTAAGGTTTTTCAACTATGCAGTAACTGATGCAGTAACTGGTGTATACATTTGTGGCATTATCTTGCATGTTTGTGCAGTATGTGGACTCCCTACTTACTTGAAGTCGCCGCCTCTAGTTGAGATGAAGCGGGAATGCTCCATGTCCCGTACGGGGATCTTGTTCTTCTCCAGTAGCCAGCTGTGCTCGGTGTGCGGTCCCGGCGTGAACCCCGGCCCCCGCTCCTCTCCCTCGTTCTCCACGGCAGGGAGGAGGGTCTTACCGGCCTCTCGACTGTCCCTGTCCACACTCGGGTAGTTCACCACTGACAGTGGCGGGATCTCCTTCAGTGAAAACCCTGTAGTAGGATACAATTGTAACATTACATCAGGGGGTCTTGTGGCATAATGGCAGAGCATTTGGCTCAGAACCAAGAGGTCCAGGGTTTGAATCCTGCCATGTCACCAACCTTGTGCTCTTATGAAAGGCTGACTTTACACGACTTTCCTCATCTTGCTCAGGTGTTAATGACTATGCCAGAGTGATCATTATCATGATCGTGAGCATTTAAGGGAAGACCAAAACCAAACCATTGTCTGAATCGGGTGTTCCAATTTCTGAAGATGGTGCACTCATTCAACTTATTCTAGGGAACTTTCGGAAGCCTGCGTTATAATACTGCTAGGCTGGGACACCTGTATGGAACGTTACAGGTATGACATAAATAATGTTACAATACAAAGCTAGTCAGCACAGGAACAAGACAATGACGATACTTGTAGTAGATAGGACATCACAAATGTCAAGAAGCATTGTACATACATTGCACATTCAAGGATAGTAATAGCAAACTATTCTGAATCTGGGAATACAGAAAACATACTGTTGAATCTTTATGCCAAATATACTTTCTAGATGAAGAAATACAATAATTATGGGTTCACCACACCACGAAGTGGTGGTGAACCCATATTGCTTTTTCTGATGTTTCTTCTCCTTCTCCTCCTCCTCCTGCCATATCTTTAAATGGATTCAGCTTCTTCATTTTAGGGCCTAAGGTCCTGAAATTTGGTATGGAGGTACAGTGGGCAAAAACCCCTAGGCGTTTTTTAAATTTTTGTGATACAGGCTTTTAGAATGGTTTTATTTGAGTTTTTTTGGCTGTGTTATAGCAAATGTATTACTGTGTTAGTGTGCCGTGTTTACCACGTCTGGGCATGAGTCATCACAATGGAATGCAGGGCATCAACCAATAGGCATGCAGCTTTCCTCTTTACTTCTTGCTGATTGGCTGTTGGGATTTAACTTGATTAACACCCGCACAGAGCATTTCCACCTGCACAGAGCATTTCTTGCTGATTGGCTGTTGGGATTTAACTTGATTAACACCTGCACAGAGCATTTCCATACTGACAGTATGTCTTTATTCAAGTGTTTTGGTAGGTATTTCAAGCTTTTCTGCTCCAGCATTGGAATGCGGGGCATGAACGTTTTTTATTTTATTTTGAAAATCAACAGTTTGCATTATGCAATTAAAAATCCTAACCAATAAAGTAGGGAATAGCTATCCAACTGTTGTTTTAGTTGTATGTTACTTCATATTATAGTTATATCAATGTAATAAATCATTGTTTTCCCTTGTGTTTCTCATTCTTTCCCTGCCATGTTGTAAAATGTGGTGAACCCATCGCTGTATTTGCTCCAAAGCAAATATTGGCCTTTCTAATTAATATTAGATTCTTTTTCATTTATCAAAATTATCATTTAGTTTAGCTAATGCCACTTATTTTTTCAAGGCTGATGCCCACCTGACTTGGATAAGGCCAGTTTTCTGGGATCGTCCTTCAGCAGCCCCCGCAGCCTGTCCAGCTGGTTTCCTGACCGCTTGCCGCGCTGCTTCAGCTCCGTTTGTTTGTTGATGCGGTGGAAGTGCATCTGCGTGTCGTTGGGGACGATCTTGGACCGCCAGTCCTCATAGTCCTTCATGGCAGCCTCCATGATCTCCTCCTCACGAAGTTTCCCTGGAGTTATAGAAGGGACCACTTTTAACAACTCAACCTTCACTATAGGGTTATTATGACCCGCCCTGATGTGTATACAGACAAGGTCGTTTATGGGGTGGTAATAGGAACTAACCGTGAACTAGAGAAGTAACATTTGCAAAGCAAATGCATAATGTTTACCTTTGGACATGGTCTGCCCTGTCACTTTTTACTCAAACACATTCACATACATGTACTACGAGTATATGGTGACAGGAGTAGAGCAGACCATGAAATTGCAACATCATGTAACCCAACACCAGTCACCATGGTGGCAGACGTCATCAAATCATGTCATTGGCCAGGTCAGAGGTTAATGTTTGGAACAGAAGAAACTGAGTAAAAACAATATGTTTTCCTTTGGTAAACATAATTATTATGATGCCACATACACCAAAGGAAAGTGGGTCATTAACATAATTATTGTAATGTATATACTGACACATAAGTGAAACAACTCCTGTATAATGTGTAAATCTTTGGCAGTCACTAGAACAGAACGCATGTTCCATTTGGGGTCACCAGGAGCATTTGCATGTTTCTGTAACACTGTTAGTAACAATATCAAATGTGCTTAGCAACCTCACTAAGAAGTGTATGGATGTTAAACTACCAGGAAGGTGGATGGTGATGGGTGCAGAAGAGCCAAAATGCAGGGGCGGTCTCTTCCAGAGATCCATGTCGCTGTTTCGCTCGTCCCAACTGTACCGCTCGCGTCTGGGGAGGGTGGGCTTCAGCTGAGCAGCGTGCAGGAGCCCTTCTCTCCATGGCTGTGAGAAAGGCAAAAATTGTAAAATCAATTCAATTCTGTTGTAGTCAATCAATGCTGATGTGGAAGACAAGTCATCATACCATCAATAGATTGTGCATTCAAAGAGGGTCTGCATGCCTTTTCTTTGCCTGACACCCTAGAAGTAGAATACAGAAGAACATTCCAAAGAAGTCACTTCCAAACCCTTATACAAGACAATTTACTGTTAAGCGTTGCCAGGTTCCCCAATGCAGACCCTCTTTAAACCAAATCATAACACACATACTTCTTTTCCTTCATGGCAGACACCAGGGCAGACCCTGTGAGACTGATGTCTCTTTCAATTATTAATAAGAACTGATAATAACACATTTTATGTGTGTACCTTCCTAAGGTCCTCGACCCTGGCCTCCCCAGGCTTGTGTGGATGGACGTTACACTCCAGGGTAGTCTTCATCCCCGGGTAGATGAAGCCGTCCTTGGTCCTCCACAGGTCTCGGGACTCGGCTGCCTGCTGCTTCCTCACTGCCTCCAGGTCGACTGGGTCGACTGTCATGGAGTGATGGTAGTCCTGGCACAGGGTGAACCTGGCATCAGGCTCCTGGGGGAGGGAGGGATGGCAGTGTGATTGTTTATAGTTTATACATCAAAAACACAAGTGAAGTGGTGCTTCAGCACCAAGGACAGACCTCTGTCCAATTGTTTTATACATCAAAGGACAAGCAAAGTAATGCTTCAGAACCAAGGGCAGATGCAGTAGTGAAGTGATGATTCAGCACCAAAGGACAAGTGAAATGATGCTTCAGCACTAAGGACAGACACAAACGTGTGTTTGTTTATACATGTATAGCAAAGGACAAGTGAAGTGATGTTTCGGAAACCAAGGACAGACACAGTCCAATTGTTTTAAGACATTAAAGGGGAAGCAAACCAATGCTTCAGCACTAAGGACAGTCACAGTAGTGTGTTTATACATCAAAGGACAATTGAAGTGATACTTCAGCACCAAGGACAGACACAACAGTTGTTTATACATTAAAGAACAAGTGAAGTGATGCTTAAGAATCAATGATATACCAGTGTGAATGTTCCCAAGTAAGAAGCAAGTGATGTTGTTATTCAGCACCAAGGACAGACACAGAAGTGTGATACAACAAAAGACACTTCAAAGTGGATTCTAAAAAAAAAACTACAGTACACACCTTGGCAAGTTCCTGTCGTAAGAGTTCCTTGGCGAGTTCTGTGGAGTTGAGTGCCTGTGTACTGTAGTTGTGCACTCGTCCCTGTACAGGCATGGCAGCAATGGTCTTCCCCTTCTTGTGCTTTGGTATTCTTGCCAGCTGGTCCACCAAATCCTGAAATAAAAAAAATTGGGTTCAACTTGCCATCACTTTATATCTTTTATCAGCATAAAAAGTGAAATATCTGTCCTATAAATTTTCTAGGCTATATCTCGTATATAATCGTGAATAATTTCATTTGTTTCATTCAAACCACTTGTTTAACAACCATCAACATTTTGTTGATGGTCTATAATCTTCATCTGGGCAATTATGACTGGTTCACTGTGCATGGAAGCTAGGTGTTACTGGTTCACTGTGCATGGAAGCTAGGTGTTACTGGTTCACTGTACACTGAAGCTGGGTGTTACTGCTAACAATGCTGTCCCAAATACAACTTCAGTGCACAGTGAACCAGTCAAAATTACCCTGACAAGTCATTGAAATGTCAATGATCTTGTTAAACAAGGTGTTGTGAATAAAGAACTTTGTCATTTTTTTAGCATCACACAGTGAGACATCTGTTCTAGAGATGTTCTAGGCTTTAACTCACAATGTTTTCCCTGACATAGTCCCGTAGTGGCCCCAGCATCTCTCTCTGCTTGACAAACTCCTCATACTCATAGTTGTACATGTCCAGTGGTGTCCAGGGGCGGCGCATGTCCATGGGAGAGGCTGTGAAGTCGTCTGAGGGCTGCTCCTCACTGTCTGGCTTCTTTAGATCTGCGGGGAACATTTCATGTCAATGTAAGCTGGGTATCAAGTTTTCAAGCTTGTAGTTGTTGTCCATTACATAGTCAGGGCTCAAAATGCTTTTTTTCTGCATACTTACACCAGGGCTCTAGCCAGCTCCAAATTTTTTTTTTTGGGTCAACCCACCTGGCACATGATCTGATACAACGATGAATGTGAGGAAAACATTTCAAAACCAATATATCAACCTTGACAGACAATATTGACAAAAATCTTGGGAAAAATACAAAATTCAAAGAACCACTAACAACAACTCTCTACCCCATGATTTTGCTTCTCAAAGTGTGGGAAACGGTGTTGTAAAAGGCTTGAAAATCCAAAATTTGCCCCTGGACACCCCCCCTGGATTGTGAGCATTCCAATTATGAACCTGGGTTGACAGAAAAAAGATTCAAGCTGGCTAGAGCCCTGACCTACACCGGTTAAAAATTACCTGCACCAGACAAATTATACCTGTATCACTCTGAATTTCAGAACTATGGAACATATTGAAAGCTTTGTTATCATTTCTTTCACATTCATTGTACCTTCAAAGTCCTCCATGGTGAGTGGGATGCCAAACTCCTTACTCATGGACACAACCATTTCTGCCGTGGGGAAGAGGTCATTTCTGGTCACGTCCCTCAGCTTGGTGGACTGCAGCATCTGTGTGACGATAGGATGGATTTAGACATTACAGAAGATCTGGAATTTTACTGAATTTTAATTCACCGTTAATCGTAGCTGGCTACTTTAATTCACTGTTGTCAGGAAATTCTTTGTGAAGCATAACTGGTCAATTTTATTCTACATAGCACATTACTTGTTATCCTGAATTCATTGTTAAACATTATTGAAAAATTCTTCATAGTGCTTGGTCGAACCTCAGATTTCCCAAAAATCACCCTTGATACTCCATGGATACAAACAAAGAATTAATGAAGTCATTCCCAAAACCTTACACAACTTAACATACCTTTTCCAGCCTGCCTGAATTTATGATTAAACATTGTCAGCCCTCCTAAATTCACTATTAGGTGTTGAGAAGATCCCCACATGCAGACCCTTATTATACCAGTAAGTAACAAAAGTTATTGATACAGATTGTTGGAACTATACGTTCGCGGTAAAGAGAAAGTCGGTGAATTACTTGTTCACTCTAATGATAAGTTTGCAGTGTAAGAAGTGACCGCAAAAACTGCAAACATAGAAGTATGGCAAAAGAATCGTGAACTACATGATTTTCAGTACCTTGTCTATCCTAGCCAGTGAGTCAAAGCATGGTTTGGGCACCATGTCTCTGACATAGAGTAGTGGCTGCTGTACGATGACAGAGATGGGCTCGTGGAGACGCACACGGCACAGGTCAACATCCAACTCCGCATACAGCCGACGCCGGAAGGTCATCTCTGAGTTATACAAAACTCTAAAGAAGACATCATCTGGAACATGGAAGTTAAGAAGAAATGAAGCAGATCAATGGAAAACTAGTAGGTTATAGAAAATTTGTTCAGGTAGATGATATTTCTGTTAAGTGTTTAAAATTCATTTGGTTTTAAACAGAATACTGAAGTCAGAGCTTGTACTGTAGAACCTAACAATACTTTTGCTTACTGATGCCTCTTAATTACCGTTCAGAGACATCACCTGAGATGCTCTAAACACTTTGCAGATTGGAAAAGGCATAGCGAGCCGTTTTAATTCACCGTTAATTGATCGTAGCTGGCAGCTTTAATTAATTAATGTCAAGCGCTGAAATTGTGAAGCGTAATTGACAGTTTTTGTTCCATACCATATGTTATTTCTTATCCAGATTTTTATGTTAAGTGTTATTGAAAAATAATTCATATGGCATAGTCCAACATTGCCCAAAATCATAACGGAGCTTCCAAGCAAGGTCTGCAGACTAGTTTTTGCCAGACACCCCATGGATACAAAAGAACATTCCAAAGAAGTTGCTTTCAAACCCTCAAACAAGAACAACTTAATTTACCGTATGCATTGCTGGCCTGCCTGTATTTACCACCAAGCATTATCAGTCCTCCTAAATTTACGGCTAAGCATTGCCAGGATCACCCCATGCAGACCCTCATACACAGTGAAGGCATCCCTTACCTGACACCTCAGGCCTGGGAAGTGCAGACCAGATCCTGTGGATAGCCTTGTCCCTCAGTCCCTCCAACACAAACACATGCACCTCTCCATCCAGGACCTGGAAACCTGTCACGATGTCCAGGGACTTACTCTTCTGTTGTTCCCTATTGGAGAACAAGAGTCTCATAATATTAGAATGAGGTGTTAATATTAACAACTTCCAGATATTGAAGTTGATAATTGAGGGCCTGCATGCCCTAACTGTAAGGCGTAATCAGGCCTTTTTAGTCTTCATAATCTGTAGGCAGCTGCCCAAAAACGTAATTCGTAATCATGAGTACATTAGTCGTAACACTGAGAGTTTTACGTAATTCATAATCGGGGAGAGAATTTTGCATTTAATTAGCAATCACTACCACCCCTACCCCCCATGCAGGCCCTCATAATTAAATCAAACCAAAAGAATGAAGAACAGCACTTCTGTTACTGCCTCAGAGTCTATGAACCATGGCATTTTACAATATGGCACTCACACTGATAGCTTGTATGTTGACAGCGCCGCCTCGATGACGTGCTGCGGCATCTGGTCCAGCTGCAGGGCGGCCGCGTTGATGGCGGTGACCTCCGCCTGCAGACGGTGGAGGAAGTCCTTGTCGTGGTATGGGAACATGAAGATGATGCGCGCAAACGGGCATTGGGGCGGCTGGAATAAACAAACCGGTTTCTTTTAAGCCCGTCACATTCAGAACCTTCCCCCAACCACACGTTTAGCTAAAGTTTGGGAGCATTCGGACAACACTTAGGCCACGCCTACAAATGTATGTTCTATACAAATCGAGTCAAATTTTAGTTGAATTGCAGTAACATTTGACCTCTGAATATGCCCCAAACACTGCTGACCTACCCCCAAACACCAGCCAACCATGGCCAAACATCCTATATGCATGCCTAACTGTTTAAAAATCACAATTTGAAACATATTGGCTGAACACTAGAAAACCTCCCCAAACACCAGTCAATGAAAGCTGCTTCCGACCTACTCCCAACCATGGTTGGAGGGATTTCAGCAGTGTTTGGGAGGCCATTTTTGGCTATGTGTGACAGGGGCTTTCGTTAACCTTTTGTGATATTCATTTATTAAGTGATGTCACACTTTAGAGAAGCCACATGACAAGTCTCACTGGGTCAGTGTATTGAAGAAGACCAGAGTTGTTTGGTCGAAATCTCTAGGTGTGAACAATTTCTCTTGTGTGGGAACAAAAGTTTTAACTCTAAACATGTAACTTCTAACACAGATGGACTTTCATGATAGTACAATTCATACTATATGAGACAATCCAATACCTTGACATCAACAGGCTCCTCAGGTTTCCCCCCATCGCTGCCTGTGTCGGCAGAGTCCACTTTCTCCGGGGGTGTCTGCACCTTGTGTTTTGACCTGGCAGGTGCCAGGTGCCGCAGGGGGTACGCCACCTCCAGCCTGATCTTCAGCTGGGCGTTGGTCTCCAGGTAGTGGCCCGTCGGCAATGGTGCAGCCTCTGTGGTGGAGGAAATTAGGAACATCTTTTTTTAGGCAAACGGTGCAATAGCTCAATCGGGGAAGAGTGCTCTCTTTGTAACCGGGAGGTTGTGAGTTTAATCCCCGGCCGGGTCATACCATTAATTTAAAGACTTTAAAAATGGCACTGACAGCATCTATGACAAGGGGTATGGGAAGGTGAAACGCACAAGACTACCAGCAGGCTAGCCCCCTGCTGTAGTGCTTGCGCAACTGTGTGGCCAAAGGACTACAAAAATGGAGATGCATGGGCATGTGTACCACCCCTATGTGGCAGTTCATACTGTCTGAGAATGCCTATAAGCAATTATAGCAAGTCTCTGAAACAGGGCGGCACCTGGTATGAAAACAAAGCTAAGTTAAGCTCTGCCTGAGACAACTGATACATAGTATGTTTGAAGTGCTGGTCATGTTTCAGTAGCAATGCAGTGCCACTGCAGGTAGTAAGGGGGCTCTCATGTAGCACCTACCTGGTCCGTCCACCGCTCCAATGATGCCCACCAGTTTTCCGTCCTCTGTCCTGATGCCGGCCATGTCGGGCAGGGGACAGCAGTGGATGGGCGCCGTCAGGTTCATGGACTTCTGCCCCAGCAGCAGGTCCGACATGTCGAACTTAGCCACGCCGTACGGATCCCACACCTTCTCACGCTCCTTCAGGGGGTTGTGGGTCGTTCTTCGTGCTGGAAGAAGACAGTTTGGGCTGGTTACGTGATGTCGAAAACTACATCATTAAAAAAAATTCAGGCTATACTGTGCGTTACAGAGAGTAGAACAAAGTCAACTTTCATGTCATCTCTGAGAACATTCAATGTTTTTGCTTTCTTTGTCTTCTCAAAATACATAAGGTCAATGACTTAGACCAGAGGTCTGTGTCACCATGGTAACTGGTGCTGTAGCAGACACCCTGTGGTATGTATGTATGTATGTAAGTCCCATAGCCTTCACGGCCGTAGGGGCATCATGACAGCCAGCAACATGTCTGGACTTGTCACGATGACTCCTCAGGCTTATAATCTTGGCGGCGCCTATCTCCTCTCCAAGATTTGGCTGATACAGACGGGGTTCTCCAGGCCTCCGTCCGGGTGAATGATGTAAATCACCATGTGGCATATACAAGACGGAGGTCGCCAGGCCTCCGTCCGGGTGATTTGAAGTGAATCACCAACTCCATACATTAGTGTTTGTACCATCGCACACCGGGGCATGCCCCTACTCTTTTTCGAAAGGTGTGGTGGGATCTTTAACGTGCTCGAGGTGTGGCTCTCCTCAAACACGGGACCTCCAGTTTACGTCCTATCCGAGGGACGTCCCTAGCCGAAGCTAGGTACTCATTTACACCTGAGTGAAGTGAGGAAAATCGTGTAAAGTGCCTTTCCCAAGGGCACAAGATCGGTGACAAGGTGGGGTTCGAACCCACAACCTCTGGGGTGTGAGCCGAACGCGCTACCGACTGCGCCACACGACCCCACACCCTGTGGTGCTGGGTTACATTATGTAGCAACGGAAGGACAGCAGCCATTTTCTGTCAGCAACATCACATGTTTGCCTTACAGATATCATTATGCTATTACCAGGGGTTGGATTGAATCAACTTACTGCACCAGAAAAAACACCGGAAAATTGACTTTGAAAGCTTGCTTTTGAAAGTCCAGTTTTGCTGCCCTGAAATTGCCTTGGATGCCTTTAAGGAAGAATTGTCAAATCCTCACCTGTGATCATCCCGACATTGTGGATCTTGTCATCCTCCATGTCATCTCCAAATATGGTCGGAGGCTTCTTCAGGGTGGAATCCAGCCGGTCTCGGTCGTGAACTTCAACCTCGAGGGGTGGACCAATCAGAAACTCACGCAGCTCTCCTGGGTCTAGGGTCCCTGCAGGGGACAATGGAGCAAAACACAAGCTGTGTAATATGATACAGAAGACTACAACTTTGTACAAACTGTTCTTTACATACAAATTTAATGTTACGCCTATGTAAGGTGGCAAGGTGGTCTTGTGGTTAGGGTTGTTGTCTCAGAATCCGAAGGTTCTGGGTTCGAATCCCTGACAGGCCCCAGTGTGGTCTGAGTGGTTCCAACCTTACATTCTGGTCTCAGGGTTACATACCTTGAAAAGGTGATAGTCACCTGTTATATGCCAAATCCTTTCACAATGTGTGGTGAATCTCGAGAAACAAAATGTGTACCAACCATGTAAAATGCAAGTTTATAAAAAGAGAAGTTTATTGGCTTACCTGTAAGAATGACGTTAAGATCATCCCAGTAGACATTGCTGTCCTGTTCTCTACCAATACTTCTGTGCACATCCTGGTCCAGGAACTTGTAACAGATGTATGTTGGTTCACACCTGGGAATTACAAACAATAATAATTACATTGTAATTTCAGGTCCAAAATTTACATTTTACTATCAATAGTTTCCTTAATTAAAGAGGCAATAGACAATAACCAAAACGATTGGATGTGCAACTGACTTGTCTTTGAGCAGCTAGCAGTTGAGGGGAGTGGAAGGCATGTTGAAACGAACACTAAAACTGTTAACACTACTTTTGCTGGATAGTAATTTTTAAAAAATGAATAGAGATCTGAATAGATATGTCAATGCTCCATTTGAAATGAGACAACTGGATGTGCAACTGACTTGTCTTTGAGCAGCTGGTAGTTGAGCGGTGTGGCGGGCATGTTGGAGGCGTGAGCGACCTTGATGATGAGGGGGTTCAGCTCGCGCAGGTGTTTCTCTGACATCAGGGCTCCATCCAGCGCCACAGTCACATACACATCCTGTATGAAGGGGACGGGCTTGTCCAGCCTGTTGGTTATGGACTGCTTTCCTGCAGAGCAAAATAAGATCATGAACTGCTGTTATTTTGAGGACAGATTCAGAAGAGCAAGACAACAATGCAGTGTTCTAGCCAGTCTGAAATTTTCTCTGTCATCTCAATGCATGGGTGATGTATAGAGTAACAACAGACGTCAATTCTTGGGGGATTCAAGTGCATGCTCCACTGTGAAAATTTTGAAATCTTGACCCTCTGAAATGCTTATTTCCTGCATTTCAAAGGACAAATAGACTGCTAGACTAAGTTTAGTTTAATGATGACATTATTTTTGTCCATCATGAGCAGTAAAATTGTGTCAAATGACAGAAAGACAGACGCCGGCTCGAACAGCATTCAAGTTGACTGAATATGTTTGGGGATACATGTTGATTAAAAGTTTCTCACCTGCAAACAATATCTTCATTGACAGTGGGATGACGGCAGCTCCAAATTTCTTAATGTTCTCCATGGCGGCGGCGGCAGAAGAGTCCTTCTTTCTGTTTTTCTTCTTGCCTCCCTCTTCTTCTGTCGGCAGCGGGTGTCGCAACTTTCCAAACTCGCTGTACTGACGGGATGGTTCTCTCGTGCTTGTTGCTATGGTAACAGATGAAGGAGGATCAGTGATTTACGAAACGGCAGTTGAACACGAGTTTGCTTCATGACTTTGCTATGCATTTTGTGTTAACATGTGTCACAGTGTTATTTTCTAATCTTTAAAGTATTTATCTGTCTGTGTCTATTTGTTTATTTGTTTATTTGAATTTTTCACAAAGTGAAAGTATCTGTATCTGTATCTGTATCGATATAGGCAGTGTAACCGCCCTTCGGCGTAACACACCAGCTAAAGTATTTAAAGTATTAAAGTTGCATGGTGGAAGACAGAGAGAATCATGCTCTAAGGCATAACATTCTGTGACAGGAAAAGAAGATTCCTGACAGGAGTAACTAGCATAATAAGACCACTTGTCTATGAAGACTATGTTTCCTTTGTCCCCTGGATGGTCGTCTTAGACTGTTGAAGTTTGACTGTACCAAAAAGCAACCTGCCATGGGAACGTTTGACTGTACAAACCTGCCACTGGGCTTGCGTCTCCTTTCTTGACTGCCTTCTCCACCCTCTGGTTGGATCGGTGGTCTCCCCCGTGGTCGGCGATCTCCTGCTCGGACACGCGGCGCGCCATGGGGACGTGGTAGGAGACAGGCGAGGCCTCCTTACTGCCCTTCTTCCCCCTGCTGTCCCCTTCTCCTGTCGGGGACACACCAGCCAGCTGGCTCAGTCTGTCATATGTTCTGGGAGACATAGAAAGACAGTATGAATTTTAGACATGGAACATATGAAGTACAGAAGTTAAGTGACAAGTAAGTACAGTTCAAAGAGCTCATTCATTTGTCCCAAACACCTGTGTCCTACACAAAAAACAAGAACATACATGTATATGTAGCATGTCCACAACACAAGATATCATATTATCCATGTACATCGCTGCAGTACCATACAAAGCCGCTAAATTACCCATAATTGACCCTGACCTTTGTCATCCCAAGTACAAAATATCATAAGGATATATGCACCACAAAATATCATGATTATGATAAGGATATATGTACCGCACCCTAAGTTATAACTGGTTAAATATTGCCAACCCCAGATATATATGGTGTACCTTAACACATAGCCTTCTCCACAAACCGGTAAAAATCACTGCCTTCTGTAGCAACTCACCTGATTCCTTCATGTGATGCTCCCTCTTCGTCAACCGGGGAGGCAGGGGGCTTTCCCTGGGGGCTGGGGGCCTTTCCCCTGGGGCTGGGGGATTTCTCCTGGACTGGGGACAGGCCCTGTGGGTCCTTGGAGGGGCTGCGGCCCTTTTCTGGGGAGGGCTCGCCCGAGACCTGCTTGGTCTGGAGATTTCNGCTGTCCTGACTTCCCTGACTGACCTGGCTCTCCTGGTATGAAAACAAAGATAAGTTAAGCTCTGCCTGAGACAACTGATACATGGACATGGTGTGTTGGCCATGTTTTAGTGGCAATGTGCAGTGCCACTGCAGGTCGTAAGGGGGCTCTTATGAAATACATAATGTAGCAGTTGTTCTTTCTGTCATTTGACTGATTTTGCTGCTCATGACGGACAAAACTATTACCCAATCCGAAATCTTTGACTGTCACAGACAAAAATCTATGAGTATGTAAGTATATTGAAAAGAGATGTCACTGCTTAGTCTACCTGCAAATTTTCCCATCATTATGAAGGAAGGAGTGAATAAGAGGGTAAAGATTTTAAAATTTTCTGGACCCCCTACTACTACGATCTTCAACCTGATGTAACGTCAAACAAAATTGAGATGGCAGAAAATTTTGGCTGGTTAGAACACTGCATGATATACTCAATTTTTTTGATACGAAAAGAAACGTACACAGTCTTATCAAAAGTCCATAAGCATGTCTAACCCTCACAGGATAGGGATCAACAGATGACCAACCGAAGGAGGGGGTGTGTGAGTTTCAGACTTAGCCAATCATGCTATCTCAGAAGCGTAGATATTCTACTTTTAAACCATACACAATGTTAACCCACCCTGCTGGTTCTTGCTGTGCAGGTCCCTTTGCTTGCTGACCTCTGACCTGATGCGCTGTCGTGTCTTGAGCGGCTGCATGTCCATGAAGCTCTGCGACTGTTTCAGCACCAAGGACTTCACCCCTGCCAGCTCATCACCTCCCTATAGAATGGATATTGCATGAGGATCTGCATTGTTATGTATTGTATGTATTGTAGATTACACATGTACATTGTACTTTAAGTTAGGCTATAGTGGGACAACCCCATCCCCCCTGCCCACTAGCAATGAATGGTAGAGCCCAGTAAAGGATGCCTGGTATCAGACCTCTGGAGGGAGATTCTAAGAATGTGAGAGGGGCTATAAAAGCTTTGGAGAAGAGATTTGGTGTATTCAACTGATGTTTGGTTTCCAAGCACAGACCTCATAACATGCATGCCTTTATCCATAAAGGCACAGTGAACCATTTCATTTTAATTCACCGTAAATCGTAGAAGACGAAGCCTTTGATTCAATGTTATGCATTGTTGGGAAATTCTTCGTGAAGCGTAATTGGTCAATTTCACATTGCACGTTATTTGTTATCCTGAATTCATCGGTTCTTGATGGCTCTTAAATCTGAAGGCTCTGGGTTCAAATCCCTGGTGGATGGTTGACACCTCAAGCACATTAAAGATACCACCACACTTATCAAAAATAGTAGGGTCCTTCCCGGTGTGAGTGGTTCAAACCTTACGGTCTTGTCTCAGGGTTGACATCTTGAAAAGGTGATAGTCACCTGTTATATCAATCCTTCCATAATGTGTGGTAAATTTTGATAAACAAAAGAATAAATTTACCCCTGGTAGTCTGAAGGCCTTTGGTCGGTCGAACCTGGCCCGTGGTGACACCTTGTCTTTACTGTCCCATATCCTCAGCTTCAGCTCATGTCTGTACAGCTTCAGTAGGGTCTCTTTGGTAACTATAATCTTGTGGCTGCAAATACAAATCAGTCAGCATTTAGACTAGAGTAGTTGAATGTTATTTTTTTAATTCTTGTTTGTTTGTCCCCCAAATCTACCTGCTATGGCAATATTTACGGCATTCATAACTGTCACTATCCACAAGAGTCCCTCTCACTTTTACAGAGTAATTGCAGAATGAGACCATGGAATGTCTGTAAAATACACATAAATATTGAAACTATACATACAATATAGTTACTTGAAGTTCATTTCAATCATGATGACTAAAAAATTGACTTTTTAAAAGTACATTTTTGGAGAAGTCCTGGCACGCTTCCCAAGATTTATTTTGCATTTCCGTGCTTTTTACGGAGCTAACATCACGGGTTGACGTGACATCAGCTCAGAAAAAATACAGAAATGCAAATTAAAGTAAAACGTGGAGATAAAAATAGTCTGCCGGGACTGGCTTGTGCAGACTTGGCCGAGGCGGGCATTGAAATTTCGAATGTAACAGGAGAACTGTGAATATTTATTGTAAACGTGTCTGTTAGCCAGGTAATACTAGTTATGTCAACTACAATCAGATAAGGTCGTATTTTGGTGTCACAATTACTATCTCACCTGTGTGTCCAGGCCACCCATGTCAGCTCCCCTTCCATCCAGGTCTTCACCACCTTGGAGTCGTGTTCCGTGTAGATCTTGGCCGCCATCCCGAAGGTCACCAGGTCGACCTTCTGAGGCTCGGGGTCGTCCGGGAGGAGGTAGTACTCCAGGTGGAAGTAGTACTGTGCCTTAGGAGCCTCCAGTAGTCGCTTCTTCTTCTGAAGCATTTCTTCTAACGTGGGGCCTTCGTCTTCAACTGTGATAGGACAATCATGGTGGACTGATATTAGTTCCCATTCATGTTATTTTATATTAGGCATAGAAATGCTTTGCCGCCAGACATACTGCTATGGCCTGATTTACATGCAGGGAAAAACTGGACGATGCGAAAACTTACATATGCACGCGATCGTATGAAAACTGTGTACATATATATGTCAAGAATGTACGATGGTACGCAAGACCTTGAGATAGCGTATGATCTGAATGTGCGTTCTTGACGTCAAAGGAGGCCGATTTACACGCAGGAAAAACATAGGACGTACAAAGTTTTCTTACATTTGCATGCATGTACAGTTTTTCGTAAATTGGGTTTAAATCACCAATAAACACCACAAATATCTGTTCTAACATTAGTTACATACTCAAAACTAATCCAGAAAATAAGAAAAGGTATGCAAGTTTTGACTGGTGTCCTTCAGACTTCATGCAAACATTGATGAATACAAAAGACACCCCTGTACATACAAACAAATAAACATATAAAAAAGTAACTAAAATACAGCTAGGTTTAACAAAGGAAAACACCAGCTTGAGTGAGTGACTGTTGTGCACCAGTGCGAGACTTTTTTAACAGGTGGTTGACCGTGGTTCTAGTCTTGATACCTCTCAACCTGGAGCGTGTGCCCAATCGGCTACCAGCGCGTGACATGCGTGACATGTACGACACGTTTGATGCCCGTGACAGGCGTGACATACGAGAGCGGTTGGTTGTGCGTGAAGCGTTTTCCCACACTACGTCAGCATGTAATGTGGAGTGGTCCAGAAAGATATCATTAGCAAATTGCCAAAAAGAACACAACTAATTCGTACCCACTTTTCTTGAAAATAGATTCATCTAAATCACACATCATAGTCAAGGCATTACACATCATAGTCAAGATAGTTTTAAACAATGTTAAGAGTTAGATGTACAAGGGTTAGGTGTAACAGGTCATTCGGTGTGATGTAGCCAGCTGCCACTGCGCCGTGTGCCTGCAAAGCCGGTGTGTTACGCTGAAAGGCAGTTGTACCGGCTATACTGACAGAGATACAGATGAAACTATTAAAACATTCAACATGTCAAAGCAAACAAGACCTGGTTGTGGTGAGTTGTGGTAGGTTGTGGTGTAAGGTATGCTGCTGTAAAAGTGGGGATTCGATTCAAATCCGTCCAGGGCTTTCACCATTGATAGCAGTATAATGCAGGGCTCTTTTAGCCAGCTCAAGTTTTCTCCGTCAGCTCAGGTTCATTATTGGACCTAGGGGGAGAGTGCTCACAATCTAGGAGGGGTCCAGGGGAAATCTTGAGCTTTCAAGCCTTCAAAAACATAAATTCCCGCATTTTGAGATGCAAATCATGGGGTTGATTGTTGGTGGTTCTTTGGTTGTTTTTATATTTTCAACCAAGATTATGGTCCATTTCGTCAGTCAAGGTTGACAGATTGGCTTTAAAATTTTCCCTTCACCTGCCACGAAGTTCCTGCAACTGACGGAAAAACTGGTGCTGGCTATAGAGCCCTGGTATAACGACATTACATGTTGGTCGATAAACTTAATTTCTGCGGATCATCCTCGCCATTGTGATAAATAATTCACCACAATAACCGCCTGAACAAATATCCGCCCACCGCTTACAATACCCCAACAATAGCCCAGCCCCCTGGGAGAATACTGTACAGTACCTCCCCGGCAGAGATATATTATGGGCTGGTGGGTCCTTTGTGATGATGACCTTTACTGTGAATGGTACAATCCGAGCTAAGGAGGAAGCTCTCTGTTGGAGCCGCCGGTACAGAAAGGGGGTCTGATTGAAAACATATTGCGATTGTTTCCCCGAATACATTGTTAGCCCTATAATTAAGCTCATAATGAAAAAAGTCTATGTCTTTGTGATGTTTCTTATCCTTAAGTACAGACTGGTGTATGTTTTCCTAAAATTCATTATGTTTTCTTTCAAAATCACGTAGCTTCATGTTACTGTACATCTATATATTATTCATAGTGACGCTGTTTTTGTATCATATAGTATTCCTTCACTGCCAAGTGTAAATCCTGAATGGATAAATGGCAGAAAAGTGTTAAAAAAATTCATGTTATTGCCTCATACCTTAATTTAACTACATAAAAACTTTTTTTAGAGCTGCAAAGTATATTGATACGTTTTACATCCCTACTCAATGTTTAGAAAGTGAAGTATGTACTACAGAGTGAAATTGGGAGGAACGAAAATGTACCTGTTGGAATCGCCATGGCGATAGTAATTGTCATCGTAACTTTGTGCGATTCCTCTCCCGTCCCATCATCCTTTGCACCGGAGGTTTTCTCTCCGTCCTCCTTTGTCCCATCATCCCCTTCTCCTGCAGTCTCAGACCCTTCAGGTCCTTTTTCTGTACTGTTATCATCCTGTTTTCCCTCGTCTTGTACTACAGGATTGTCTGCTTCGGGTACATGTTCTCCTTTGTCTGAATCTGCAACTTCAAGTTCAACTGAAACGGTTGTTTCCGCTGTTGCCGAGAGCACCTCTACCTCCTCTGGAACACCCTGGCTGGTTGTTTCATCTGACACTGGTTCTATAATCGTTGGGATGTCAGCTGGCTGGTCATCCGCCATTTTGTGACCTGCTTGGTACAGAAGATAATAACAATCTTTTACCACCAATACAACAAAAGTACAACAACTTTTGTAATGTTTTCTCCACCTTTAAACATACAAACAGACAAGTGGATAGAAATGGAACTCATGATATCTTCTGATAGCCTGGGTGCCATACAATTTGTAACATCAACCCTTTGTTACAAATCGGATGGCACCCAGGCTAATTTCTACATTCAATTTATGACTAAAGAATCTAGTTTGTGATTGCTCTACAAAATTATGTAACTTATTCTAGAACAACATATTTTAGAATAGACACATAGACATCTCTTTTACCAACAAGTGATCTTTTTTAAAATTTTGTTAAAGAAATTACTAGCAATATCATATATTGAAACTATAAAGTTACATGTGCTTTCAAAGTTGCAAATAATGATATCACATAGTGACATATAGGAGATTGGTCCAAGTTTCAAACAAAAGTTAACACAGTATAAACACGTTAACGTAACTTCTAGCTTAGCTCTACATTGAACAGTAACTGGCGTAGTTTAGATGCCATGTAGAGCTATAGTATAGATAAATCCCGACCTATGGAAAACTTAGTTGAAGACTTTTTAACTTCAGCTTCTTAGCCAAAGTACTCCGCCCCTCCCCATTCGGACACTGCAATTTGTTATAAATCAAGGTATAAATCCATTTGCAAGTCAATCTCTAGATTACTGCACAACACAACTTTCAGAAAACCAATGCTTGTAACAAGCCCTTGTTATCAACTATTATGGACGTACCTATCGACTGTCCTGTGTTAGTTCCTTGAACACGTTATTGCACCGAAAACTTCTGTGTTGCAATCATTCACTGTATCCTGGAAGACCGGACCACACCCCGCACGGAAAGGCATTCCCCGATGTACTTCCGCTGTCAAAAAAAATAGTGCGCCAAATTTCGTGGCTACTGCTGTACTAAACAAACAAATTAAAAAAAGTCTATCAGCGTAATAATTTTTTAATAATCATACGTATGTTTTTGTTGCAAAAATATGTTCCACTGGTGGGTATTTAAGGACGACGGACGCGGATGAATAGATATTTAGTGGTTGCTCAGTGAGGCGGTCCCCGTTGCTACAACACATCCGCCATATTTGTTTACATTGTAACAAAAATCACGTGGGCGACACAGATGCTAGTCTACCAAGCCACTTGGGTCCACCTCTTGACCTCCCATTCAGCAGAAAGGTGAAGGAAGCTGAAGGCATCGGGAAATGAACACCAGACTTTTGTTCAGCACATATTTTCATGCGTCTGCAGTAACTATTTCTAGTCTTTTTTTAAGACAACGTTAATAACATGAGTTTTACAATGTAACGTTACGTGGAGCCCTGAACTTTAGGTGCGCTTGATCTTGACGACACGCCAAGCAGTTTTTAGGTTATTCTAACCACAATGATACAGCTGTACAGATAGTCAAACTGCAATACTCAAAGACCTCAAACGAACTGAAGGCTTTAGTATGAAATAAAAGCATTTCCGTGTCGGTAGACTCTATGTTCCATGATGATGGTTGATACAGTGTTGTACTTTCGTTCAACACAGAAGTAGCTCACTTCGAGTTTCCGTAGCTCTGCGTCGACCTTCTTAGGAAGTGGTGCTGATTGAATTACTCTGAGCAACTGAAGCCTTGTGTGTTATTTTGTTTGTTTGTTTGTTTGTTTGTTTGTTTGCCCTGCCTTTGGTAAACCCCGACCATGCTCAACTCCGTCCAACGTCGACATTCAAACCAAATACATTTTTGTAATGGTGAGGAAAACGATCTCAGTATCAGCCTCCATTCCTTGGGGTCTCTCAGCGCTTTCCTATGTACACATGTTCTTTGCGAACCCCTACTGAGTGATAGTGTTGGAGGCTAGCCAAGGCCAAGCGCCAACGGTGACCACCTGCTACGGGCGGCACGCAATCCTGTCAGGACTGCTGAACTCCGGGGTATCTGTGTCAGACATCGGCCGAGCATCCTTTCCTACTGCCACTCGGCAATGTCACCTGATATTTTGAGGGACTGTCGAAGCTTCACTTCTTCTACTAGTTCATCAGAGTAGCAGTATCCTTTTTCCTTCACTTTGTCATCACATTCGGAAACACCATGTGGACGTACACGCTATCGGAGTATCCTCCTTTCCTTTTATCTTCCCAGCCTACAAAAAAAAAAAAAAACTGCATTCTATTAAGACCATCATCATCATCGTACATCACCATACATCTCGCTAAACGTCGGGCATTTCATATTCCCACAAAAAAGAAGTGAAGCCCAACAATAACATATCAAAAGTAACATTGGTAGCATCATTTATTGCAATAAACTTTCTATAAAACCAACAAATTCCGTAAAACCATTACGTTACAGAATATACTAAGTTCTTTATTCACAAAAACTTGTTTAATTTTACACTGATCATCTTCCTCAGGAAAACTCAGACTGGTTCACTGTGCACTGAAGCAATAGCTGTTAATTGTTCACTGTGAAACGTTAACGTCGACTCTTGTTAAAACAAGTGGTTGTGAATGAACCATTCACTAACCGGATGAAATTATCCACGGATATAACGTTACAGGTTCAAGGTTGGCAAACTTTAAAATAACGGTGCAAGGAATCACTGTGTGTTCGAAGTTTAAGAGTCAAAAAGAACGACCATCTTTTGGGCAATGACGACTGTCTAATGGTTTTCATCTAATAAAATACTAGGCCCTTATTCACACACGCGCGGGTTCGAAGATACTAGCATCTAACACGATTCAGAAGCGCATAGAAGACATAGAAAGTTGGCCAAATAGACAAACATGCCAGGAGCCGAGGAGTGGACCAACCCCCCTGGTATTGGCCACATTCTACTCTTTCCAGCTAGCCTGGTTACCAGACCTATTTTAGCTCCCAAAGTCTTTATCCTCTCCGCAAATAGAGGAGAGCACAAAGCTTAAGACTCGGGATCTAAAACTAGGTCTGGTAACCAGGCTACTTTCCAGCCGCTTCTCGAACTTACTAGTAACCGTCAGGAAACAAGCCGTGGCCAAGATAACTGTCCCCGGGCGATTTCTGTGACCGTTTGTAACTGTGGGAGAGATGCCAGAGAGTTTTCTCGATCGCGATACAGTACAGTTTCGTACCTCCGTGGGAAGCAAAAAGAACATGTTCTTACTGATCCTTACTATCAGTTTTGGCTTTTGTCCCAAAACAATGTTGTCATCTTTCGTCAGTATGAACCCTATGGTCTGTAACATAACAGTTGGCAGCTAATCATCCACAACAAGGGTTCTCTGGATTTGTTGACGGATGCAGATTTCCCTGAGCATATTTTAAGCTCATCAGCTGGGCGCTTCGTTGAGTTTGTTGACATACAGCTTAACAGGGGTGCCAGAGTATACAGTGAATACAATGCTGCTGAATGCAATTTAACGGGATACAGTACAATCGTATTAGTATACAGTGCAATTTTACGGAATACAATGCTACCGTATTAGTATACAGTGCAGTTTTACTAGTAAAATCGCACTTTATACTAGTAAAATTGCACTGTATACTACTAGTAAAATTGCACTGTATACTAGTATATATTGCACTGTATACTAATACGATTGCACTGTATACTAGTAAAATACGATTGCACTGTACTCCGTAAAATCGCACTGTATACTAATACGATTGTACTGTATTCTCTAAAATTGCACTGTATACTTAGTAAAATTGCACTGTATTCTGTAAAATTGCACTGTATTCCGTAAAATTGCAATGTATACTCTAGCACCCCTGTTTAAAAGGCCAGTGCCGAACACGCGTTTGGCAAGGCCCCTCTCCGTGAGTCAAGTTGCTCAGCGGTAGTTTTGGCTGACCCCCCTCTTTTTGTTGATACAGACAACATTTAACCTCAATGTTGTAACTTTTGGGGTTGGCTACGCTTCTAGTGTTGTAGCATTGTCCTGGGTGAGTTTTTGAGCTAACTCGGCTGACTAGGACAGACCTTGGTCCGGCCATATGCCACCAGGCGGTGATAGAAGAACACTTGGCGGGTCACTGGTCAGAATAATTGTTACCGTAACGATAATAAAAGTGATAATGAAGAAAAAACTCTCTAGTAAATTTACTCCTGGAGTATATAGTATACGTGATCCCAGATTATTGTGAGATGCGAGAATCGTTTAAACAGATGAAATAGTATAGCCTCTACCAGCAGGCTCACCGGTTGGAAAGAGTAGAAATTGAGAGAGATTAACAGGCATGCCAGGGGAGTTGGTCGGCTGGAGAGTATAGTTTGCCGGGTGCTTTTCAGCCGCGTCCCGAAGCCTGGTAGAGGCTATAGTACCCTTAATACATCAAGTGCACTATATGTAGCCTACATATAGTACACGTGATGATCCTTGATGTAAGGGCTGTGTACCTGTACTGTAGTCACACACGTCTTGTAGCCTGGGTGCCAGACTGTTTCCAGGGCCTACACAGGCCAGGTCCTCAGCTCCAGGGCCAGAATGCCCCAAAGGAAATTACCTCTGCCAATAAGTAATCTTTATGTAATAGCCTCCACCAGGCCTTCCTACGGGGGTACGGATCGTAAAATTCGACAAAAATGAATAATTGGCCAGGAGAGTCACTCCGCGGGATGGTTAATTGATTTCCCCTTCCCTAACTGCGCGGGCAAATGAACACTAATAAATACTACGGTGGTTAAACTCCATTGGTCAATTACTAGTAATCTATGTAATGAACAACAGAATCACTTCCATATCATACCGATATCTGTGAGGCAACATGCAATGTCACTGACGGAAAACGGTTGCTCGTTTTTGAATGGTAGGCTGTTTCTATTTATGGGTGGTACCTAAAAAGAAAGACGCCTGGCGTTGCTTGATTTTAGGTAGCAAATTTGGGTAGCGAATCAAACGCTTCCGAAGACGTATGAAATGATGATGAAAATGGAAAAGATGTAAACATCCAGAATATTTTTTAATGTTTTGTTTTCCGTCCTGAAATTGCATTGGGTGCCTTTAAAAGTTTTCAACGTACGTCATCGAACAGTTGTGCGCCGCCACATCTTGCCAGTGCGAGCCTGTGTAATTCCTTGAGTTGGAGGTCGGTGACTGGAACCAATAACCGCGGGTAATGATCCACATGTGTCTGTACGGATCGGGTGTACTTCCCGCGCCTACAGACCAGGATACCGATCTGTCTCGTCCAGTGCCAGACCTTGGGAACGGGCCAGAGGTGACGCGCTGACGACCGCCAGGCTTTGAGAGGAGAACTTCCACCTTTTTTACGGGGAGCATCTTCACCGGGGGAGCATCACCCTTCCACTTTGGGACTTTCGGCACAGAGGTGTCGACAAAACTTTCCAGTTCCATTTGGCGATTTTTGCGCGCACGCTGTGCTACCCTCTGCGGGCATATCCAGCGTTTTGTATGTAAACAGGCTCTCTTCCTGCGCTTCCTAGTTAAAAACCCCAGAAGAATCGGGGGAACCTCCTAATTGTTTCCAAAAAGAGCCACCTATCTTGCCGTCTTATTCCCCAGGTTACCAGTTCAACGGGCACCGGGCAGCCAGACCAGGCGAGCTAAGCATGGCGCCCGCCGGAGTTTTAGTCTTCCTGTCCATTTGCTGGACTTTGCTGCAAAGAGGAGAGGGACAGTACTACAGTCAGTACACTAACTACGGCGGCGGCGGTAAGGTCATCGAAATTACTGAGTCGTACGAGATATGTGAGTGCCATGTTTCTTTTCAGATTTCAAACTCTTCTCCTGCACGCCGACACCACCAAAACCCCCTCAGTGCACTTGTGTTGTTCGTTAGAGAGAGGCCTGTGATGTTGTTTTTTAGCGGGGAAAGAAGGCTTGTGACGTGGCAGCCAACTCATCAGGACGGGAGAAAATGTCTTTTAGCTTTACTTTGCGGGTAATCATTATCTTTCCCAGGGGGGATTCACCCAGTCTGATCTCTGATGATCAGTGTAGCCGATGGTTCAGTAGGTTGTATCACCAGGGTGCTCTGACTGCACGGTGAAAAAGTCTGTTGCTATGCTCACATCTCCAGTTCCGACGTCGCAAAATTTGAGGATAAAATTGGGCATGGATCTTTTATACTAGAAGTAGATCAGATGGTCAACCTTGGGCGGGTAGCCAGAAGCCTCGAGGCTCAAGTTCACGGATTTTGGCGCGCTTTCCTCTTTCTTGCCCTGACTCCCAGTGAGATAGTTGAAAGGGTATCGCCGCGGCTTCTTGGCGTTCGGCCGTCATTTTGTTCTTATTGTGTCAGCTTTCATCTCCAGGTTGTTGTAGATGGGTAGGAAATATGGCGGAGGGCGGCTTGAAGTGATTTACGTCTTCCTGCCTTCTTCTTGGGCAACCCGGCCGCAAGGTTTGTTTTTGTCGCCAGCGAAAATATACTGTTTGTGTAGAGAATAATACTGGGACTGTTTGTGTACGAATTTCTTGAAACATTATTCTGCAAGATGCGTGCATAATTTGCATACGTGCGGTTTAACACTATTCTGAATGTAATTTTTGTAACGTCATTTCATAGATTGGTTCAGAAGAGTTTCTGATCCGCAATGCGTTTCATGTGACAGCCATTTATCAACATTAATTACAGAACTATCGGCGCTATGTTAATTTTGTTTTGCAACTATTTGGTTCCTCTGTCCTAGCGCTTCGAGCTAAGTCGTTGACGGCGGGCTGGTAGTTAGAGCTAGCGGGGCTAGTGGGACTGGTCACGCGGACGTCATAAAATTTGATCGCGGTCCCATCAAGCATGACTGACCATGACTGTGCAATTTAGGTCAATGGCCCTGTATTTTGGATAGTTAAGCCGACTAATAGGATTGTAAAGAATGGCATAGTTTTGTGACAGGGTGTCATTAGCATTACTCTCCAAGGTTTAGGCTTTGGCGTGTTTTTATGCGTTTTATCGGGCTTTTTTGTACTGATGGTATCTGCCAATGATGCTGACTTGCCAATTTCATACTGCTTTGTAGCCTCTACCAAAATCTGATGTCCGAATATTTGAACTTGAAAGTGACAAGGTACAAAAATCGTAACAAACAAAGGGCTTGGAGTTTTCCTATACATATGTATTAAATGACGTTTGCGTGCAGGAATGTTGGTTTCACCGCAAAGTTACCGTTTTTTGAAGAAACGATTTTAGATATCCGTGTTTAGCCATGCTTCTTGTAACCGTAGATGAGTTATGCCCGTGAACTGACTCTTTTCTTCGTCATTTTTTGTACCCCTGCGCTTTTCAAAAGACTCTTTTAGTGAGACATTTTTCCACAACTGTTTTGACGTGTCAATCTTTCTCTGTGTTCAGCTGAGGCGGTCCTATAGAACTACATGTGCTGCTGATTATCCTCCCAATACGCGCTAGCAGACAGGCAGAACCGAGTTTTTTCAGCGCAGTGCACGTGAAGATGCATGAGTTGTACCGTTGGCCTTCCCTCCCAGTGGGTATCTGACAGAAATGGGATACTAGGTCGGACAGGAACGGACAGACAAAGTCGAGCGCGAATGGGAAGTCATCTCTGCATGATGCAGTTCAGTCAAGGCCTGCCCCGACCGGAGTACGCTTTATGAAAATCACCTGTGCATTCCAGTGTTTATGTCCCCAGTGTGGCTACCTTATTAACTCCAATCGGGCACTGCAAAGACCAAAGCCTGGTTCTGTTTTAGAACCTGTTTTGACCGTGGAGAAGAAACATGCCCGTAGCCAGGATGTTGCTATGGGGGGTTTCCTCTTACTATCTGAGGGACCCCCTCCCCGAAAATGTTGAAAATTCAACCTTCTGAAATAGCATTTCCTGTGTTTTTGAGGGAATTCCAAGGAAAAATCAGAGACATCCACATAACTGCTTCAGACAGTATTTTGTTGGAACAACAAGAAAAATTGACTCAAAGATCATGATCTTGGCCCGTCATAAAATACCGAAACTCTCGGGGGAGGGCGTTTGGGGGTGCGTACCCGAGATTTTTTTTTCTTTGCCAGTGTGTTAGTTCTGCATATCGCTGTTTTATGCTATGATTTTGCCCTGTTTGTCGTAAACTATGATGGGTGCATTTATAGACCATTTGCCTAGGGGAAACGACACTGGTGTTCCAAAAACTTGGCTCGCAAATCAAATCAGAAATGACTTCTAACAGGGCACCCCCTTTCCTGGTAAGCTTGCCAAACCGGGACATTATATGTCAGAGAATAGGAAACAACACAAGGTTACTGGAGTACTGGCAGTACGCCATTGCCCCCGAGCAGTATTTAGTATTCTACTAGCTTTGTATGCTCTTTTCTAGCCTGGGTACCAGACAGTTTCCAGAATAACTATGGGCCTAGTGTGTTATGGGTTTGGCATCCAGGCTAGCTCGCTCCCTGTGTATGCTGTTACAAATAGCGCAACAGCGAGGTAAAAAAATAACTAGGATGGTAACTGTTACATGGCTTTTGTTTTTGACCTTCGTTTTAACGATAACGCAATGTTTGGTTTTAAAATGTCACCTTCAAGAGAAATTTGTATTTTCTCTGCAAAAAGTGACAGAAAAACTGCGCTGGTTTAGGCAGGAACACAGAACAGGTCATTCTTATCGTCTGACAATCTTTCACCTCAAGTCGTTGACCTTGAAATAGACCTGACTGGGATGATGCCCCCCTCCCCCACATTCCACCCCCGGCATGCAACAGTCTTGTCACCTTTGGAGTGAAAAGGTTAGGATCGTCTTAAAGATAACCGCAGAAGGGAAGACCCTTTCCTATCATATAACTGGTTCCAGTGGGGACTTTGTCAGTTCGGAATTCGAAATGTCGTCTCAGAAAGGAGGTTCAAACCTCAATAGTCTCCAGACGACATTAAAAACCTATAGACCACCTGCCGCTACTTGTAAAATTGTATGATGTCACACCTTCCGTTCTAACGAAAAAGGTGCCTAGTAAGAAATCAGACTTTTCTTATATCCCTTTTGAAACTTGATAAGAAAAGTGTTGTGTCCCGGGGTTCCATCCGTTTCTGTCTCCTAAATACGTCTACTTTGTGAAACCATCTTGAACCGTCTTCCGTTGAAGTTCTAGTTACAAAAGACGTACGAGATCCAGCCGTTCTTCATTTAGATGTTTCTTAAAATAGTACTGTCATCGTCTGTCATTGGCAGCTTTAGTGAGACGCCCTTGATACAGCTGCCAAAGATAAAGATAAGAGACCAAATCCCCACTTCAGCATTTCGGGCACATGCATTGTATTTGTGCATTTGATAAGGTGTTCCGTTTCGAAAGATTTAAACGTCACCCGAAGGGTAGAATTCTTCACTTGGTGTTGTTTATCTTCATAATCTACGGACCTGGTTTCAGTCAATGGGAAGTAAAATGTCAAAGGGCAAGAACATTCCTTTAGGATTAGAAAAAACACTCATCGCAAATTCGCAATGGCTAAGACGTTTCAACGAACCATTTCTTCATCTAGCATTACCATTAAATAGAAAACAGTGGCTTTGGAACTGAAACAGAGAAGATAAGAGTTAACAGAAAGGTGGCAACAAGTTGCCGCAAGGTAGTCTTGTGGGGGAATTCTCCTGTGAGATCTTTGCAGCCACCAAAGATCTGCTTGGAGATCAGTCGTCCACACTTCGGGCATTTAAGAAATTAATTGGTGGTCCGTTGTCAAGACTGCTGATGTTGCTGTCTTATGTCGTTTGGTCCCTGTAGCATGAAGAAGTAGAATGCAGTGATCACATGCCCTACATGTATGTTGGACTGTTCTGTCCTTTCCAAACGGCTAATTTTGATGGCCAGACCTGCCGCCATGCCATTGCTTGAGTCGTAGTTTTGCCGCCTGTGTGAAGAGGTTGGAGATATGCTTGTAGAACCTTCGTGTCACTCAGATGTTCGTTACTCGGGCATCGTACTGGTATAGAGGCACTCACAATTAAAGGAGCATTATGTAACATTCTGTAGGAAAACTAAAATATAAACATACTATTTTAATTGAAAAAAATAATTTAATTCCACTTTTCAACATATTTTTGTTTAATTTTTCCACCTTTCTTATTTCTTACGTTTATAGTTGGCAATAAAACAGCCCAAATGAGGTGTATTCATTTTGTGGCACCACCGCAAAATACCATAATGTAAACAAACAGTCGTATTGTGTAATACTTTGGCACTCTACTCCCTGAATGATGGGGTTGACTCAACTTACATTGTAAAGAAATGACCAGAAAATCTGATATATATCGTCCGAATGTTACACAATGCACCTTTAAGGTAGTCTGAACGGCGAAGTTATATATGTAGCCTATAAAAAGGTATAAACGTTTTTGGAGAACGTTAACTCTTGGGATATATCTATTTTCTAGTAGCAGATACCTGGCGTCAAAACTCCCCTTTGTCTACGTCTATGGCAAGGGGATAACTGGCTAGATGGGCCTTCATAACAAAACACCCTCATATCCAACCTCCACGTGGTGTACTGAAGCATGTTCACCCCTTCTCACAACACGTTTCACCAAATACTGTACATAATAATGCTTGAAGAAGTGTGTTTGGCTTGCAGTTCGTATTCACCACAGGAAACAAAATTTGTATAACATGTCCACGTGTTCTTTCTACCCAACTCTCTCAAGTGCATGTTTTGTTTTTCCGTGATCCTTGTTTTTATTTGTGTGTTTGCTTTTATTATGCCTGACATGTCTGACACGTGAAGCATCCCCTCTTGCTATAAATATACACGGAGAAGTTCTTATACTTCTTCTCAGCTCGTAAAGACGTCACTGTGTAAGATTCTTAGCCTGGTTACCAAACCTATTATAGCTCCCGAGTCCTACAGCCTCTCATTGCGGAGAGCTGTAGGACTCGGGAGCTATAATAGGTTTGGTAACCAGGCTGTAAGATTCTTACCGTGCAACGTTGGACACCCCTGCACGTACCACACTGTTACTACGCACTGACCATTGCCTGCTGCATGGACGTTTACGTGAAAACCACGACAGTTGATAACCCACTAACACTCTTTGTTCCAGTTGATTCCTCGAACCCATCCGCCAGTTATCCCACCTCCTATGGCTACGACAAATCGTACAACTATCAACCGCAACCATCACCATCTGTTGCAGCTTGTGGAGACCAACACAACCTGTGCAGCGAGTGGGCCAAGAACAACCAGTGCGTGGAGAACTCCGGGTACATGCTGGAAATGTGCCCGCAGAGCTGCCGAGCGCCCTGCCCGCAGCGACCGGCCCCGTCTTACCCATCCTACCCGTCCTACCCCTACCCTTACCCCTCCCCCTACCCATCCTACCCGTACCCTTACCCCTCGTATCCATCGTATCCTTCGTACCCGTCCTCTTCTGGTAAGTCGTAATAAGCGTTCAAACCTCATGCGAGTTACCAGCTAGACTAATATTGGTGCTAATGAACATGTGTAGCTACTAGATATTATATTTGATAGAAAATGGTAATGATGCATTACAATAGTGCGTCTAAGTCAAGTCTTGTTAGCATTAGTCCAATTTAAGTCACCAAATATTCGACTCATACACTTCACATAGCACACACGCGCCATCCAACCAGCACGTGTGTCCATAGCCTCTACCAGGTCTCAGAAGCGACTGGAAAGAGTAGACATTGGCAGTAGAGTCAGTGTCCAGTCTTGTTAGCATTTGTCCAATTTACGTCACCAATTATTTGAATCATACATCGTCTCCACACACTCGCGCCACCCAACCAGCATGTGTGTCCATCTAGCCTCTACCAGGCCTCAGAGGCGACTGGAAAAAAAGAGTAGAAATTGGCAGTAGAAATAGACAGGGGAGTTGGTAGAGGCTAGTGTCCATCCCCTGAGATGCTTTTATGCCCGAACGTTGCTATAACACGAAGGATGCCCCCCGTATCTGCTAGCTGGGTACTACGTCTCGGCAGCAGAGTTCTACCAGCTGCAGGTGAACGTGAGCGGGATCTGGCAGATCCTGAACATCACCCACCCGGACCTGGTCCTCAACATCACCGCGGAGATGAAGAAGAGACTCGAGAGCAGCAGCACGTCCACAACGTCAACATCATCAACGACGACGACAACAACAACAACAAGCGGCTCTGGAGTAAGTCGTCTTGCCATTTATTGTTTCCTATCTATGTTTTACGAAGGAAAACATATTGATTTCGCTCTGTTTCCTCTTCTCCAAACACCAATGACCAATGACTAGCCTCTACCAGGCACCGCGGATCGCTGGAAAAATAGTAGAAATTGGCCGAAATAAAGGGATAGTATACCAGAGAAGATCCAGGGCCATAGAAGCTCCAATTTGCGACCCACGGTAGAGGCTAGCCAATGACCTGAACCAGACAGTCTGTTTCCATGGTAACTAGCGTTGGGTTACATCATGTTGCAATTTTATAGCAGGAGGGACATAGACTCCTCTCTGACAATATACATGAATGTGTTTGAGTTAGAATTAACAGAGCAGATCATATGCGCGAAGGTAAACATTATGCATTTGCCTTGCAAATGTTACATTTCTAGTTTACTATTCAAGTCAAGTCAATTTTATTGCACAACAATAACAGGTACAATGTATGGCAAGCTAGTCAGAGGTACTACACATCTAGCTGATATCTACTCTAACGTCTATAGAAATGCTTATAATGAGTTCTTTGTATCGAGACTAACATTTTACGATTTTGTAAAGGTGATACAACATATATGGAACATGGCTTAGGCCATGTTGATTTGATTATATGGATGACATCCTCCGGGAGCCCCAAAACTGGTGCGCGCGTGCGAATAAAAAAGTTTTGCAAAAACAAAAAAAGTTCTTTTCATTATGAAATCTACGTGGTCATGAGGGTTGAGCAAATGGGACGGAATATGGTTTGGCGAATAATCTAGTCTTCAAGTTCATTTCTTTACAATTTCGTCTTTTTTCGAATTCGTTTGATTTTGGCATTCTACGACATTGGTATAATTTTTATTAATTTTTTTTGTAACTTATGGTATAGTTTTTCTCATTTTGCAACTGTTTTGTACGATTTACAGTATGGTTGAAATTTTTTTTTTTTGGAAACGGCCGAAAATTCATGCGCGCGCGGATGTCATCCATATAATCAAATCAACATGGCCTTACACGATAAAACAATGTACCATAACTGTTGAGCCATATCGCAGATATCAGAAACATCTGCACACACGTGTTACCCGGACGATATCCTTTCCTGTTGGCAGAATCTCAACTGTTCATTAAATGAATCTCTGGTAAAGCTCTGTTTGGCAAAACACGTCTTGCAGTGTGAAGTTAAACTATTCCAACTATTCCTTATCACTGAGGGTTTTGGCAATATGTTAGCAACCGTAACATTTCCTTTCTCAGTGCAATTTCAGGGCGGCAAAACATAAATTTTCCGGAAAAAATATTCTGGATTAGGAAATCTCTCTGATAACTGACATTTTTTGTCATTGCTTAACACATGTTCGTCATCATTTCATACTTGAAGCGTTTGAGATAGCCATAAAGTAGGCTACGTGAGAAGTCCATCTTTTTGTACCACCAACAAATAGCTAGAACAAGGCTACGATACGAAACAAGCAACCATTTTCCGTTCAGTAACATCGCATTTTTGCCTCAAAGATATAAGTATGCTATGGGATTCAACATACTACATTAGAATGGTCAGAAAATTGACATTGAAAATCCAGTTATACTAGTCTGGAATCGCTTTGCTCTGGCTCTATACCGGCACGTTTGCTTGAATGGACGGACGAGCTCGAGAATCTAAAGATGAGGGGCAAAAGTCGTTCTAGGTCTTGTCTGGGTGGTTTGTTGGTCAGTAGGTTAGTATGGGTTCACTTCGCGACTTAGCGGTTCACTTCGCGACTTAGCGAAGTGCCAAGTTTTATGTCGTCTGACCCTCAAAACCTTTTCGTCTGGCTTTTGGCTTCTCCAAGGGTAGCGTAGCCTGGGTGCCAGACCCATAGCACGCTAGACACAGAGTTAGTTAGCTCAGGGTCTAACTGAGGGGGCATGTTGGCCCTGGATCCCAGGAGCTGGCCTGTTTAGGCCCTGAAGCAGTCTGGCACCCAGGCTAAGGGTAGTGGGGCTGGGGGTGGCTGTACAATGTCAATAGTGAGATCAGAGGTCCACAAAAATCCACATCCTTTGATTTAATCGCTGAAAGTAACGCTAGGGGTCCTTCCCGGTGTGAGTGGTTCAAACCTGACAGTATTGTCTCATGGTCAAAAGGTGATAGTCACCTGTTATATCGAATTCGCAATCATTCAACAAATATTGTAAATCTTAAAAAACAAATAGCGGCGAGACACATCTCTGTTCCAGGAGGGAAACACAGAATAAGGTAGCCTGGTATCCAGTCTATCGTGGTTGGGGCAGGCTGTCTTCGGGGCTGCAGGAGCTCTTCCCCGCCCGCCTCAGCAAAGTTCCCCGGTAGGTTCTTCACGATGGGAGATTGTGGAGTTAATCAACTCCTGGCGTGCCAAACTCTATCACAGCCGTAACACTCCTACCGGGCCGGGCCGTCTGTTGAGCTGGTCGGGCGAAAACTATTAGAGCCCCGAAGACAGCCTGCCCCAACCACGGTAGACTGGATACCAGGCTAAGAACAAGGACGTGATACAACGCAAGAGGTCACATCGCCACGGATCTGTATCCAGAAACATGCTGACTTCATTACGAGTCAGCGATGTCGTGTCTGTTTTGAGTTCTGGAGGGTTTCAAACCAAAGGTGGTGGCTTAGGGGTATACCGTAGGGTACCCATGAGATTACCCTGGATGCCAAACTCGTTCTTCGGGCGGCAAGAGCCTTTCGCCCGCCGGTGTAAATTACTGCTACGGGGGAGTCTAGCCCCGGGGGGAGTTTGGCCGCCCTATACGAAGGAAGGCCGATATACTCCTCTGCGGGCGAAGTACCCTGGCTGCCGAAAAAACGGTTAGCGGCCTGTAAACTTGGCTGGCACCCAGGGTACCATGAGATATAAATTTTGAGTATCCGCCAGACAGTTTTAGACATGTTTGTTCACACATAGCCTCGGTGCCAGACGTCTGCCAGGGCCAGTCCACTGCAGGTTGGCTCCATGGCCAATGTGTCCCCAAGGAAATTTTACCACAGGCCCCCTCATTGAATAGTCTCCAACAGACTCCTTTGCAGGCTGAATAAGTAGTAGAAATCGGCCTAAAAATGTAGTTGGCCAGGGGGAGGCCGTCCGTAGAGGGTCCAGTTTGCATGCGTGTTTATCTTGTTATTTTTCATGATGTTAATCTTCACTTACCTTTTAAATACCCAAATACCCCAAGATTAATTATGCAAATTAAGTCTTCATTTACATAATCAATATCGTGTAGTCGTATTTACACACAC
>NW_017804020.1:1657145-1701957 GCF_001625305.1 Branchiostoma belcheri | reverse complement strand
GAAATAAAGGGATAGTATACCAGAGAAGATCCAGGGCCATAGAAGCTCCAATTTGCGACCCACGGTAGAGGCTAGCCAATGACCTGAACCAGACAGTCTGTTACCATGGTAACTAGCGTTGGGTTACATCATGTTGCAATTTTATAGCAGGAGGGACATAGACTCCTCTCTGACAATATACATGAATGTGTTTGAGTTAGAATTAACAGAGCAGATCATATGCGCGAAGGTAAACATTATGCATTTGCCTTGCAAATGTTACCTTTCTAGTTTACTATTCAAGTCAAGTCAATTTTATTGCACAACAATAACAGGTACAATGTATGGCAAGCTAGTCAGAGGTACTACACATCTAGCTGATATCTACTCTAACGTCTATAGAAATGCTTATAATGAGTTCTATGTATCGAGACTAACATTTTACGATTTCGTAAAGGTGATACAACATATATGGAACATGGCTTACACGATGAAACAATGTACCATAATGCTACGGTCACAACACGCCGTACGTGCTTCTGCGTGCTGTCTACGTGCAAAAAACGTGGGCAAACGTAGGGCATCCGTGCGTGGTGAGTACTGCCTCCGTACGGAATCCTACGGATTTGGGAGCACGCAGACACGCCGTAGAACTTTAAGTGCATGTAAAACTTTTTCTACGTGCGGTCTGCGAATTCACCACCCGTGCGTGCGAGTACGAGCGACGCGCGTGCCCCGTACGTGCCGTACGGAAGAAGCACGTGTGAGTACGGCCTCCTTACAGTAAAGTTGCAATCGCACAGAGATCGTACCTTGTAAGCACGTACAACTCACTTACCACTTGCGCAACGTACGATGCACGCAACCGCTCACGGCCAGACTTGGCGTACAGACCACATTCTTACACTTTGCGCAACCGTGCGAGTGACGTGAGAGTGACGTGCGTCGATACCACTCCTTCCCCACGTTTTCAGAAAAAACGTAGCAGACGTAGCCTCCCAAAAAACGTACGGAGAAAAAGCACGTACGGCGGGTTGTGACCGTAGCTTAACTGTTGAGCCATATCGCAGATGTCAGAAACATCTGCACACACATGTTACCCGGACGATATCCTTTCCTGTTGGCAGAATCTCAACTGTTCATTAAATGAATCTCTGGTAAAGCTCTGTTTGGCAAAACACGTCTTGCAGTGTGAAGTTAAACTATTCCAACTATTCCTTATCACTGAGGGTTTTGGCAATATGTTAGCGACCGTAACATTTCCTTTCTCAGTGCAATTTCAGGATATTCTGGATGAGGAAATTTGTCTGATATGCATGAACATTTCCTACAATTTCTTTACACATTTTCATCATCACTCCTTACTTAATTGTGTTTGAAATAGCCCCAAACAAGTTACATGAGATTCTTTATTGTCCTTTCATACCCTACAACACAACAAAAAAGTACTGAGACTTTTGTATGGTCTTCTACAACTTAACTAAAGATTTAACAAAGCTAAATACATGTGTGGATAACGTCATCTTACGTACAGAGTATATGTATGATGTAACAATAAAGGTTAACTATTCTCTAACATGTGTTCTCTAAGATCGAAACATTCTTTAATGCATTTTCCTATTCGAACACTGTATTAGTTATCTCCCTTGAGTATGTAGTTGCATTTATCTATAAGATCTAACGTAATGAAATCAATTGAACAAGCGGAAAGAAAGGTGAACAGCAATAAGCGCTCGTATCATTGTATAGTGTACAGTCCATTATAAAATGGTGCTCATTTTCATGAGGTGTCTAACTAGAACCAGGCTACTATACGAAACAAGCAACCGTTTTCCGTCCGCGACATCGCATTTTTGCCTCACAGATATAAGTATGCTATCTGATAGGGTTGATTCAAATAGTCGGCATTCCTCTTTATCAAAAATTATCAGAAAATTCACATTGAAAATCCAGTTTTACTGATCTGAAATCGCTTTGCTCTGACTCTACCAATGGACGGTCCAAGAAACACATTTGTTTGGCTGGATGGTCGAGAATTTAAGATCAAGGACAAAAGTCGTTCTGGGTCTTGTCTGAGTGGTTAGTTGGTCACAAGGTTAGTACGGGTTCACTTCACAACATAGCGAAGTGCCAAGTTTTATGTCGTCTGACCCTCAAAACCTTTTCGTCTGGCTTTTGGCTTCTCCAAGTCAAGTGTAGTGTAGCCTGGATGCCAGACCCATGGCACGCTAGACACAGAGTTAGTTAGCTCAGGGTCTAACTGAGGGGGCATGTTGGCCCTGGATCCCAGAAGCTGGCCTGTTTAGGCCCTGAAGCAGTCTGGCACCCAGGCTAAGGGTAGTGGGGCTGGGGGTGGCTGTACAATGTCAATAGTGAGATCAGAGGTCCACAAAAATCCACATCCTTTGATTTAATCGCTGAAAGTAACGCTAGGGGTCCTTCCCGGTGTGAGTGGTTCAAACCTGACAGTCTCATGGTCAAAAGGTGATAGTCACCTGTTATATCGAATTCGCAATCATTCAACAAATATGGTAAATCTTAAAAAACAAATAGCGGCGAGACACATCTCTGTTCCAGGAGGGAAACACAGAATAAGGTAGCCTGGTATCCAATCTATCGTGGTTGGGGCAGGCTGTCTTCGGGGCTGTAGAAGCTCTCCCCCGCCCGCCTCAGCTAGGTTCCCCGGTAGGTTTTTCACGAGGGGAGATTGTGGAGCTAATCAACTCCCGGCGTGCCGAACTCTATCACAGGCGTAACACCCCTACCGGGCCGTCTGTTGAGCTGGTCGGGGGAAAACTATTAGAGCCCCGAAGACAGCCTGCCCCAACCACGATAGCCTGGATACCAGGCTAAGAACAGGGACGTGATATAACGCAAGAGGTCACATCGCCACGGATCTGTATCCAGAAACATGCTGACTTCATTACGAGTCAGCGATGTCGTGTCTGTTTTGAGTTCTGGAGGGTTTCAAACCAAAGGTGGTGGCTTAGGGGTATACCGTAGGGTACCCATGAGATATAAATTTTGAGTATCCGCCAGACAGTTTTAGACATGTTTGTTCACACATAGCCTCGGTGCCAGACGTCTGCCAGGGCCAGTCCACTGCAGGTTGGCTCCGTGGCCAATGTGTCCCTAAGGAAATTTTACCACAGGCCCCCTCATTGAATAGTCTCCAACAGACTCCTTTGCAGGCTGAATAAGTAGTAGAAATCGGCCTAAAAATGTAGTTGGCCAGGGGGAGGCCGTCCGTAGAGGGTCCAGTTTGCATGCGTGTTTATCTTGTTATTTTTCATGATGTTAATCTTCACTTACCTTTTAAATACCCAAATACCCCAAGATTAATTATGCAAATTAAGTCTTCATTTACATAATCAATATCGTGTAGTCGTATTCACACACACACACACACACACACACACACACACTGACACACACACACACACTGACACGAACACACACGGACGCCTCTGAAAACATAACCTTGGCGAAGGTAATTATAAATAAATGAACTGTTTCACCGTCAGGACATAGGAGTTCTCATTTACACACGCATGTCTATCAGACACCTTCCTCAGAGCTTCTGACCGGAGTTCTGATTCTCGCCGCTATATATATATAGCCGATGTAGGTGCCGCTTTTGCGGCGAGATAATTAGTTGTGTAAATGAGAACTCCTTTATCCTATACTTTACCAACCTCATGCAACTATTTTCGGATGTTTCCCCGTCAGTTCGGCACCGGTGCGGCGGGGTCAGCGTCTTGCTGCGCGGGAGTGAAGTGTGTTCCCCGGGACAAGCTGTCCTGCTCCCTGAACGAACAAGTCCTGCCGTACGGGGAGTGTTGCTACGAATGTCTAGGTAAGACTTCGTCTGTATTCTGTATTCTTCTAACACATTCTTGTTCAAGTAGGTTAGTGGCAAAGCTAAATATTTCTTTACTGTTGATGCATTCTCGACCCCCCCCCCCACATACTTCGTCAGACCAATCAGAAACCATGTAACAGACTAGCCCTTGAAACTCCAACAGGTGTCATTTCTCGGGCGCAAGGGATGATGGGTAACTCGGTGCCACGGCAGAATGTACTGCGCCGTAACGGTAAAGAAATTACGGGTTTCTCGCAGTAGCAGTACGTTCTGCCGACGTGCTACAATATGACCCAACTTCTTCTCCTGTCAGGACCAATCTCTTCCAAACCTAGCCTGACTAAATCTGCGCTCCTAGCGGCCGGCCCGGTATTACGGGCGGCTGGTGTAATACCGGGCCGGCCGCTAGGAGCGCAGATTTAGTCAATCTCTTCCAAACCGTGCTAACGTTATCTAGCTCTTTTCTCTTGTCGTCTGCAGGAGAGACCGGGTACAGGTACGGGCACTGTGACATGCTGCCCAACACGGCCATCCCGCTGGACCAGCAAACGCCTATCGCTGGTTATGTTGACGTTAGGCAAAAGGTACAGAACGCCTCTCCCTAATATCTAGCCTGGTGTCCAGTTTATCCTGGTTTGGGCGGGATCTCTTTAGCTTAGATCCCAGCCACCCAGCCATGCCAGCCACCCAGTGCAACTTGGCTCCCCGATATAGATTTTGCACGACAGGGGTTGAATTATCGAACTTTATTGACACAACAAAAGTACAGAAACTTTCCTAAGGTCTTTAACTAGACATCAAGACAGACACTTGGGTACAACAAAATCGACCTACGTACGACATGTATTATAAAACTCCTGCCGTGCAAAACTTCAACGGACGTAAAACTCCTACCGGGGAGCCTGGTTGAACTGGGCGGCGGGGATCGTCTTCAGGCCCGAAGGTAGCCCGTGCATGGCACCAGTCCTTTACACGACCACAAGCCCGCCGCCCACTGCCCATAGTGCAGGATATAGTTATTTGCAAGGCTTAAACAATCCTGTAGTTTAACTTTCGTCGATTACCAAAGAGTAATGGTCATGCAATCACAGTGAAGATATTGTGATCACTAAGAAGGAAAGAAAATATTTTGGCCAGATTCAGACGATCCCACCTTAATGTGCAATCAGCAAAGTTCGAAATACCCAATCTCGCACAAGTCCTATTTGCGAGACATATTGGAGACGCTAGGTTGCCCGTCATATTTTTTTGCTCATACAAAGAGACCTTTTAAAAGTTTACAGCGACCCAGCTTACGGTTTCTGAAATATACTATGTGCCAGAATGTAAACGATTATACCTTAACAAGTGGCCTCGCTTATTTTTACAGCTTGCCTTCTAAAATAAACAGCCAGTGCTGACGGCAACCTGAATTATGATGGGCAACCTAGCTTTTGGCTTGAGTTTCCCAGTGGGCAACCTGAGAATAAAGTAACCAGTGTATGTGTATTCATAAAAACTGTACTATACGATAATATTCACCTTTTTCATGGAGCAACCTCTCGTAACTCTCTAACTTGCTAGCTCTGAGATGGAATGAGAATGGCGCAATCGAATTTACAGTAACTGCAATTGACTCTACTACAACTACAAAGTAACTTTCAACTGCTTTACTGTCCAACATAAGCATGAAAATCAGCTCGGCTCAGCAGCGAGAATGCACCTTTTTCCATTGCCTAACCTTTTTGAGACTTTTAATGGTCTTAAAGAGTCATTTCAGAGGTCTTCTTTTTCCTGGGTTGAAGTTAAAGATATATCGGTGTCGAGCTAAAACCCTTTCAGAGCCTCCTGGAACCCCTTTATTGCTCGTCGCTCCACATAACAATGCAAACCTGGTCTCGCACCTCCGTTCTTCACAGCTTAGCGGCGGTAAGATTGAAGTGCGCATGCAGGTGCTGGGCTTCGATTCCAAGAGCCGGTCTTACGGCATCACGGTTCTGCAGTACGGGGACCTGAGCCGCGGCTGCCTGTCTGCGGGCGACCATTACAATCCCTTTAACTACACTCACGGCGGCCCCAAGGACCAGATTAGGTACGTGTCCGACCCCCCTGGTCTAGCTAACCGTCTTCTACACTCACCCCCTTGTTCCAGCTAACGGGAGGTAAGGTGGAAGTGTTCTTACGGCTAAAGGGCTTTGCAAGGAATCTGCGCTCTTATGGCGTGACGGTCCACGAGCTAGGCGACCAGAGTAAGGGCTGCACGTCCACCCTGGACCACTATAACCCATTCAACCTCAATCATGGTGGACCCAAGGACGAGATTAGGTACGTTGGAAAACACCATGAGCCCTCCCCGTCCCCTTCTGCCGCTTGCACGCCTCCAGCTTAACTCCCAGAGAGCTGGTAACGTTTCCCTGTATGTATGTGTGTGGTAATCATAATAAAACTGCCTAACGTTTGACGTTTGCCTTGAATTTTGATAACAGTCAGGAAACAACAGACTCATGGACAAGGACTGCCTTCGGCAGCGCAAAAAAAGCGACCTCTCATCGACATCTTTACACATTGATCTCCATAAAACGATCCCATCATCGCTTTTTTGTGGATTTTTGTGGCTTTTTCTGCTGACAATGATCAAACAACGACAGACCTTGTCAAAGGAGTTGAAAATGTTCGTGCAAGTACTTTGCAAGCCTTGCGGTGTCCCTACCATGTGTCTGCAAAATGTTTTTCATTCTATTGAGATTGGTCTTCTGATACTGTTTATGATAAGTCTTAATAAAAGCAATGAGGAATTATGTGTGTGCTGGAACACCTACCTCAACCCAAATCAGTAGCTTACCTGGGAACCATCCTACACCGGTACCCACTCAGGCGAATTAAAAGGGAGAGCCACTCGGTATCAAAACTATGGAGGATGGTACGATGTAATCTCCAAGCAGAACTTTTGGTGGCTGCAAGTGGATGGCGAAATGGTAACTGTCTGGCACATGGATACAGCTGGCCAGTCTTTGCAGTCACCAAACGATCTGCTTGGAGATTAGGTACCCTGGCTAAAACGCCCCAGTAACCATAGTCTCTTCATTGAGGTCTTCCCAGTTTCTCACGTGCCCCACCCTTACCTTAACCCCCGTCCCGTTCCTAACCTCCTGTCCCGTCCCTCAACGTCCCTAACCGTCCCTAACCTCCCGTACCGTCCTTTAACCTCCCGTCCCGTCCCTTAACGTCCCGCCCCGTCCATTAACGTCCCGCCCCGTCCCTTAACCTAACGTCCCGTCCCGTCCCGTTAACCTACATTCTACCATCCTAACCACCTTGGAAGGCCCGGTGGAAGGCTATGTTTTTACCCATAAGCAAACGCGGTCTTCCAACTGTTTCTTTCAAAGGAAATCTAGCGTTTCTGTTTTACAAAAAATTTCAAGATCACCGGAAGTAGAACCGAATATTGTTTTTGTCCCATCGTACGTAATGTAACCATGTGTGAGCTGGGTTATTTTCTGCAGGCACCTGGGTGACTGGGGTAACGTGGAGGCCGACTCCACTGGCGAGGTGAACGCCATCATCAAGGACGAAGTGGCGTCACTGGTCGGACCCTACTCCATCATTGGTCGCACTATTGTGGTGAGTAATGGGACAATGACGTTTATCATTATTATTGTTATTATTATTATCGTTATTTATTTGAATTTTTACACTTGAATAAGCCCACAGGCTGAAACCGGTCGTGTTCTAAATGGGGCACTATGTAGCTCCAGATATTCCTGACATGTTCATACTAGCTACATGTATATATGCTCGGTTTTAAAACATGACGAATTTCTTGTTTCACCGTAGTTGATAAGATGTTGGTGGTGCCCACAGGCGCGCATGTTAATTTTTAATTTACAGTTGATGTTGTTATAAAACCTCAATAGATCCATGCCAACGAGGACGATTTAGGAAGAGGATCCAGCCCCGAGACCAAGAAGACCGGTAACGTGGGGAAGCGGCTGGCGTGCTGCGTGCTGGGCCACTCCGACGGCACACACTGGAAGGACCTGGAGAAGCTCAGGAAGAGGAAACGGGAGGCGGTGCGCGTGGAGGGGCCCTCCGCCCAGAGAGTCGTGCGGTCCCCCCGCAGGAACTAACGTGAAGGGGACACGGTAATCTCCAAGCAAATTCGGTGGGGCAAGGGGACTTTATGTTGGCCGCCTGTATCCATGGCATTGGTCATCTGTATGTGGGGCGGACGATGGGTACAGGTGACCAATGGACACAGGCGGCCAACATAAAGTCCCCTTGCCCACCGAATTTGCTTGGAGATTAGGGACACGGCACCGTACTGTACAGACGGGTGTTAGTCCGACTCATGGTGCCGATGTAGTGGGTAGAAGACGGGGGAAAGGAAAGGGAGGGAGAGGGACCTTACAATATACATTTTTCTATACTTACTTCTGAACTTAGTACCACGCATTATGTGTGCTAGTAGAAGTTTGAAACAGGTTTCAACTTTGATTTCCAACACAAGAAATTGGACTTACCCAAATTTACGACTGCAAGGAGTGACCAATTCGATTCAACAATTCCGTGACATCACGTTATGCAGATGACACACGTGACTCGCGATCGGTGAGCAGCGGGTCATAGGTTGCAGCAAGTCTGTGGCGCTCCCCGTCTTTGTTGAGGGATGGTTGCAATGTGTAAGTCCAATTTCTTGTGTTGGAAATTACAGTTTAAACCTAATTCGTAACCTTTTTGAGGGAGGGAGGGATGGCCAGTACATGTACACGTAAGCTATTTTGCCGGTCGGTTTTTTTGTTTGATTCTTTTTTTATTACGTTTGAACTATACCTAAGTATCGATGAGATGTTTCTAATTCTGCAAATAGTAAAGCTCTAGCTGTGCACATTAACGTAATTGTCAATTTGACCTACACATGTAGCCTATGCCGGAGTGTAAACGATGAAGAAATATGTAAATCGGAGAATTAACGACGTTAGTATATGTGTATGAGTCCAAACACTATGAAATTTGATAGTGGAAGTATAGGGAAGTAACCAGGCATTTAATTAAGCCTCTCCCAGGGTTCGGAAGCGGTTGGAAAGAGTAGAAATTGGCCATATAGACAGATAACAAACATACCAATGGAGTTGGTCCTGAGCGGCAAAGTTTCTACTCTTTCCAGTCGCTTCCGAAGCCTGGTAGAGGCTATGTAGGCCTGTAGTAAGACAGCGCCCTGGTATTGTGGTTCTGCAGTTGTGTAGTAGTCTCCAAGCAGACATTTATGTCAGCTCCGGCTACTAGTTCTGCGACGTCTCTCAGACGATTTGACTCCCGGGATCCCCCGCTCGGACACCATATTAAATACGTCATTCCTTCAATCAATCAACCAATCAGGGAGGGAGACGCAAAAAGCGGCAAAACTCTGCAAAACAATCCGGAGCTATCAACTGCTTGGAGATAGAAGTAGAAGAAGGTTGCTATGTATTTTTTACTTTATGGGTTATAGATGGTGTATTGAAGGGGGTATCTGTAGTAGCGTTGGGTCATTGTAATAGCCCGGCCTGTGATGTTATAGTCCTATCATACGTATAGTCATTTTTGTACGTTGTACCAAACTGGAAATACAAGATTTTAATCCAAATCACCTTACTCGAGTCATGCCCCGAACAAGAGGCCCCAGCTTTAGATAAGCTGTGTCTGTGTTACATTAAAGGCATCCAATGCAATTTCAGGGCGTCAAAAATATATATATTCTGGATGAGGTAGTCTTGTCGGACATCAACTGCAATTTCTTAGGACATTCGATACTTGAAGCGTTTGAAATAGCCTCAAAACAAGCTACGCAAGGTGTCTCCTTATTTTTGAGTACCACCCAGAAATACTAGCTAGAACCAGTCTACGATACAAAACAAGCAACCGTTTTCCGTCAGTGACATCGCATTTTTGCCTCACAGGTCTCAGTATAATATCAGTATGGATAGGGTTGACTTTGAAAATCCAGTTTTGCCTGTCTGAAATTTCACTGGATGAGTTTAACTTCTGTAATAGTGGCTCGTTGTTTGTAAGAGAAAGCACTCTGCAATTTCCTTGTAGTCTAGAATATAAAATGCCACTAATTTCACAGGTATTTGTATTTGTTAGAACTGTCAAATATTGATCTTTGTAAAATTGAAAACTTGAGTCAAATGTACCTTTTAAAAGTTAGTTACATGTAAAGCCACCTTGTCACTAGTAGAAGATAATGTGTTTAAATCCGGGACAGATGTCTAACCCTGGCCAGCATGTTAGGTAATGGTTAGAGGCGTTTGTGATTGACAGGTCGGGTCGAGTTCAGATGATGACCTCATCACCATGGCAACGAACGGTGTCGGGGTCAAAGATCATGCCTCAGAAATACCTGTTGAGTACCGCTACAACTGATAGCGGCAGTCACACGTAAAAATACCGATGCTCCTAATTTTCATACAAAGTGTTGTCGATTGATAAGCAAGACGGTGTCAAATTCAATTATTTTCAAATCTGAGAAGTAATAGTTGAACCATAGCCTATATATACCTTGCCTGGGTACCAGACCTACAGCGCACTAGGCTCAAAGTTATCTAGTGTAATATCTTCGGGCCTAGTGTGCTATGGGTCTGGTATCCAGGCTAGCCTATACCAGGCTTCAGAAGCGGCTGGAAAGAGTAGAAATTGGCCGGGTACAGACAGATAACATACCAGAGCATCAGTGTACTACTATTGGATGCTATCTGTTCATTTGGCCAATTTCTTCGAATTCTCTTAAAAGCCGCTTCTGAAGCCTGGTAGAGGCTAGTTGCAACGAACTTGTAAAGAAATTTTCATCACATTGTAGACGATGACTGCTAAAAACAGCTTCACTCAAATCTAGTCGGGATTAAAAACATCAGCGATGCTTGTTACCATGGTGATGGGTTTGATTGACAGGAGCGAAAACGACCTGATTGGTCAGTGGCGAACCCCTAATTTTGTTCAGAGATAGGACATGTCCTTTATAGATAGATATTCTACAGTGAGTAATTTGATACTTTGTTATCTGTGCTTAGTCGGTTTCTGTGCTTCCTGCTTAATAACTAATTGCACCTTTGGTATGAACTGTCATTAGTTATTTGGTAATTTTCATAAAGGGAAGATTTAGCGCAAGTATGAGTCGCTTTCTACTTTTTTTTACTTACAGGATTTCTTGATATCGAATGGAAAGGATGCATGCTTATATCATACCATATTTCATACTCAATATTGACAAACAATTTCTATGTATCATCTGTCCGACACTCGCGTATGGGGCGAGTTACTAAGTACATAAATTTGAATATGTAACGATTTTGGTATTGATAGCCAATGAACAGTGCCACCGAGTCAAGGCCCCTAAAACAGCGCTGCCTTGCGGAAATGACTATCAAGACAGGCACAATACAGGCAGCTTCAATGATACTAGTATGCCCAAGTACTAGCCCTTTTCATGACTTTTCCCGGCAAGGTGAACGAACACAACATTATTCGTTCAAAATATTGCATATACTGTAGTATATACTCCAAGGTTTATTCTATAGCGGCTAGATTGCCAGACACCTCAGGTCAAATACTAGTAATATACCATGGCCTTGTTCTCACCTTACATTGTTCTAGACGGTACTGCATTCGGTTCATGGTCAGGACCTAGCTAGCTGGATCAAATCTACCAGGCTTGTAAAGCGGAGAAACTGGCCAAGTAGATAGGTAACATGCCAGGGGGTTAGTCCGCTTCTGTATAGTAATACTCCTTAGCAGTCCAACTGCCCTGACATACTATCTGTCAGCATTGCCAATTTCTACTCTTTCCAGCCGCTTCTGAAGCCTGGTAGTGGCTGACTTTTTTATTGCAATTTTCACTATATGTGAACAGCTTAAAAATCAATAGCGATGAGATCGGTCTTAAACACGTGCATGCAAAGTTCGAACGGGTAAAAATAGAAATCTTACATGTAAGCTTGCCTATCCCTTACCTGACTCAGTCGCGTGACAGTACTATAAACCCGCGCACGCCAGGAATAAACCAAACCGCAGACGTCATCGGTGGCACCGAAGTATTTTCTTCTCGTGACTCACATCCTTTCTATCATACATTTTACTTCTCACTTCCGTCCCCAGCTGACCTCTGTCTGCAGAAAACCACAGACTTGTAACGAGCGCCACCTGGCGTTGGGGTTAGTCTCCACCAGACTTCGGGAAGCGGCTGGAAGAAAAGAGTAGAAATTGGCCAAATAGACAGATAACATGCCAGGGGAGCGGCAAACTGTACGTACGTATGTACTCTGTTGCAGACCAACTCTCCCGGCATTTTCTCTGTCTATTTGGCCAGTTTCTACTCCTTTCAGCTGCTTCTGAAGCCTGGTAGAGGCTAGGCTACACCGAGGGCTCGAAAACAGTAAAATTTAGTCGAATATTAAGACCTTTAATTGCACGACAATTGTACATGGTACAATGTATGACAGTGGCTATTGAACATGGTACAAAACAAAGAAAGGGGTACAGAATAAAAATTAACGTCCTAATGACTAAACATGTTCATTCGCGCGGACTGGCCAGTTGTTCTTCCCTTTTTTGCCGAATTCTACGATCTGTACCCCGTAGGAAGGTCTGATATAGACCTAGCTTACGTTTCGGTGTCTAAATATATCAGACACCTTCCACCGAAACGTAAGCTAGGTGACACAAGTTTCAAGTTTCGTTGTGTAAAAGAGAACTCCTACATGTACATCCTATACTCTACCAACGTCATGAAGCTATTTTCGGACTTTGTACTTTGTCGTTCAGCACGCCAAGGTAGCCCACAGGAAGACCTCGCCCACGTGCAGACGGGCGAAGGACACAGAACAGTGGGCGGCTGAAATCAGCACCGCGTACCGGCAGCCTCCCGCGACCCCCGCCTCTTCATGGTATTCTCACCGGAACATGTTCACTCTCCTCAAGGAGGTTATATCCTTGCTCTGCTTGACTTAACTTTTTTTTAATGGCTAAAAATAAAATGTGTGACTGTGTAGGTAGGCATCAAAAGTTATGTGGCACACGCCCAATTTCCTCTTGCTCACATGCAAGTAGTTTTGACGTAGCTCAACTTTTTAAACAAATACTACGATAAGTCCACTGGCACACGCTATAGGATAGCTCTGCTATTAAAGCCTCTGTCATACAAAGCCAAATATAGGCTCCCGAACACTGCGAAACTTCTCTCCTCCCAACCATGGTTGGGAGCACGTCGGGAGCAATGTCGGCAATGGTTGGCTGTTGTATGGCGACTTTACATAAAAAAAACAATATTCAAAGCATTTTGAGTGGGTGTGGGTTGGGCCACGGTTGGGGACCAGTTGGCTGGTGGTCGGGAGTAAGTCAGCAGTTGTCGGGGTGTGGTTGGCAGTCAAATTTGACTCAAATTTAACTTTATTCGTGTACAAAGGTAGCCGTGGCCTAAATCTGGTCAGACTGTTCCCAACCTACCCCCTCAGTTGGTTGGTGGTTGGGGGAAGGTTCTGAATGTGTGACAAGTGTAATTGTGTAATTTTAAGTTGACATTAAACCATTAGGATACCTCCCTATTCCGCGATACAAGTAGCTACAATAGATAGTAAAAGGTGGTCTCCACCAGACTTCTTTTGCAGGCTGAAAAAATCGTAGAAATTGGCGAGAGAAGGTAGCCGGCCATCGACGATCAAATTCTTGCAGGCCAATTTGATTGTCGATGGCCAGCTACCTTCTCTCGCCAATTAATAACCTTTTTAGGCCGTTTTCTACGATTTATTCAGCCTGCAAAAGAAGTCTGGTGGAGACTGACACTGAGGGGTGTGCCAAATACGTAGTCCTACCCCCCCCCCTTCAAGTAAACTATTGTTTACCGATAGTATCCGACGTCATAGTCTAGGTAATCGATATAGATAGCTTTGATAAATAGTAAAAGAAGGGAACGGGATGTTGAGGGGGTGTGCCATGTACGTAACGTATCCAAACACCCACCCCTTCAAGTGAAACACCCTAACCGTTATTTACGTCAACGGTTAAACATCCTATACGTTGTTTACCTGTTACAGGAAAACAACGGTTAGTATGTTTCACTTGAAGGGGTGGGTGTTCGGAAAAGCTACGTACATGTACTCTCCACGCAGAGGTTTGGGCTTATTTTGGCGTGTTTTTAGGATTTTTTATTAGGGTTTCTCCTTTACACTGGATTTTTTTACTTGTTGGGGTAGCGCAAAAAAATTCCAGTACAAAAAACGAAACCCTGATAAAACGCCAAAATAAGCCAAAACCCAAACCTCTGCTTGGAGAGTGTACATGGTACAGTGTAGGGTGTCGTTTACCTGCTGACGTCACAGTCTAGGTAACGTTACTTGCGGTGAGAGATTCCTTTTTGTCGCTACAGGTGTGGCGTAAAAAAATCAATCACCTTTTCTTCATTTAGCTCAGTCAAGATACAGACACGTGCACGTGCTTCAAGACTCCAGACGCCTTTTTAGATCTTTTAATCTTTTAACTAAAGAAAACATTTCTGAAAAATCCGTGAGTTAAAAAAAGTCGACGTGGAAGGCCTGACACAACATCAACAGCAAAGTTAGAAGCTGAACAGTACACGTTTTATATTCGGTACCGCTTGTTTTAGGTTTAAGATACTGATCTTTTAAACAAACGGAAACACCCCCTCGTAATCCACAAAGTCAAGTGTTATGTTTTCAATAACTGGTCCATGGATGTATTAGTTGGGCTCTTAATGTGTTGTGTCATCGTCTGCTAATGTTTCCGGTTTGTTTAATAAAAACGTCACCATGATTAAACCTATAAATAGTTCTTTTGTTGTGTGCCCACAGGCTTAATCTCAGCGCTACCGCGCACCCGGAAAGTCTGTAGCACTTCCTTTGTTGCAATGTTTGATGCCAATAATCTGTCTGAAAAACGCAGACATGTTATTGAACGTATTTTCGCCTTGAGATTTTTCTACGAATTCGTTTTACGATATTTGAAAAGACTCCAGTTCTTCAGAGAATTTCCGAGTTTATAGGAAATACAAAGTGTCGTGTCAGCTTGAAACTAAACTACCTTAAGGCCATATCAATTTAATCCGTTGGTTCTTGTATTTTGTAAGAAAAGATACTAGTATGCGGCAACAGGGCGAACAAACAGGCCTAGGCATCCTATGCATGTAGCATCAAATGCTACGATTGGAGCACTGAAATCAATATAACAGGCTGGTTTATAATTATAACAATAATGAATTTCAAAACTTTCAAACCGCTGCATTCATAGATGGAAAAATTGCATTAACTAGGAAGGCAAGGACTTTCTTCAACTGTTGGGGCCAAAATATGCGCATTTTGGAGTTGATTCAGAACCTGACGTTTTTTGTTCAAATATTAATAAAAAAATGAAGGGAAGAATCCGAAAACCAACTAGTTAAATTGGTGTGGTCTAATGTGTGAAGCTCATCCCTTTTGAACTTTTGAACTCGTAGCAACTTGTCTCAAAATCGAATGCCTTCGTCTTTCATCACCGTTTTGGCTGCTCCCAACTCCCATACAGTGTTTCGCGCCCCGTAACCACTCCTTCCTTATTTGGGCATTCTCGACAATACTCGCCATTCCGGAAAATACCGAGAACGTTATATCAGACCTGTCGTATCCGCCGAGATCTCGGAAGAATGTCGTAATTGTTTTCCATGTAAGGGAAAGAGGAAGTTTAATTCTTGCCAAAACATTTGAGATGGATTAGTGTAATGTGGCTGTGGTTTTAATCCCCGCAGCTGTTATGTCTCCCGTACCGGCACCCAACCGTGAACTTGAACCCCCATTCAGTAAATTCAGGAAGCTGCATACTGTATAAATACAGCGTCAGCTAGACTGCCGAACCACAGAAGGCATTCGCCAGCGTTCCGAGTCGCCACACTGCTACAGTTACACGTCCTTTTCCATCGTCCCACGCCGTTTCACAGTCACTGAAGAGCCACGATGGACGTACAAGCTACCGCTCTAGCTTTCTTGCTGGTGCTCGCCGGGGTGCTGGACCCTGCTCGCTGTATGTTTATCCCCAGAGCGCGGGGAAAGACCGAGACACAGCCGCCCATGTCCTATACTGTTGACGGCGAGAGAGGCGTGGCGTTCGGGAATGACATGTTGCGACCAGACGTAGAGGTATGAATGATTTTTCAGCTCAATTATAGTTGATGTGAATGTATGTATACTACAGGTGGTTTGGTGTAGGGAGGGTAAAATTCTTACTACTATTTGCACTTGACGTGTTGAAGTAACTGAGGTGCGTATGTACAAATATTGTGTCCTTCAAGAAGGGCGCTTTGTTAAATATGTCAGCAGCCCGACTTGTTGTCAGGGGCTCGGATTTTAGTACATTGTATCGCTTTCAGGGTCTGTCATGACCTAAATGGTGTCCGCATAGTTTTCTTTCAGTGTGGGAATCAATGCTGGGTGGCCATGTTTTGAAAAGCTAGTCTGTTTGCGTTTTTTTCGCTCGGTTTTAAAAACACGTGCTAGAATAACGTAGGTATGTTTTTACAAATAATTCCCCATGGGGAAATATAGAAAAAGTCAGGAGCAATACTTCATTAATTGATTTAGATAGAAAAAGCTAAATTTGTCATAAAAGAGCCTTTTTTTTCTCTTTCTTTGGACCGTATAACTTTAGTAGTGCGATCTACTGTTTACTGGAAGGTTTTAGATATATCTTGATATGTCGATGAAGGTTAGACATCTAGGGTACGAGACACACAAGGAAATTATTACTCAACCAACTGGATAGATTTTGATATCATGTCAGAAAATTGACGAAATCTGTCAGAAAATTGACGAAAAGTAGTTAAAACGTCTCAAACAGTTCTCAAAATATATCCAGTTGCTTGAGTAACAATTTCCTTGTGTATACATTGATATGATGTCACCGGTTTCCGTCTTACTAAAGCCGCTTCTTTCGCCACTTGTATCCGCAGGTTGAGGACGAGTTTGGCCGTCCCTGCCCCTCCTGTCCTTCGGCAGTAGACGTCGAGGCCCTCGCCAAGTTCAAGAACGTGGTCGCCTCGCAGCTGTCTGACATATCCGTCCGCATGTACGACTTGATGGCAAAGGTACGCAAGGAACTAGTTCTCAGGCTCCACGCACATGTTAGGTCTATTTTGGCACACTGATTTCCCGCTTTTCTGTGGTCTATTTTGGCACACATTTTCCGCTTTTTTATAGTTTTTTTTTTAGTTTTTTTTATAGGCTTTCTTTTTGGTATCATGATTTGTAAATAGTCTCCCCCAGGCTAACACCGTGGGTTCAAAACAGTACAATTTAGCCACTGAATAGGGAAAATGAATTGGCCAGGGGAATTTAGCCACCGTAGAGTTCATTTGCCGCCCATGGACTTTTTTTACAATCCGTACCTACAGTCCGTACCTACAGTCCGTACCTACAGTCCGTACCTACAGTCCGTACCTACAGTCCGTACCTACAGTCCGTACCCGATAAAACGCCTGAAAACTCTGCTGGGAAAGTACCAAACAATAGTGTGCTTTGAGTTGTATGTATATGTGTATGTATAGTCAAGTACCCGTGTTGTTTCTGTAACGATAACGATTTAAGTAGCAAGAATCCTTGACACTGGAGATCGCTTTGGAGACCAAAAAGACACTTATGATATGGTGACAACTAAAATGACTTCTAGCCATTTGCACAGGGGCAAAACGCTCGTATTACCGTATCAACGGTTACTAATAAAATGCCACCATAGGAGCTGTCAATAACAACTGTTTAAATTGTACTATCACAGCTTATTTTGGGTCGTGGGAACAGTAAGTATATAGTTGGAAATTCGCCAAAGCAAACAGCTATACTTCTATACATTAACGTTATCTCCATAATTCTTACGGCCTTGCTACCATTAGCCACGTTCCTATCCAAGCTTCATCGAATCTCGGCAAATACTGTTGAACGTTCAAGTGGTGTGAGGGAGTGGAGACTTTGTCCCATTGAAACACGCGGGCAAACATTTAGAACTCTTTGAAGTGCAGAATGTACGGGAGTATATTTGTTCAATTACCGTTATTTTGAGACCTTGAAGTAACCTTTAAACTACGGAGAGTCTTTCAGAAGACAAAGAAATACACGAACTGTTTACAATGTTTAAAGGCATCCCATGCAAGTTCAGGGCGGCAAAACTGGAAAAATTCTGAATAAGGCAATCTGTATTATATTGACACGTACTATCCCACATTTTAAATAGCACATTTGAATCAGTATTTAATACTTTATGCATTTAAATCTGCAGAAACAAGCCCTTTAATTTCAGGGTGGTACCCTAATAATCAAACCAGGTCCTTCCAGTAACCGTTTCTCGTCATTTTTGAATGTCAATATACATTGGGACAGTGTTGCATTGTTTCAATTTAGTATGCAGACAAGAAAAGTGACTAGAATATTGACTTTGGTTTCCAAGCCCTAAAAACTGCACTGGATGCCTTTAAAATGTCGTGAATGACGATTGCTAGCTATTAAGCAAGTGTTTCAACACTTTCGGCACAGATTTCACGGTTTGGTAATGTTTTTCTTTTTACGTTTCTCGTTCTCAGGTTGACAATTTTGAGATGGCCATGGAGGCACGTCAGCTGGAGATGGAAGCGAGGTTGGCCGTTCAGCAGCGCCAGCTAGAGGAACTACAGCGAACTGCAAGCATCGACGACCAGTTGAACAGAACAGAGAAGAAACATCACAAGCACAGAAAGGGACCGAGAATAATTTTCCCTCGCACACCTTAAGGAGCCAATACCTGTTTTGATAAATCTTAACTCAAGGATTTTTGTGGGTAGATTCTTTATTGCCTTATAGTGTGATGTGCAGGGACTACATTGTGTGTTGTCCTTGCAATTGCTTGTCGATGCATATACATTGTAAGTTATAAGAGAATTACGATTAAGTTATCTGCGATTTTAAAGAAATTTATTTATTTGTACGTTGTTGATTAGTAGTCGATGGAATTATGTAATTAAATCTGATTTCTTCATTGACAAATTATGCTTACTTGAAGTCAATTTCATTTTGTAACATACAATTCAAACTTGTGGAATATAGAAAGCCAGGTGTTAGCCAGTTAAACAATTTTGTTTGTCAAAAAAAAAAAAACTTTGTAAATGCCCATAACAAGCTGCTTATTCTATGGAAGTACGGAGAGTTAGAATTTTGGTTTGTAAATAAATGAACATAAAGGCAGATCTAAAAAAAATCATAATCTTTTTTGAGATTCTTGCGTCTTTTTTCACTCAATGATAATTGCAGAGCAATCCATGATACTGAGGAAATTTTGATTTTTAGCCGAAGGGGCAGGGTCATAGCTATATAGCAAATAATAAAAAAGAACGCCTACAAAGTCCCTCTATTAGAACATTGTATGTAGGGAAAGGATAACAATGATTCTGACTGATAATTATAAGCATTCACAGATAAAGAGTAAACTAGAAAGGTAACAGTTGCAAAGCAAATTCATAATGCTTACCTTGAGGTGGTCTACTGCTGTGTTTATTATATAGTATATTATTCTATATGGTGACCAGCCCCTCGACCTTCGTCCTGATACGATAGTGTACACCAACACCACAGGATGTCTGCTTCGGCACAAGTTACCATGGTGACAGCCGTCTGGTTAAGGTCATTGACCCTTGATATGGTTGATATGTTTTGGAGAAGAGAATAGGTTAACCAAGGAACCTCCTTTCGGAAGACCAAGAAAAAAGAAGAAGGCTGAAGGAAAAGAAACAGTCTGGAGCAAAAAACAATTATATGTTTCCTTCTTCGAACGTAAACATAATTTCACGAGAGAAATCCGCGGCACCCAGATGACGTACTGTTCCACAGTGATCGATCGATAACGCGTGTCACGACCATCACCCAACATGACCTGAGATATCGTTTGCCATTGACGTCACGAACGCCAACACACAATCAGTGATCCGCCTCCGGCGAGTAACCTGATATGCGGTAAACAGATAGCAAGAAGGCATGGCTGTTGTGCGAATATGTATTTTGTCTGGAACAGTCCAGCCTCCGTAGCAGGGGTTTGGTGGTCTTCGGCTATTTTCTGATTAGTCAAAAACGGGGGTAATTCAACCAGGCCGGCTATGTTGTCTATATGCAATCAGAAAATAGCACATAAAAGCTCCCAAAGACCCTGAAGACCCCAAAAACTCCCAGTTTTTGGCATGCTATGGAGGCTAGCAGGGAGGCTAGGAACAGTCTACCAACAGAAACACGCATGGCCCTAACACTGGCATCCAAAAGAGAAATCATAAATGACCAAAACGAACGCCGTGACACGAACCATATATATGTAACGACTCTCACTCGTAATCCTATGTATTTCATACCATGTATGTGTAGAAATGTTTGTATATGGATTTATTGGGACTTTGAATGATGTAATCAAAATTATCGTTCTTATACACTTTGTCTGACCTTATCTCTCCCCTCATCACCTCAAGGAAAAGTGACCTGCAGGTCGATTTGAACCTTCTCGTGAATAACTGAGAATGGTTCAAACAAACGGGTTGTGAGATTTGTTTTGATCAGTTTATAATAATAATAATTATAGCCTATTCGCCTAAATGTGAAGCATATTATTTTCCACTCCATGTATTTCATCGTTATCTTGCTCTTCGTTTACTTTTACTAGTTGGACCTATTAAATCGCTCCTTCTTTATTATTCTGTTGTCACTTTCTATTTCTGAGCTATTTGTTAAATCAACAGCGAAATTATTACAAATCGTTCAACATAACGAATTATTCGCGTTAGATGTATAACGCTACCTTCTTGTAATTACAAAAAAGTCACCTGTTTCATATAATTGACTGTGTGCGATACCCAACTTCATATTATAAATTTAGGGACGCAAATACCAGTAGCACCGGTTAATAACTGTATCCAATCGATTTTCTTTGTTTAAATTGATGTCAAATTCAAACGCTCTATCCAAGAAACCTGAAGTATTCAACCGAAATCTCTTTAGTAAATGTTTGACAACCACGGTGCCCTGCGCACGAGATGTCACCCTAGCGTGCGAGCCCCCGGTCCCGTGATGACGTCATTTGCATGCCAAGATGGCGGCGGCGGAAGCAGAGGACGGTCAGCTGAGCCCGAGAGCCAGCCTCTCACACGGGAAGCCTCTTCACCCGGGCACGGCCAATCGGGTAAGACATCCTCACCCTCATTTGCACTTCTTACGAACCAGGGAACGTTCACGTTTCTCTCCTGCCGGCCTGCGATCGCCCGGTGAGCGCCACGGAAAGATAGAAGGTAGGGGTCACCTTTACCCGAGTCAGGCGAGCGCCGCTTGTAAAGTTGGGTCTGAATTTTTGCAGCCGACATGTTTGAGTTTTTGTCGAGAGGGACTCTCTCGCTCCCCACCATGCTTTTGTGTGTCCCCCAGCTGTGACGGCACACCATATAAAGACGTGTCCTCCGTTCTGTGCCACTTATTCAAACTGATCGACCATCTACCGGTACACGGCTTGTACTTTTAACCTTCAAATGTATGTGTGTCGCGTTAGGCTATAGTTATTTTCGTGCGTTCGGGGATTTTTGCCAAACACGGTGCAGGGTACCACGCGGCATGGAGCTCCCATATGCCACCATTCATCGCGCCCTCCCTTTGTATGTAGCATGGCCATCGTCCGATCATGACATGACGTTTTACAAGAGCGAGCGAGATGGATGTTTTATGTGGTACTTTATGTGACCTTTCTCAGCTGGGCGTACATTTTCATTCACAACCGGGCACTATGAAATAAAATGTACACATGAAATAAAGCGTGTAGACGTTATGCTCGCTTTACAACAACATAATGTACAGATAATTTATATATCTTGTGTGATGGTAAAATACCAAACAATACATTCATTGCAACATAACTTGTTTTACCATTTAAAAAATGCAAATCATTGTGCTAGCATCAGATTTAGGGTTAGTGAATTTTACCTAGGGTTATTCATTGCGCAACATTATGTACAGATTCTATTCATTGTATCTTCTGTGATGGTGAAATACCAAACAATACATTCATTGCCACATGGTTATTAATAACTTGTTTTACCATTTATAAAATGCATATCTATGTGCTAACATCAGGTTTAGGGTTAGTGAATTTTACCTAGGGTTATTTTTATTGCCCTAATTACTAGTCCCCCCCCCGGGCTGAAAATACTTTCACTGTGCTGCATTCCGAGCAGTGTTGTCTACACTAGTGTTATACAACCATGGAAAATATTTTGCTGAACATTCATAAAGAACATAACTACATAAGGCAGCGATCGGTCCCTAAACATAGTCAATATGGTGCTGCCTTTTTCTCCAGTTGTAACGTTACTTCCTGAAACATTTTGGAAAGGATGTAGGAAGTTTCTTTTGTCACATTACCAGGAAGACTTACATGTGCCTTGCTTATGTTTTGGTGTCTATCAGACACGTACACCTTCCTCAGATGATAGATAGAAACATTTCAGCAAGGTCACGTGTCTTCCTGGTATTATACATGTATAAATGTGACAATTAAAGTTCCTAGTAACTTTCTACATCCTTTGTTCTACCAACAAGTTGTAAGCAAGGTCATGTCATGACAATGTGTCTTCCTGGTAATGTGACAAAAGAAAGTTCAAAGTCACTTCCTACATCCTCTGTTCTACGAACATGATGAAACTTTTCGGAAACATCTTGGATTTGTGATTTTTGGCTGCACCTCAGGACAGAGCAGGGCTTTAGCCAGCTCGAATTTTTTTACCGTCAACCCCAGGTCAACCCAATTCGCGAAAAAAAAAATACCGTCAACGCGAAAAAAAATTCCGTCAATGATTACTTTTAAAGAATGTCTTTCGCGATCCGGTGATCGACATCACGCCCTCCCGCACACTTAATGCATTCGGTGTTCTAAATACCCGTCAAGATTGCAGAATAAAAAAAAAATACACAACCTGCAATTTTGCAGAATGAAAAAAAAATCTACAGTTCTCACAAGGAGACAACACGCAATGAACAATCCGCTATGCCCTTTGTTTTGATCCGCTCAAATCCCGCCGCGATTCAAGCCGCGGCCATGCAAATGAACCTACTCATGACGTCACAGCCTCCGATTTCCACCGAGCCGGGCCCGAGCGCTGACCGACAGCGGGCGATGTGGCTCAGATCTCCGACGATTTCCTTATTTAGAGCGTCCGGAAGACTTCGGGTAGCAAACAAAATGGCCGACATGTACATGATTTTACTTGTCAGCTTCGCTTCTCTACCGAAATGAGGAAGTTACAACTCCTTTGCGGACTTTAGCGGCCATGAAGTTGACTTGGGGAAGCGCTGAGACGTGATTTCGCTACGGCATAGAGGATTTTGCCGCGGAGGGAGTTACGTGGCCGGCAAAAACTCGCGTGTCAGCGATCCTCCAGAAATCTTAATGCTGCCGCTCAAGTCTTCGCACGAAGGAGGTCTGACGAAGTTTTAGATTAAATAAGGCCACATTGTGTGGATCAATCTCCGTTTTCTTGCGATAGTATGATTATTCAAGTACAGTATATTATTCAAAAACGTTTGATATTTCTTTGTTCGTTGTCACATGTTTATTTATCGTATTGTCATGTACAGTTAGCAGCGTGTGTCTGAGTCGAGCCATTGTTTTATTTTATTCTTATGTGGCCGTTAGCACATGTTGTTTTAACAGACAGCAACATTGAACAATAGAGCCAAGTCAACAGACGTCGGCACGGTCCTTGAAATCAGGTTTCCCGCCGCCGTGCGTTTGGAAAAGACGCCGCGCCGTGGCTCATTCAAATTCGCTAGATTTTTTTCATGTCTTTACCCACGATTTTTGACCGTCAATGTTGACGGTAAGGACTAAAATTTTTACCGTCAGACGGGACAAATTACCGTCAATTGACGGTAAAACGGGCGCTGGCTAAAGCCCTGGGACAGAGCCTACTACTAGTACTAGTACAAGATGTACTCTCCATGCAGAGGTTTGTAGGGGAACATTGTGTTTTGTATTATATGCCCTGTTTATCTGTCATGGTGGGAGTAGCAACAGAAAAACGAGGCATATAATAGAAAGGTCATAATTTTCCCCCACCAACATCTGCTTGGAGAGTACTTTGGATGACGGTGCGAAAACTGCGTACGCACGTGAGTGTAGAATGTACTTCGAAGTAGGCAATGGACGTGCTGTGAAAATTTGACGTACACAGTTTTCGTGTGCAGTTAAATTAAGGATGATAATGCCAATGCTAATTTCCTGAATGACAGGTATCTAATTAGTTAGCTTAAGTTTGTGCTAACATGTCCTTCCTGGTTCAGGGTCCTCTAGTCTAAGCTTAGGCTCAATTTACACATGGGGAAAACCTTGGCTGACATACGAAAATTCTGTACGCATACTAGCGTACATTCCTTACTTTTTACACACCGACAGGGTGAATTGCGTAAGTCAAACAGACTGTTTTACACACAGGGAAGATTTGATGTACACAATTTTTGTACGCTTTCATGCATATGCAATTTTCGTTCATCTGGGTTTTGCCCATTTCTAAACTGGGACTTACTCTCCAAGCAGAGGTTGGTGGGGAAGATTTTGACTTTCTAAGTTTCTTTCTCTTTCTGTCTCTACTTCCCACACTCGTTGACATATGAACCATTTTTATTGTGATCCGTGCTTCCCAAATTCCGAATCGTGCAGGTAAAATTTGTCTGGTGCAGGTGATTTTCAATGTTACCTGCACCAGTGCAGTTATGCAGAAAAAAGTATTTCGATCCCTGCAGTTCAGTTGCCTTGACACCTGTGCCTGTTACTTTTGTTGTACGTAGACCAACACCAGGCAACACAGTCAAACTGTTGCTCTTACTTTGGTACTGCACAAAGACCTGTGAACTTTGTCTCAACCTGTCTGGAGTCTAACATTAGAACGTATTAAGGAATGTCCACCCAGCTTTGTGTAATGTGTCCGAAATCCTATTTGGTTGGCATTTGCCGTGTAGGATATGTAAATTTGCAGTCTTCTCATGTAGTGAAGCCTCTACAATCAAATGTAAAGTTGATAGCAGCAAGAATGACGGGGTGTGCTTTGTTCTCCCAAACTAGTCACCTGGTTTGTTAATGTAATATACAGTATATACAAATTCAATGTAGTATGTAGATTTTGATTTGCTATATTGACTGTCACCACCTATAATATAATAAAGTATGTAGAGGAAATAATGGCAGTGGTTTCTGTTTTAGTACAATCTATACTTCCTAAGTTCTAATTTTTACAGGTAAAATTTGTCTGGTGCAGGAAATTGGTGCTACTCGCACCAGTGCAGGTCCGCAGAAAAAAAGTATTTCGAGCCCTGACACGCTTCAACACGCACAGATGCATACATATTTAACTATATGAGTCATGCTTAATGAATTTCACAATCCCACATGACATTGCCCTGTTCACATTTCAATCACTACATCTAAGGAAGACTGGCTGTGTATACAATATTGTAACAGGAAATTACACAAGTACCATCGCTTGATGTCAATCACTAGTCAAACACACACCTGTTCAACTACAGATTCAACTAGTCTTTTACGAAATGTAGTGGATGCTACTCGAAATGTCTGACAGTTTTCAAAATCTATTCAGTCGCTTGAGTAACAGTCTTCTAATCTTCTTTAACATGCTAGCACACTTTGTATGTTGGATGCACTATATTGTACCATTATATAATATGACACTTAGTTACTTACACAATACAGGTGGATTTAATAGGCATGAACTATGCTTTGTTATCAAGATAAAGGACCTATAGGTACTTGTTACCCAAATAAACAGGTACATGTACATTTGGCAGAGATAGGATTTCATATTATAAGTGCTCTGTTTATTCTTGCCCATTCACACATAATCATAAAATAAATATTATAGATGGTGACCATCCCTTCCAACTCTGTCCTGCCACTTGCTACATAATGGCATCTTTCCCCTCAGTAAAAGATATTGCAGTTTGCAAGCAGAAACAGACCAATGTTTTCTTGTACACCTTTGCTGTTTGGTATAGTAATTGAATTCAATAGTGTACATTTTCTAATATATTCTTATACTACCTGTATGCAATGACTTAAAAATAAAATTAAAACTAGAGTTCCACGATCTCATACCTCTGCCAAATGATGTTAATCTTTATGACTGACAAAGATGATTCCTTCTGATTTTGCAAATAAAATCCTCATTTGTATTATATTTGTATTATAATATTGTCTTATAATATTGTATTATATAGTTGATCATATTCTCCATCAAAAGACAGCCTTATCTTAGCAAAGAAAGCCATTCTATCATTTCCTCATAAATTATGCAAATGAGGTCCTTATTTGAATAAGTTATGTTTATTGATGTTTTCCTTCACTTAACTTTCAAATACCCCAAGTATGAAATTCCAGGCAGTTAGCATTATGGAATTATAACATTTTCTCATTAATTATGCAAATTAGGTGTTAATTTACATAATCAATATTTGCCTGTGTTTCTCTCGTTCTCAATTACATATGTCACAAGCTTGAATAGTCCTATAATGTAATGCAGCTGATTTATAGAATTTTGTCATTAATTATGTAAATTAGATCCAGATTTGCACAATTGTCACATAATTATGTCAAGCGTCACTTGAGCTACCTACATACCAAAATTCACGAAGATCCGTCCTCCGGTTCTTGAGTTATCCTCTTTTGAATATTTTCAAACAAATAGCCCTGCAGTTCCTGAGCAAGCCGCTAGGGGGCCCAAACTCGTGTCACTTCTTCCCCAGCATGAGAGCTACCTACCATCCAAATTTCGTCACCCCAGCATGTCTAGATCATGAGATATCAAAACCGAAAGTTCAGCTGCAGTACCATAACAAGCCGCTAGGGGGTCCAAAATCTAATCATTTCCAGGTCTCATCAAGACCTACCCACCTACCAAATATCAAGATAATCCATCTAAGCTTTCTCGAGTTATGCTGTTGACAGACACACACACACACAGACACACAGACACACGGCCACGAAAACATAACCTTCTTGGCAAAGGTAACTAGAGCTCACAAATGAAAGAATTGATTTTTTCACAATTATGTGTATTTGTTATGTTACTTTCAATCTCCTTTCTTGCATACTTTTTGAATACCTTTTTCTATTCTTTCTTCATGACACTAGGCGTCATTTTTATTCCAAACTATTCCTCTAACCCCCCTCCCTCCCTCCCTTTGCTGTGTTCTGTGTATATGTGTGCGTAGCCTACACTCCAGACTTACGCGGACGAAGCCATTCTGATAGACGAGGACGTAGACTACGCGGCCAAGGTGGCTGACAAGCGCCCGCTGCCGACCGTGGTCGTGCAGGACATGTCAGGGGAAATGGAGCTGCTGCCCGTGAAGTCCGCCATGTCCAGCCGCCGCCCGCGCTCGCCCTCCACGTACATCCCCGACGACCCCGACTTTGTCCCCCCTCCCAGCGGGAAGCGGAGGATGTCCCGGGACGTAACGCCGCGCCGAAAGGTGTCCACCTGCATGATCTGCCTGATGACGAGTACAGATGCCTGCTAACCCCCATAAATACCCTCCTGTAGCCTCCACCAGCCTGCTAACCCCTACAAATACCCTCCTGTAGCCTCCACCAGGCCTAATCTCCAAGCAGATCTTTCGGTTTTCAAAATCTATTCAGTGGATTGAATAGGATTTAATAGGCTTGAACAAATGCCTGCTAACCCCTATAAATACCCTCCTGTAGCCTCCACCAGGCCTTATCTCCAAGCAGATCTTTTGGTGGCTGCAAAAGATGTATCAACTTGGCCAGGCAGTATCCATTAGCCAGACAGTATCCAGTGGCCAATGGACACTCCTCTGGCCAATGGATACTGCCTTGCCACCGTATGATCTGCTTGGAGATTACACCAGCTGTCCAACGGGGGTACGTACGTAGAATTCAGCAAGAAAAGGGAAATGATTGGCCAGGAAATTCAGTCCACAGGATGGCTAATTTCTACCACTGTGTGGCCAAATGCCAATTTGCAAACTCCCCTGACCAATCTTTTTATTTAGCAAAATTGTCCTGTTTTGAACCTACATTGTGAGTCTGGTGGAGGCTAGTTCTCTTGCACATGGCTTTGTTGAATTTCAGTTAAGTGCTACAGTTCGTGCCTGCTTTATTCATTTGCACAAGATGAATATAAAAGCTAATTGTTGCACTGCAATATGCATTGCAATGCTTGCACTGGATTGCAATATGCTTTTCTATGTTGTTACTGTCACTGTTTTATCTTTACGTGCTCTCTTTGTACATTTCAGTGTACTTAAAGACTTATCTTACCTTGTATCATAGTATGACCTTTTTTTCAGTTTCTTCATATGTGTACGTTTTGTCACATTCTTGTCTATGACTTCTATTTTTGGTGAACCATTTTCTTTCACCGTCATATTTTGTCTCAGGTTCAGCCTTTATTCACCAGTGCCCTTCCCCATGTGAACAAAGTACAGTACATCCCTTTTAGATCTAGAGGTCTGATACGGGGTTATGCCACAGTTAGGCCATGTACTTGATGTGCATATAAGAACTTGTAAAATCCTTTTTTGTCCGGCATGTCGGCATTTTGATGGAGGGTGGTATACAAAGTGTAGGGTACATGGTATTTTGTAGGATGTCCGCTATTCTCCCTGAAATAAGTTCAGAACTCTAACATCTAAGCAGTCTTCTCATACTATTACATACACTATTTCCTGCTTTAATATTGAGGGATGAATTTTGTAAAAGTTTATAATGTTTTCCCTCTGTTATATAACAATTATAGCATCATTCTAAAGTAAAATTTAATTTTTCTAACTTAAAGATTTATGAAGGATAACAAAGACTTTCCCCTAGTCCCTACACTGGATGAAAGTGTAGGGTAGGGGGCTAAACCACAGCATAGGGGGTCCATATCACAGCATAGGGGGTCCCTACACTCAAACAGCGAGAACCCCAATAACCATTAATATGAGTGACCTGCTTTCAATATATGTAAGGTGAGGGACGTTATCTATTCGTGACAGTCTCAGGGTTGTTGCTTGGATACCGTTTGACAAAGCCAAACAGTATTTGTATTGAATCAATTTGCGTCAACAGTTTCCAGTATTTGCACACTGATCATTCAGTGACCTGTGAGGTACATAAAATGGTTTGCTGATCTGTATTCAGTGACTATCAACAAATCTCTTCTGGGAGGTATGCATGCGTATGTGTGCATTGGGTTTGGCAGGTGTTAAAAAAGATAATGTACAACCAACAGTGTTATAAAATCCATCTCTACAGGTATTGTAGTAGATTCGTACATGTACAGTACAGATACATATTAACTTCCCATTTACACAATGTAAATTGAGCTCGAAAATGCATTTCTCAATTTAAACATGTGTAAAAGCCTGCAAAAACCATACGCTTTTTGTTTATCAATTAGATACCTATAAATGGTTAAAGTCCACCTGTGTAAAAACTTAAAGTGTACCTTGATAAACAAATCACTTTTTAAGTCCTGGCATGTGGACTTTGAAACACCAGCTAATTGTGCACAGGGCACAAACAGCAAGAGAAGTGTGAATTGTTGGAGATTTCCAGTCGCAAGATTGAGGTAGTTGGCAGCGAGACATCAAGCCTTCCTTTTGCCATTTGAAGTTGTCAATATCTGTTGGAATAGCTAAGGATCGTAAAAATGTCTAGCCTTCCTCTGGCGCAAGACAAACAACTGGTCCAAAAGCTTCAGGAAGTCGTGAAGGCTTTACGCCGACACGACCTCCAGGAGTTACAGGCCCTGCTTCTTAAAGACGACCGGCCAGACTTGAACTACCTTGTGGTCGTGGACGTACCTGAAGTTGGCGAGAAGAAGGTGTACAGTCCGTTGCTGTTTGCCTGTGGCCTCAACTCACCAGAACTCGTGGGAGCACTGGTAAACGCCGGGGCGAAGGTCAACATCACAGTTAGGGGATACTCTCCTCTGTCGCATGCGATAACCGACGGGAATCTGGCTCTAGTGGATAAACTGCTGCAGTGTGGAGCCCGTCCTGTTGGTAAGGACACCTGGAACGGAAAGTCGGACCTGTCTCGGGCCATGGAACTGAAGCACAACACTCCCGCGGACAGGCGGACCAGACAGGACATCGTAGCGCTGTTGTGTGAAGCCGGTGTCGATGTGAATGACCCGAGGTACGCTAAACCACCCGTACTGCACGCCGCGGCAAGCGAAAACGACCTTGCCATCTGCGAGACGCTCGTAGATTCGGGAGCAGACAAAACTGCGCTAGACAGCATGAAAAATGGCAACACACCGTTACATATCGCTATCAGTCGTGAGAAGCCTTTGGTAGAGTTGGTGGAGCTTCTCTGCCATCAGGACACGTTGAATGTTTTCAACAAGGCCGGCTTCACACCTCTACATCTGGCTGCTGATAAGGGTGACCTGAAGGTGGTTCGGGTCCTTGTCAGAGAGGGGGCCGACGTCAACGTCCAGGCACCGGTCACTAAACTGACCCCGCTGGACATCGCTCGGCACAAGCACCGGCATAACGAGCAACAACTCACCAGCCAACAAACCGTTGCTGATTTCCAAGGAGTTGTGGAGTTCTTGGAGAGCAGGATGGAACAGGTGGACAAACAACTACATGTACAACCTACCCATGGCCTTGTGAGAGGGAAAACCACACTACCTGATGGGGAGAAGTTTCGGCTCAAAGTAACCAGTTTCACTACTGTACAGTATCTCATAGTCACAATTTTGCCAATAACCTTCATGACTGACAAATTGATTATTCTCATTGATTATGCAAATATAATCCTCATTTGCATTGGTTATATTAGTTTAACATATTCTCCCCTGTTGCCCATTATAAAATGATAATGATTTATTGATTAGACTGATACAGGGTAATTACAGGATAATGGCTTATGATGCCTATCATGATGCATACACGGTTATGTTTATACACATAATATATCTACATGTACATGTAGGTACCATGGTTTGATCCATACCCAAACTTGACATAACCTATGAACGATTTATAGTTGGACTTAGAAACATCAGGTGATTCACAAACTCTGCTGAAACAATGGGATAGGGTGTGGTTTAGCTTTTTGCTTGTTTCACTTTCATGAGATTGAAGCTGTCAGGGGCAAGGTAAAGGTATAGAACCTTCTCTAAGTTCTTCTCCCACTTCTGGAACTGTTTGTGCGGTTGGTATCAGGAGTAGTACAGGCCAGGAAGATGACTGAGATAACTCTGGCACAAGACAAACAACTGATCTGGAAGCTTCGGCAAGTCATCAAGGCAATAGGTAACCGGGACCTCAAGAAGTTACAGGCATTGCTTCTTAAAAAGGACAGGCCAGACCTGAACTACATTGTACAGTTATCTGATCATGGTGACACGAAGGAAGTCACACCATTGCTGTATGCTTGTGGAATCAATTCACCAGAAATGGTAGGTGGACTGATACATGCAGGAGCAAAGGTCAACTGCAAAGTTTGGGGCTATTCTCCTCTCTCACACGCAATAAGTGACGGTAAAGTTGCTTTAGTGGAAAAACTCCTGGACTGTGGAGCCATCCCTGTGAAGGGAGAGTCGGATCTGTGGAAAGCCATGGAACTGAAGCACGACACTTTTGCAGACAAACAGACGAGACGAGGAATTGTCGCCCTGTTGTGTAAACATGGTGTAGACGTGAATGAGGAGCGACTTGACAAGCCACCTGCACTCCACACTGCTGTGAATGAAGGTGACTTTGCCATCTGCGAAATTCTTGTTAATTCAGGAGCAGACAAAACTGCAGTCGACAGCGCTGCGAATGGCAACACACCACTACATGTTGCCGTTGCCAGAAAGTCTGAGGTCAAAATGGTGAACCTCCTATGTCACGAGAACTGTCTGAATGCGCACAACAAGACTGGGTTTACACCTTTGCATCTAGCTGCAGAAATTGGTGACAAGAGCACGGTGTGGACTCTCATCCAGGCAGGGGCTGACATCAATGTCCAGGCACCAGAGACTAAGTGGACTCCAATGGACATGGCACGGCACAACAACAACAAACAGGTTGTGGAATACCTGATCACATGTGCACAGAGCAAGACAGAACAGAAGGAGAAGGAACAACCGGTGTTCCGAAGAAGAACGGCACCACCTGATAATGAACAATCTCAGCTCAAAGCAAAGAATCTCCTCTTACAAGACGAAAAAAATCATCTTGAAGAGAGGCTGCGAGCTCAAGAAGAAAAGCATCAACAGGTAGTAGCGCAGCTCGTTCAAGAGACGAAAGAACTGAAAGAGCAAAACAGGAAACTGGAAGATTGTTTGAAAGAACTAGAACAACAGTATCGGGATAAGTTGTACCCAGGCGGTCACCCCATGCCTATGTCGGAGAGACACAGGGAACTGTTGACCTTGAACCGTGATGCTTTTGTTTCTGACCTGCACATCAGCATTGTCATAACAGCTCTGAGGAAGAACAGGGTCCTCGACCAAGAAATGGAGGAAATCATCTGCTCTTGCAGGACCCGGAACGACACAAACAGGAAGTTGTTGGACATTCTGCCCACCCGAGGAGAAGCAGCGTTCTACGTGTTCCGGCAGGCGCTGAGAGAAGACCCCGGGAGTGAACACCTAGCTGTGCTACTGAATGAGGAAGACACTACTCAGTCTGCATATTAGCTAGAATTATCGACCTGTTAAAACTATGGAGAATCATGTCATCATTCTGCTTCAGTACCAAGGTCAGCCACCAGGAGGCCCAAATTTCACCTTGACCTTTTTCTTTCGAAGACCTACCCTCATACCAAGTATCACAATCCATAAAGGCCTTTTGATGTTATGCTGACCACAAATATGCTAAAACAAATCATGTACACAGACACACATCACACACACACACAGAGGCCAAAATCAAAACCTTTATTTTTCATGGAGGTAACAAGGATACCTTTAGCGATCAATTAGATGTACGAGTTGGGCTGTTTTGAGCAAACAGCAATTTTTGTTACTATACACCTGAGCAGTTAAGACTAATTAGATTTTAAGAAGACCTCCAGTCCATTTATATTGTATCATTTTTCTTGTCATTTTAGTAGCCCTTAGCTCTATTCTGTCATCCTTGCCCCAAGAGTGTTGCAGACTACATGTGTAGTAGATTATTAATGCAGAAGGATAAAGATTACAATATCATGTAATCCTCATTCCCCACTTTGTGACCTTGCTCAATGACACTTCTATCATCTATACGGACGTACATGTGTATAACCTACATTGCAGACAAGCTAACAACCTTGTGCTCATTGCCCATAATAAGTTGATTTATTGCCTTAGCTGATACAGGATTATATTCAGGGCACACATGTACATGTACATGTACATGTAACATGTACACATTGTGTGTGCGGCACGATTCAAACACCAGGGTAATTTATCAGTACCAAATAAAGATGTCATTTTTTGTAGTTCATAGAAAGTGCCTCTCCAAATAAATCCTGATAATGATAGCTATAGCTGACCAGCTTGATAGCCCCATTCTGGGCTAGAAGTTTCAGGGAAGTTTGCTGTATTTTGCTGGTTTCTACACATGTATGAGAACTTGATATTTCTTCAGATACATTATTATGTTCAAACTCACCTGTGAATACAGCTTTTGCCCAGAACAATACATACTTGAAGAAAACATCGTAAATCTTCATTAAGATCTGTCATCAAGTATAGATAAGAACGAAACGTTGCTATCCAACAGTTCATTACACTTTTGCCAACTGATTGCAAGCTGGGCACTGATAGGTATGTGGTCACCTGACTTCCCATAGTTCCCTGCTTCCCAGACTGGAGGAAGAAAGTTATTTTGGAAGGTCATTCCTCCAAGGTCGTGTCTTGAGAGAATGGGGGCAGTTTTAGCTGAGAAATTTTCTACTTGAGAGGTCCTACAGAGAACGTTGATAGGTGTATGATCACCTGACTTCCCATAGTTCCCTGCTTCCCAGACTGGATGAAGAAAGTTGTTTTGGAAGGTCATTCCTTGAAGGTCGTGTCTTCAGAGAACAGGGGTCTGTTCCAGCGGAGAACGTTTCTACCAGATACAGAGAATGTTGACGTAAAAGATCAGGATGGAGCTTACTAAAAATAACGTGCCAGTTAATGTGAACGTTTTGCGGAGGGAATCCGTCCGTTTGTCGTACATAGAGGCGACACACGGGCCAGAGGCAGCCGCAGCGGTCCTGCAAGAAGAACCTGCAAGGAAGCAGGTAACGACCAAAAAATCTTGAAATTTAATGTGGTTACATTGTAACTGCGACATTCCTGCAATGTATACCTCAACAGTGTCGTGTGGGCTAGTCTCTCGGTTGTTTAACTGTCAGTATATGTAGTTGAATTCAACTCGAAAATATTCTGTGGTGTTTTAGGTATATATATGTACAATGTCTGTACAGTAGGTGTGGTAGTATAAAGTGTAATCTTGCAGGTTTTTAACAACTATGTAGTCCATTGTTCCTATGTAGGGCAAGCATTTATTACCTAGTAGGCATTGGCCTAAGCAAACACTGTAACAATCAGCACCAGTTGAACTTTACACCCATTTTCTAGGGGGGTCTACATGTAAATCAATCTCAATTTTGAAACAGAGCGTGAGATAAGGAAAGTTGTAAGATGTGGTATGCCCATACCAGTGTAACCACTTATCAAGACACACCTGTATATGGTGCAGACATACAGTGTACAATCATGCATATCTGTCATTATGATAACATTATCTTAGGGTTAGGGTTGTGGGGGGGGGGGTGCTGCTCTAGATGCTCAGAATAGCACACATTCAAATACAGGCCAGGTACCAAATTGGCAAAATTTCACATTTGCAATAATATTTTGATTCAAACATATAATCAACTGGAGACACTTGTTTTTAATTTGTCTCCTCGAGGTTAAAGCAATTATGTGCAACTTGATTTTGGTTAATATGCAATGTATGTATGCCTGAGGTGCACAGAAAACAATGATTTGCTCAGTGAGAATGGGTATTTTGAACCACTGGACATGTAGATTGTGCATTTGCCCTTTCATAAAAAATTATTACAAATATGTATGAATATAAATCAGGCTGTCCTAGGCCAGCAGAATGTCTTATTAAGGCTGCCTGTATGATCAAAGGAGTGGCTCATATTGCAATATAATGTCTTGCTGTGCACTTGTTACAATACAGGCATGTATACAGGCATGTATAAAGTCATCTATGCCCACCCCTGGGACAGGGAAACCGGCAGCAGTGTAATCTAAACACGGATAGAGAAGAAAGAGGCATCAAGTGCAATTTCAGGGCAGCGAAACTGGATTTTCAAAGTCAATTTTCTAGTTATTCTTTTAATGCAGAGTTGAATCAGCTTTATCTAATAGCATACTGATACGTGTAGCTGTGAGGCAAAAAGGCAATGCTGCTGATGGAAAAGTGGTTGTTCCTTATGTGTCGTAGCCTTTTTTTTTGTAGCTATTTATTGGTGGTACCAAAAAATAAAGGGTCTCCTCACGTAGCTTATTTTGGGGCTATTTCAAATGCTTCAAGTATAAAACAAAAACTTGCTAAGAATTACAAATGTAGCAGTTAATGTCAATTTTAGACACATTTCTTCATCAATATTTTTGTGCCTACCTGAAATTACATGTCTTTATTAAAATTCATATGCTGAGGTACATGTAGGTAAATATGCATTATGCTCAAGGAATTTAGAAAAACATTCTTTAAAGAAAACCACCAGACAAGCAGGAACCAATCCTTCAAAGGAATATGGAATAGTCTGCTTTTCTGCAGCGTGCAATCCTCTAAAGGCTAATTGCCATATGAACACATACAGGGAGCGCATTCCAGGTGCTGGGAAACAGATCTAGCGACGATCTGCCCGCAGCTCTTGGCAATAGGGCCCTCATTAGCGCGCTTAAAGAATCCCCATTGAGCCACCCTGCATTACTGCTAGATCGATACGGAAGGAGATTGACAAGATAATCTGTGTTGTATAACTTGAACGATGGCCTTCGCGGAAAAAGTGGCGTCCCCGAAGCGCAAGTCGCGCCCGCGTAAGCGACAGATGAGTCTGGGCGAGAGATTGAGCCGCGGTTCTTACCCTCTGTTTTCTTTCTCCCCCTCCTCCTTCTACACCCGCCAGCAAATCAGCTTCATGGACGAGCGCCGCGGGAAGACGCCGCCCAAACGGTCGTCGCGGGGGCGCAGATCGGTGTCGCAGTCGTCAACAGACAGCTACAGTTCAGGTAAGGTCCGGGGTATTTACTAAAATGTACACTGGTACGGACACTACTACTAGTAGCGGTAACATTGCCAATATACTGTAATTCCTGATTTTTTTTCACTGTTTTCACTGTCACCTCTGTACATTGAACATTACAGTTAACAAATAATTTGCGTGGACTTTCTTTTTTCTGCACCTATCGCCACCGTGAACATATAGTTCCGTGAACATGCCCATTTTTCTCAGACCGTGAAATTTTGCTACTGCGAACATAAAGTGAACTACAGTACTACACACAGCTAAGTATGGTGTTCAAATGCTGAAATAGTTTAATATTGATTACCTGTTGTTAACAGGCAATTTTACCCCCCAAAATTAAGACACCCTGGGCTAAAAATAGTAGAATGACACCATAATTGTATTACTGCGCTAGAATTTAAAACTTTTCTGCATTGATTTTTAAAATAATAAGCCACTTGTCTGGTATATCATTACAACTTACAAGTACTACGGGACAGATCTCAAAGAACTTCCCATCTACCTGGGTGCAAATTGCAATCAGAAATACCGTTAGTGCAAAATCTGTGCATTTTTCGATCAAAATGTATGCAAAAATCATGACTTTGTATCACGTTCATCTCATTTAAGACGTGTGGATGTAATCGCGCGTGGTTACATGTTAAAAATAGTCACTCAATAATTGCAGATGATTTGTGCAGAGTATTAACCGCGTATTACACATCTTACATCATATAAGGCATTCAGACGCAATTGAAACGTGTAAGAAATATACAAGAGATCTATAATCTATATAGTGTAGGTACATGTACATTTTGTATGTACTTGTGAGCACAATTAGTAACTGTAGTTTATTTATATCAGTGTGTCTGTCATGTTTTGTTTTGAATTCCTAGCAAACATGTTTGGGTACTGGTTTAATCATTAAGTTCAATCCTCCCCAAGTATGGGATGGTCCTAATAAGTCCATACAGGAAAAGTGGTTCTGAATATGGTGGAGTGTGTTGATTTACACTTACTTCAGCTGTCATCATGCCTGGGATATTAATGTACAGGGCTGAAAATACATGTAGTATGTATACTAGCACACTTGCATATGCAGTGCAGTTAAAATTGGAGCTGTGCAGGTATTTCTGATGTCTACCTGCACCTAACCTGCACAGGTCCATGTACTGGGTATATGCAGGTTAGTGCAGGTAAAATTGGAGCTGTGCAGGTATTTCTGATGTCTACCTGCACCTAACCTGCACTGGTCCATGTACTGGGTATATGCAGGTTAGTGCAGGTAAAATTGGAGCTGTGCAGGTATTTCTGATGGCTACCTGCACCTAACCTGCACTGGTCCATGTACTGGGTTTACAAACAAATGTACATGTACATGTATGTGGATTTTTATTAGCTGTATTGACTGTCAGTGTCACCACCTACAATGTATGAAGTGAATAAGAAATACTTAGCCAGGACATAGTTTATTTCAGAACCGTAGATTTCGTGTTGACGGCAACTTTTTTATTTTGCCAAACTTTTTTTTTATTCGCACGCTCGCATCAGTTTTGGGGTTCCCAGAGGATGTCATCCATATAATCAACTCAACATGGCCTAAGCCTGGCACAGAAAACATGATTTGTGCAGCAAGCATGCAAGAGTGGGTATTTTTAACCCTGGATTACCAACCCACCACCCTGCAATTTCAGATGCTGGTTTTGATGACACTTTGATTGATTGTGATTGAATCATACACGTAAAGGAGTGAAAGGACAAACTGTATGTGTTGAAGGACAGTCAGTCCTTGACACAGTTTGTTATGGCATTAAAAGCTCCACATTATGAGCAATGACATGCCAGGGCTCGAAATACTTTTTTTCTGCACTGGTGCACTGAAAAGTGAAAATTAATCAGTTCTGTACCAACCAAATTTTACTTGCACCACTAGTTAGTGCTCAGAATTTAGGAAGTATATGGATCAAACTAAAAACTGAAAAGTATTCAGAAAAGTATTGTCGTTATTTCTTTTATATACATTGTATTATAGGTGGTCAGTCAGAACAGCAAATCCACATACACCTACATGAATATATAAAGCAAGTACATGCACAGGTGCAGGTAGGCATCAGAAATACCTGCACAGCTGCAATTTTACCTGCACTAACCTAAATATGCAGGTGTGACTTTTCAGCCCTGCTTGCCTATAATGATATACGGATATGAATATGTATATAAGTAGCTGAAAACAGAAATAATTAAGAAACTGAAAATTTATTCAAAAAGTAAGTGCACAAGAAACTGTTCTTTAACATTCTTTTGATGGCGACACTAAAGGCCAAACCATGTAATAATGAAAACACCTACGAGGAGGCCCACTTTTAATAATAATGTCCTTTGTTTTACAACAACAGAGATTGCAGCTAGAATTGCCTTCCCCATAATTTATCCTCCACGGATGGCTGAATTAGGGAGAGAAATATTGCATTTCCCGTGGAGTTATTCATATTCTATCTAAGTTGTCAGACGCAGGTTTGGTTAAGCCCAGATCTAGAGTGGGCGTCATAAACCTACCTGCAAGGTTGGTTAATATTCGCTGAGCCCCTCCCAGACTCATTTTGAATTGAATGCTCCTCACGTATTTCATTTGAGGCAAACTGACTGTTCGTCAGCACAGTGTTTGACTTCTCCCAAAAGCAGAGCAGCGAACAACAGAGGGATGGAGAAATTCCGTAAATCGAAGCGGAGAAAGGGCAGCGTGCGGCGGGGTTCGGGCTCACCGTCTGCCGTTTCTTTTACAGCGTCGTATTCCGGGAGCTCATCCGAGGAAGATGACGTCTCGCCCAGGGAAAAGCACCAGGTGAGGTTATATCTAATGCTACTTGCCTTTACCTTTACCTTTGTAGTATACATGATGTGTCATGTAACAATTATACATGTACTTGCCTGCACATAAACACTGTGTTGTACCTTGCACTGTAACATACATGTATATGTTACCCACAAATACTTTAATTTTAGACTACTGATAGCTTGGGTATTAGTGATAGTTACATGTACATGTACACATATTGATGTCACTTGCCATTACCTTAGTAGTCAGGAGCATGATATACATGACATACAATAATAAATTATACTTGCGCAAAGAAGCTATATTGTACCTTGCACTGCAACATAATGTCACCCACAAATACTTTTATTTGAGAATGTGTATAATTGAATTTTAGACAACAGTTACTGATAGCTTTGATACACACATTAATGTCACTTGGCATTAATTTAACCATCAGCAGCATGATATACAATACTTGCACAAAAAAAGCTATGTTCAACTTGTACATGCACTGTAACATTTATGTTACCCACAAATACTTTATGAATTGAAATCTTCAGACTACTGATTTTGATATCAGGAGTGGGTACCGGTTCAGCTTGGTCAGATCCAGGTCTAGCTAGAGGATATTAAGGACAACCTTGGCCTTTATTATACTATAGTAACAGTAGTACTGTATTCATATTTTGAAGCGCAAAACAGGTACACTGTACAATCATTATTAAGTACAGGTCTCTGTGATTGCTACAAATTATGTTCAAATTATATATACATATATATATATATATCAGAGTGTTAAATACTATAAGTACAACAATGTATTTTCAATTTTGAGCACATGTCAATTTACATGTAGGCTACTGGTAATCTCGTTTGACTCAGGGTATTTAAATTTTTTTTTACCTTTTAAAAAAAATTACCTTAAGAAAGAATCAGTTGAGGTTTTTTTACTCGGTTCTTCAACTTGGATGTTATTCCCAGTCAGACACAGTCCAGCTGGACCGGTACCCGACCTTAATTGATATGCATAGATGTCGTTGCAATCTGTTCAGTCTGTGTGTTTTACCTTGAAATTATTCATATCCTGTCAGGACCTCATTATCTGGATGTCTAACCTTCATCGACGCACAGAGGCTTTGATTTTCTAAAAGTGAGATTGTTGAAAAGACACCTGAAGCTTATTCCTAAAATTAAATATCTTAGGTTTGTGTAATTTTAAAACAGTTCAAGGTAGCATGTCCAGATCAAGATGTAGCAAAACCGAAAATTCTCCTGCAGTACCATAACAAGCTGCCAGGGGACCCAAAATATTATCATTTAAAAATATCATCAAGACCTACCCACCTACCAAATATCAAGACAGTTCAATTAAGCTTTCTCAAGTTATTGTGTTCACATATGGCATGTTCACATACATGAACATACACACACAAACACACACAAATACTACCGAAAACATAACCTTCTTGGCTTAGGTAACAACAAAATCAATTGTTATTCAGTGCTTCAGTAGCCAGCGTAACTTGTGCTGTTTTTGTGTCATTTCGAGGATGCCACATCGGCACAGGCAAACACCAATGGTGCTTCCCGAAATAAAGGAAGGGCTAACAGACAGGTTAGCTAGAGACTGCAGTCCTTTTCGTGGTGACCATCCTTGACTGTGGTTTATGTTATTGTGCTGTGATTATACATATACTCTTTTCTTCTGGTTTTCTTGTTGACTGTTCATGTGAGTTGTGAGCTTTTCTCACAAGTGTCACAGTGTGAGCTTCTGTTCTATAGAGGGAGGGCTGTTCGTATGTTTGCTGTGGGGTTCCGACATCTCTTTCCACATATTTAGTTTACATGTCAAAGATGACAGTTGGGCAAAATTCTTGTCCGTCATGTTCGGCAAATTTGAAAGACGGAAAGTGGCTAGAACACTGTATTTATCATACAAAATTAACATACAGTTAAGCTGTTCACTGTTACAAACAGCTACAGTCAAATATCTTCCAAATGATGATAAATATTGTGGAACAGTCTGAAATATAGCCTGTCTCACAATTTGGGAGCTTTTTTTATCCCTTTTTAGATTTAAAACAGACAACATCATGCAGGCCTTTTTGAGACCATTTTCAGTTTCAAGTTTACGCATCATATCTCATCTATTGCAAGAAAAAAGCTCCCCAAACATCTAGCAGCTTTCCAACAGACGATACATGTATTAAAAAGAGAGCCTTTTTATCCTTTCAGACCAACGCCAAAGGGTTTTCTGACTTTTGTGTCAAGAACATCAGACAGGCTGCCTTTGGGCGCAGAGAGATCGAGATTGCTGAACAAGGTACGAATCGTTATAGTAACCTAGTGGGTATGGAGATACTACTGTACGTTTCTTGATTACTGTAGCTTCCCTTCCCACGCAGAATCGAATATGAATTGCCCTTGTCATGGAGCGCTCTAGATAATTATGCTGTTTTACGTAATAAGCTATTCAGACTTCTTAAATCAAGTACAACAGTTTTCAAGAGACTCGATGCTACAGACAGATTTGAATATGTCATACATCTCTTGATGCCGCAGTAACTCCCACATTACAAAAATTAAATACATAAAAGACTGCATTGTTATTAGAAGAAATACCGAAACACATGATTAGCCTCACTTGATTGTAGTCTATATGAAAAACTTACATTGTATGCGAGCCCTTTTTGTTTATGCTACATCATGTATAGTTTTTCTGTACTACATGTATGTTCAGTAGTTTTTGCCAAATATTTTTTCTCTACTATATGGACATGTATGTTCAATGTTTTTGCCAAATATTTTTTCTGTACAACATGATTGTGTGTTCAATAGTTTTTGCCATACATTGTATCAAGTGCAGTTGTCGTGCAATGAAGTTCTTTTTGTTGTTGAGTGGTTTTCCTTCTGTTGATGTCCTCCCTGTAGAGATGCCAGGTCTGATGGCCCTTCGGAAGCGAGCTTCAGGAGACAAGCCTCTCCAGGGAGCCAAGATTGCCGGCTGCACACATCTCACTGCACAAGCTGCTGTAAGCCAATAACACTTCCTCACACTTCTGCATAGCCTAACGCCACTCCAATTTCATCAATTGGTTCTCACAGTTTCTTCTGATTTGCAGAAATGAAAAAAAAAAATTCAGATTCATGAATCAACTCCAAAATGTTCATATCAGGGCCCCAAGACAGTTGCAGGTACTTATGTGCTACTTGATGTGATTTGCAGTAGAGACCCTGGGTACTTGCTGTAATTAGTAGGTACATGTGAGACCCTTGGTACTTGATGTAATTTGCAGGTAAATGTGCCAATACAATAGAGACCCTTGGTACTTCCTGTAATTGGCAGGTAGATGTACTAATACATTGTAAAGACCCTTTGTACATCTACTTGCTGTAATTTGCAGGTACATGCTCTAATAGTAATAGAGATCCTTGGTACTTGCTGTAATTTGCAGGTACAATCATGTACTACTGGTAATAGCAACTTTTGGTACTTGATGTAATTTGCTGGTACAGGTACTAATTGTGACCCTTGGTACTTGATGTAATTTGAAGGTGCATGTACTAAATTTAGACCCATTTAGACCCATACTTAATGAAATTTACAGGTACTAATGGAGACCCTGGGTACTTGATGTAATTTGCAGGTACATGTACTAAGTAAAATAGAGACCCCTGGTACATGTATTTGCTGTAATTTGCAGTTACATGTTCTAATAGAGACCCTGGGTACTTAATATTATTTGCAGGTGTTAATAGTGACTCTTGTTACTTGCTGTAATTTGTAAAGTACATATACTAATATATTTATTTGGGGTACTTGATGTAATTTGCAGGTACTAATAGAGACCCTGGTGGCCTGCGGTGCCAGTGTGCGATGGTGTGCCTGTAACATCTACTCCACACAGAACGAGGTGGCCGCGGCACTGGCTGAAGCAGGTTTGTTTTTCAAGGTTTTGTCAATAAACCCCTTAAATATTTGTACCAAAACTGTGCTGACATTAAAATCTGATATGGCGATTTGTTTGTATGATCTGTATTGTCAGAAATTTTGAATTGATTGAACGTTTGGAATCTGAAATTTCTTGTTTCTTGTGCCTATAGGATATCCCATCTTTGCCTGGAGGGGGGAGACAGAGGATGACTTCTGGTGGTGTATAGAGAAGAGCATCAGCAATGAGGGCTGGCAGCCAAACATGGTCAGTCAAACTATGTATCCTGTCAGATGAACCCTGGGGATTTCTTAAGTGCCATATCAGTGTTCCAGCCAGGCTTCTTTTTTTTTTGTCATCCAGTGTTGTAGCTAGCCAGCCAGGAATGTTTTCCCATTTTGTTTTTGGTATGTCTGTGTGTGTGTCTGTGTGTGTGTCTGTGTTTCCTTATGGCCCTTAGGTCAGATTGTAATGGATATGGTTGGGTTCAGTCTGCCCCAGAGGGAAAAGGTCATTAATCACATCTATATCTGGTAGCACCGGCTGTTTTCACAGGTGTTTTTTTTTTCATTACATGACCTCCTTGACAGCTGACAGCCTGTGTTGTTCCCCTCACATGACACATGACACATGACACCATGGTAAAGAGGACACAGTCACCATCACACAAGATCTAAATATTTTTTGGAGGTCTGAGATCTCTGAATTCTTGTTCACATTGTAAAAAAACCCTGTGTGTTGTGTGTTTAGATCCTGGATGACGGTGGAGATCTGACCCACGTCATGTTCAAGAAGCACCCTCACATGTTCGGCATGATCAAGGGCATTGTGGAGGAGAGCGTCACCGGTGTGCACAGGTCAGGACACACATGGGGTATACTCAGTTCTCATAGACAATACTTATTATGTTTAGCGAAGGAAAACATATTATTTTTACTCAGTTTCTTCTTCTTCTTCTTCTCTAAAAAGTGACCTATGACTCGACCAATGACATGACCATAGTGACTGGTGTTGGGTTACATAATATTGCAATTTCATGGTCTGCTCTGCAATTTCATGGTCTCCATATACTAGTAGTACATGTATATGTGAATGTGTTTGAATAAGAATTAACAGAGTAGACCATGTCCGAAGGTAAACATTATGCATTTGCTTTGCAATTGTTACTTCTCTAGTATTCTCAGTCTCTTTCTGAAGAGAGGCTTCTAGCTCAAGCAATGGTTGATTAATTAGTTGTCTCCAGATTCAAAGGCAGAGGTACATTGTATTATCCCTTATATAACATATAATCTTCTCGGCTGCCTTGGCAGGACTGTAAATATATAGGGGATTAGCAGTCGATCCATCAGTATTCAGTAGTCATGCTCCACATTGTTAATCCCAAACGCCAGGATAATGTCAGGCTCATTGGGTCACCTTGAGGTACATGTACTACTGGTTTAAACAGGGAGTGGCTATTTTGAATGTTAAGATATTGTGTCGCCTTGATATTTTTGACACCTTTCTTGTGAAGGTCACAAGGGAATAAAGAATAACTAATTGTTGCATGTACTTTAATAAGTGACTCATGAAGACCCATGTGAAGACTTGGCATGGTAAGCCTGTAACCTTGTTGTTTGTCACTCCCCTCCCCAGATTGTACCAGCTCTCCAAGTCAGGCAAACTGACAGTCCCGGCCATGAACGTGAATGACTCCGTCACAAAGGTATGTGTTCAACAAATGTCGTTTTATATCTGTTAAAACCACCGCAAGTGGGGATGTAAGTTTTGTGTTTCTTGAAGTGTGCACCGAAAGTGTCCAAGCCAAAAAAAAATTAAAAAGACAGTAATATTTCTGCTTACCTTGTCCTGAAAGGAAAATATCTAGACTAAAGTGTGCTGTGTGGATTTTTATCAACCATTTTCCTTAGACCGAGTGAAATCTGTCACCAAATTTTGTCCCAAACACCT
>NW_017804020.1:1656602-1657125 GCF_001625305.1 Branchiostoma belcheri | reverse complement strand
CAAGAACATCAGACAGGCTGCCGTTTGGGCGCAGAGAGATCGAGATTGCTGAACAAGGTACGAATCGTTATAGTAACCTAGTGGGTATGGAGAGACTACTGTACATTTCTTGATTACTGTAGCTTCCCTTCCCATGCAGAATCGAATATGAATTGCCCTTGTCATGGAGCGCTTTAGATAATTATGCTGTTTTACGTAATAAGCTATTCAGACTTCTTAAATCAAGTACAACAGTTTTCAAGAGACTCGATGCTACAGACAGATTTGAATATGTTATACATCTCTTGATGCCGCAGTAACTCCCACATTACAAAAATTAAATACATAAAAGACTGCATTGTTATTAGAAGAAATACCGAAACACATGATTAGCCTCACTTGATTGTAGTCTATATGAAAAACTTACATTGTATGCGAGCCCTTTTTGTTTTATGCTACATCATGTATAGTTTTTCTGTTACTACATGTATGTTCAGTAGTTTTGCCAAATATTTTTCTTCTTACTATATGGACATGTATGTTC
>NW_017804020.1:1631794-1656582 GCF_001625305.1 Branchiostoma belcheri | reverse complement strand
TGCTGGTACAGGTACTAATTGTGACCCTTGGTACTTGATGTAATTTGAAGGTGCATGTACTAAATTTAGACCCATTTAGACCCATACTTAATGAAATTTACAGGTACTAATGGAGACCCTGGGTACTTGATGTAATTTGCTGGTACATGTACTAAGTAAAATAGAGACCCCTGGTACATGTATTTGCTGTAATTTGCAGTTACATGTTCTAATAGAGACCCTGGGTACTTAATATTATTTGCAGGTGTTAATAGTGACTCTTGTTACTTGCTGTAATTTGTAAAGTACATATACTAATATATTTATTTTGGGTACTTGATGTAATTTGCAGGTACTAATAGAGACCCTGGTGGCCTGCGGTGCCAGTGTGCGATGGTGTGCCTGTAACATCTACTCCACACAGAACGAGGTGGCCGCGGCACTGGCTGAAGCAGGTTTGTTTTTCAAGGTTTTGTACAATAAACCCCTTAAATATTTGTACCAAAACTGTGCTGACATTAAAATCTGATATGGCGATTTGTTTGTATGATCTGTATTGTCAGAAATTTTGAATTGATTGAACGTTTGGAATCTGAAATTTTTTTGTTTCTTGTGCCTATAGGATATCCCATCTTTGCCTGGAGGGGGGAGACAGAGGATGACTTCTGGTGGTGTATAGAGAAGAGCATCAGCAATGAGGGCTGGCAGCCAAACATGGTCAGTCAAACCATTTATTCTGTCAGATGAACCCTGGGGATTTCTTTAGTGCCATATCATTGTTCCAGCCAGGCTTCTTTTTTTTGTCATCCAGTGTTGTAGCTAGCCAGCCAGGAATGTTTTCCCATTTTGTTTTTGGCATGTCTGTGTGCGTGTGTGTGTGTGTTTCTGTGTGTCCTTACATGTATGTCAGATTGTAATGGATATAGTTGGGTTCAGTCTGTTCCAGAGGGTATTAATCCTGTCTACAATGCATCTGGTAGCACTTGTTGTTTCCACAAGTGTTTTTTTTTTTTCATTACATGACCTCCTTGACAGCTGGTGTTGTTTCCCTTGCACAACTTGTAGACACCGTGGGGAATGACAAGAGGACACAATCACCATTGCACAAGATCTATCATAAACTATTTCATGGAGGTCTGAGATCTCTGAATTCTTGTCCACATTGTGAAAGTCCTGTGTGTTGTGTGTTTAGATCCTGGATGACGGGGGTGACCTGACCCACGTCATGTTCAAGAAGCACCCTCACATGTTCGGCATGATCAAGGGCATTGTGGAGGAGAGCGTCACTGGTGTACACAGGTCAGGACATATATGGGATACTCAGTTCTCATAGACAATAGTTATATTCTAAGTCTCTTTCTGAAGAGAGGCTTCTAGCTCAAGCAATGGTTGATTAATTAGTTGTCTCCAGATTCAAAGGCAGAGGTACATTGTATTATCCCTTATATAACATATAATCTTCTCGGCTGCCTTGGCAGGACTGTAAATATATAGGGGATTAGCAGTCAATCCATCAGTAGTCATGCTCCACATTGTTAATCCCAAAAGCCAGGATAATGTCAGGCTCATTGGGTCACCTTGAGGTACATGTACTACTGGTTTAAACAGGGAGTGGCTATTTTGAATGTTAAGATATTGTGTCGCCTTGGTGTTTTTGACACCTTTCTTGTGAAGGTCATAAGGGAATACAGAATAACCAATTGTTGCATGTACTTTAACTGATACTGATACTGTTTATTCACATTGATAGGCAACCAGTGTTGGCTGAATTACACAAGTGATTACATATTAAAAACTTGAAAGAAATACACATTAAAAAGCACAGCATTGACAATTAAAATTAAACAGGTTTAAGTCGGTCCATTAAAACAGAGGTGGGCTACTATTCACAGATCTTGATAACTGAGGCTTATTGCCTGAAAGAGGAATGATTTTCTCAGTCTAATGAGTGACTGACGTGAATGGCAGTCCCATGTGAAAACTTGGCATGGTAAGCCTGTAACCTTGTTGTTTGTCACTCCCCTCCCCAGATTGTACCAGCTCTCCAAGTCAGGCAAACTGACAGTCCCGGCCATGAACGTGAATGACTCCGTCACAAAGGTATGTGTTCAACAAATGTCGTTTTATATCTGTTAAAACCACCGCAAGTGGGGATGTAAGTTTTGTGTTTCTTGAAGTGTGCACCGAAAGTGTCCAAGCCAAAAAAAAATTAAAAAGACAGTAATATTTCTGCTTACCTTGTCCTGAAAGGAAAATATCTAGACTAAAGTGTGCTGTGTGGATTTTTGTCAACCATTTTCCTTAGACCGAGTGAAATCTCTCACCAAATTTTGTCCGAAACACCTGTGGTAAAATGTTTGAAGGAAGAAAGCGAAGAAGACAAATTTTGTTTAGAATACAAACTTGTGTTAGTTTGTACCTTTTTTAAGGTTGGACTGTTGCAAGTTGTTGCTTCTGTTCCGAGTTGATTATGTGGTATATTTCTGTCTGTTTTTTACTTCTCTGGGCTGATCCAGATTTTAGTACCATGCCGACATAGTCTAATTGCAGGTGTCGTTTCTTTCCTACCCACAGCAAAAGTTTGATAACTTATACAGCTGTCGCGAGTCAGTTTTGGATGCGTAAGCACACTCTTGAATTGCTTTTCTTCATGTCTTAAAGAACCCAGGGGGATCGGCAGAAGTAGCATCATCACACACTTTTACTTTTTTTTTTAATCAAATGCAAGTCTTTTTTTTTTGAGCAAGGTTTTTACTTTCTGTCTTCCTAATCCACTCTTGACCAAGTTTACGACAGCACCAAAAAAAACAAAACAAGAAAGCACTGCCAAAAACTGATAGTTCACGTATCCAGTTTCATGGTCAAGTGCTTTTCTATTTAGAAAATGCATGTTCTTTGAATGTACTGCAAATCACTTTATAAATATTGTGGTACTTTTATATTCGCGTTTTTTTTTTTTTGTGGTCACTTCTGTATCGCAAATTTATTGTTACAAGTTCCGCGAAAGTGTCCATTTTTCTCAGACTGCAAAATTTTGCTACAGTGGTTTACAGTACCTAGAGGCTGAGAGCAGTGCAACAAATTTTGTCAACCAAAATGTATTCATTTAGAAGAAGAAGTTTTCCTTTCCCGAGTCCAAAGTGTAGAAGTGTAGCATGCCCTCCTCCCGGTCCCCCTCTGTTCCTGTTTAAACGAGTCACTTCTTCTGTAATAAAGCTTCTCTTACAGCTGAGTCGTCCCAGCTGCATGTTTTATGCAAATGAATAGTCTGAGAAAGAAGCAAACATGACACAGTAATGCTTAGACAAGCTCTTGGTCTCACACATGACATTGTGATATTTTGTGTTTTTTCTGTTTTCTATTACATGATGAGTAGATGAGTGACATTTCTCTAGAATTGTTGTCAGGGACAGCATTTCTTTTGTGGCAGATTTTCAAGAAAAATTATATAATCAGATGTAGATTTTTCAAAGATCTACCATTTGTCCTGTTAAAAGTATGAGGAGTTTAAGAGAAAATGTAGATGTTAGGACTTCTTATAGTAAAGTGATAACCAAAATTACACCAAAAAACTACAGTATATGTAAATTTTATCATGTATTTCATCAAATATATGTTCCAAGACCAGTATGAAGAACTGTTACACACAAAGACTGTTTCTTTCCTCTGCAGGTTGAAACGCACCACTGATATCATGTTTGGTGGCAAACATGTGGTGGTCTGTGGCTACGGAGAGGTCAGTTTCCATTGCCTTGGATATTCTTAGGTCTTTGCACTCTCTTGTTGTAAAAGTTAACCTCATTTGGTAGAGGCATTGCGGTGTTCACAGTATTTTAAAATCAATATGCAAATGTAAGTATGTCTCTGTTGAATGAGGGAAATGTCCTGAAAAATGTCATTATGTATATTTAATTTATGTAGTGAAGTCACACATCACCTAGGTGTTTTTCACACCATTCTTGTTGAGGTGATAAGGGAGCATATCCAACTGCTGCATGTATGTCGATAAGTGACTGCGTGTTGAATGACAGTCATATACAGGTAGGTAGCACTGTCCATGGTACTGAATGGCAGTCACATAGCTATCACTGTCCATGGTACTGAATGACAGTCACACTGACATTACTGTTTGTGGCACTGAATAGCTTTCACATACATAGCTTTCATATCCTTAATGTTCCATTTTTATGCATGTAACTTTGTTAGAATTCCTTGGATCTGTAGTTGCTTGTTGTTGTTTACGAACATGTTTGTTGCAGGTTGGGAAAGGCTGCTGCTCTGCACTGCGTGGCCTGGGTGCCATTGTCTGTGTCACAGAGATTGACCCTATCTGTGCCCTACAGGCCAGGTATGTCTCACATATTTCTCTGTACTGTCTGTATATTGTATTTGCCAGAAAATAAATCTGAGGACTGGACTTAAAGGGGCATTGTGTAACATTTTTGCACCAAGAATTGAAATATTTTGTAGTATGGACTTACAAAATGTAGATTTACACTCAATCACTATTGATTTCTTGCAGCATGGAAGGCTTCAAGGTGGTGACCCTGAATGAGGTAATCCGTCAGGTCGACGTTGTCATCACAGCGTCAGGTCAGTCTTCCAACAAGCATTCCTGTAATAATGTGTCAAACACAGCACGTCTTAGACCAGTGTACAAGCCAGCATTCGTATTTCTATCATTTTATGCTGCTTAGTCTGGTAGCAAAATTTTCCCCTCGAAATGCAGGAAATAGCATTTTAGAGGGTCAAGATGTCAAAATTTTGAAGTCAAAATTTTGAAAATTAATTGTGTTTTTTCATCATACATGTAGGTAATAAGAATGTGGTGACCCGGGACCACTTGGACCGTATGAAGACGGGCTGTGTGGTGTGTAACATGGGGCACTCCAACACTGAGATTGACGTGGTTAGTATCATAATCTTTGATCATCTGAAATTGTAGGAGATTGCAAAGGTTGCTATAGCTTTGTTACACTTTCTCTCTGTCAGTCTGTCACAAAATGACTTAACTCCGTAATAATAGGATGGTACAGTTCCTTTTCAAAATCAAATTTGAGCTTTAAATTGAGATACAAAATATTCAAAATAGCTTTGTTAAAAGGAAAGGAAAAATGTTCTTGATCCAGGTGTAGATAACTCCAGGTGCAGATTCATTGTACCGGGGAAATTCCCCTAGCTCTTTTTGACCAGCACATTGCACCACAGTTTAACATCCCGTCCTAAGGACTGCAACCCTTTCCAGTAGCATGTCATCCTTGATTACGCAATTATATGTACAATGTAAAATCTTAAACAGAGATGTTCTGCCAAGTACATTACAATAAGGTCTCACGCGAGTGCAGTATATTCTGCCAGTACATTTTCATGTTAAATCTATAGCCTACATCCACTTGTTTTTACAGGACAGCCTGCGCACCCCCGAGTTGACCTGGGAGAAGGTACGGTCCCAAGTTGACCATGTCCTCTGGCCTGATGGGAAAAGGATCATCTTGCTGGCTGAGGTATGTCTTTGATGACATAAATTTTTTCGTCTGTATGCAGAAGTTGTTCTTTGATCCCAACAAATGGTAACGGGGGATATCCAAATTTCGGTAGGATCCAAAGTGCAGTTGGCATCAAAATATGTGATTGATTGCTGATGGATGAGTACTGCCACCTTGCAGTTGTATCCTGTACTGCAGCTAGACATAGTCAATGATTGTAACTCAAGACAACACTGACCGATAGAGACTTTGACTTACAGGCGAGGCAAAACCTGATGGCATGAAAACAGCGCACACACCTTAGGATACGTTTTTAATTTTTTTTGTGTAAATTGGCCCGCTTTGGCCTATATCAAGAACGTACATTCAGATCACATGCTACCTGGAGGGTTTGCATAAAATCTAAACGTACATTCTTTATGTATGTCAATCAAAGCAGGCCAATTTACATACAGGAAAAATTTGACATAAAAAAATGCAGTTTTCCTAGACTCGTGTTAGTATGCAGTTTTCTTATCTGTGATATTTTTGCCCACTTGTAAATCTAGTCTCTATGGGTCAGTATGTTGTCTTGAGTTACACATGTATAATCACTGACTTTGTTTAGCTGCAGTACAGGATGCAACTGCAAGGTGGCACTACTGATCCACCGGAAATTGCTTAGAAATGTATGTATTTTCCAGGGACGTCTGGTGAACCTGAGCTGCTCCAGTGTCCCCTCCTTCGTGGTGTCCATCACAGCGGCCACCCAGGCCCTGGCACTGATAGAACTCTTCAATGCACCCGCCGGCCGCTACAAACAAGATGTCTACCTCCTGCCCAAGAAGATGGGTAAGTTTTGGCTAACAGACTCTTCTTTCACTAGTAATCATAAAAATGAAAAAAAAAAAAAAAAAAAATTGCCTTTAAGTTGGTAGAATAAGCCCTAAATTGACAAGTGGGTAGAGTGCAATGGCCAAGCAGATAGAGGGTTTCCCTTGCAGGAGAAAACTGTACCGTTACTCAAGTAACTGGATAGATTTTGAAAACTATCAAGTGTTTCAAGTAGCATCCACTACTTTTTATTAGTGCCTAACTAGCTTTGTTACCAAATCTATTTTAGCTCCCGAGTCCTACATTGTACATCCTCTCCACAAATAGGATGTAGGACTCGGGAGCTGAAATAGGTTTGGTAACTAGGTTAGTACCTATCAGAATCTGTAGATGAACAGGTTTTCATAAGTTTTTGGATAAATACCTGTTCAGCTACAGATTCCTTTAGTCAAGTGTATGTGTGTAACAGTTTTCTTGTATGCATGTAGCTGTTTTACTTATGTACTTTGGCTCTCTCATAGATGAGTATGTGGCGAGCCTCCATCTGCCAGCCTTTGACGCCCACCTGACGGAGCTGAGTGATGAGCAGGCCAGGTACCTGGGCATCGGGAAGGCTGGGCCCTTCAAACCCAACTACTACAGGTAGGGAAAAAGTTATCAAGCAAGGATTGTTGATGTTTGATTTTCCCTTAAAACTATTGTAGAGTGGAACTCACTGCCACCAAGTGCAGTAGATAGCTTTAAACAAGATTTTCTGTTAGATATGCAAATGTTAGGTGTAACAGGTTGTTCAGTGTAATATAACACATCATACATTATGTACATGATGTGTTATGGCACGGAAAGGTTATACTAGCTATACAGACACCCGGATACATATATTATACTGATCAGCTGGGTTGTCAATTGAATTTCACTGGCTCATTTCTGTACCATACCAAGGAGAAAACCCCTCCAGAAGATGGCATGATTCCTTGATGGAAATCCCGGGCAGGCCCCAGTGTCATATCCTTGGGAAAAACTTGAAAAGAAAATAACCTGTCATGTCAAACTTTCCACAAATGTGGTAAATCTTAATAAATACTGTGATTCTCTTATTTGTCCTTTCACCGTGGAAAGCTCACCACCAGGTGGTAGCAAGTTTCCGTACCTATTTGTAAAAGCTTGAAGTTATTAACTTTTTTTATGTTTTTGATTTGTAGTAGTCCACTGTTTTCTGCTGCTGCAGTAGCTTCGGCATCCTGCAGCAACAATCAGTCTTTCTTCAGTTCTCTCCACTTTGTCCTATTCATCGCGAGCCTCCTGAGCTCCTGGAGTTTACTTTCTGACCGCAATGGTCCTAGTCCTCTTTCCTTGGGGTCTGCCCTCAGCAAACTTAGCAGATTACTGGAGTTTTTGATTTACATCATCATAATCGGTCGACCATATTGGTTGGACTTGTACCGCCCCTTACAAGGTGACATACCCTTTTTTAGCTTAATACAAGATGGGGTTCGCCAGGCCTCCGCACGGGAAATGATGTAAATCACCATGTGGTTGATACGTAACAGAGATTCACCAGGCCTCTGTCTAGGTGACTTGAAGTGAATCACTCCAATCAACTCCATACAGTAGTATTTGTACCATTGCACACCAGGGCATGCCTCTACTCTTTTTCGATCTACAGTTAGAACTAACCGGCCTGTTGTGTCATGTCCAGGTATTGAGACATCAAAGAGGATGAGGAGGACCCAGAGGCAGTTGCCATGACAACCAACAGCTGCCCGTTACAGGATGTACCAGACAGTCCCACTTCAACCAATCGCTGCTAACAGGACCTGTCGACGGATTTTGGGCTCACACCAAAGGCAGCCAAAAAATCCTCCTCAGATATATAATGGTCTGCACCGTTTAGGGCATTACGGTATTCACCCTATGAAATCAAAGCACACATGACAGGGAACATGATTTGTATTACCACTATTAGAATAAACAAGATGAAACGTAGTCAAAAAGGAAAATTTTCGGAGTAAATCTAGATAGCTATTGTGCATTTATGGGGAAATACAGTACTCTAGCCTTGAATGCAAGATCAGCTTGTGTGCCAAGACGAGATGTAGGATTATCACTAGCAGGTGTTGCTTGGAGCAAGAAATGGCACACGGATAAAATTTCATGCAAGTCTACATAATACTGCAAGCTGTAGCTTACTGCTATGTACAAATGTACTACCTCTAGGGCCGCTGCTGCCTACTACTACTGACTGGAGTGAGAACTGCCAGGCATAATGGTTTCAGAGACTGTCAGGGATAGTCTTTAAAGCGTAGTTCACCTGAACCACTTCTACAGAGCTGAAATGTCCTCGTAAGAGAGTTGCGACGATTTAGGTGCCGCAATTTCAGGTTGACTCTTTGATGAGGATCTCTTGGCAACTTGGATCACAATTCGATCTGCAACAACGTGATTGCATACACACACATGTAGCTCTCACACAACTTTTGCTATTCTGAAGAAACATATTGTAGTTTTCTGAAAGCTAGTCGAAATTCACGGACCATACTGTGAATCTTTGGTCTTATTTTCGTGGTGATCTCTTACCATGAATTCATGACACCACGAGTACATATAGGAGTTTTGAATAATTTCAACCGTGAACTTCAAACACTGAAATTAACTTTTTCAAGCACTGAAATTAAGTTCCCACAAAAATAGCCTAATTTACAGCAATGCAAGGAAAGTCTAAATAAAAACCAGGGTTTTCCCAAAAGCACAATATTTTGCTATTTGTTTCTCCTCAGATACATTATGCCAGGTTGTTTTCAGTCTTTTCTCACAGCAAACAGTTTCTAGAAGCCATCTTAACACAAAAAGCAGGTGGAGAGGCAATCCTAGCACAGACAACTTGCTTCCTGTCCTCCTGCAAAGAAAAGTAATTCTATTTTATAGTAGTAGTATAACTAGCCACAGAGGAAGACCTAGCCGTGTATATTTAGAGTCAACCTAAAACGTGACCGTACGTATGTGGTGGATTTAAACAGATCATTCTGGTGTGCACCAAAATTCTACATTGAGTTAGATTGGAGTGACAGTACAATATAATGCACAGATTGTTTTAGTAACTAAAAATTAAAGTTAATACAACTCTTAATAAAATGTAAAATCATCAATGTTTACTTAAAGAACTTGTGACAGAATAAAGAGAAGGAAGAACTAGCTTGTGAGGTCTGAGCAGAGTATAGATGATAAAAGTGGGGATGAAATGTTCTTAATTACTCTTGTCTTAGATATGTGCTCATTTAAAATGCAAAAAATCATAGAAATCTCACCTTACCACTGGCTAAAGAAAAGTAGAGTATAATGCTTGTGACATGGTTGAAGACCTTGCTTGAAATTCTACATGTATTTTTCAACTTAAGTGTGGCTAGAGTCAGTGTTGGTGACAGTATACACCCTACTGAATGTGATTATTTCGAACTACATTGTTTCATTGTTCTATTTAACAATCGATTCAACAAATCTAGCTTAAAAAGCCTGAATTATACACTCTGTGGATGATGTTCATTGGAATCCTGTCTTACTTCATTCCAAAATTACACGCAGGATGCTATAACGTTAGATATCTGGCTAATATTTAGAAACAGTAAAACTATTGGTACTTTACACTTTATCACCATTAACAATCTTCTTAATACAAAGCTCTAGTTATCAAGATACAAAATCAAGGCTGAAATTTCGGATGTTGCGTTTCTGATAATGATTTAACATTTGTGTTTGATTGTACAAACTAATGATATTGTATGAGATTATAGACATGTGTTACCCTTTCAGTTGTCACGTGTTAGTTGTATGGTTTCTGTGCCTCATCATCAGAATGATATGTTCCTTATGTCCATGGATGATCAATTTTGTGTGTCACTGCCTTATGTTCAAAGCTCCAAAATAAAATTTGGAATTAAAATCATGTCATGTTTCTTTTTTTTAGTGTTTTACTTATGTTTTCAATGGGCTGAAAGTGATTACTAACTTAAGTCTAATGTCTTCCATATTTTTATGTCAGTGCCACATACATTCTACACCACTAGAGCAATATTTTTGTTGCAGTAATTGCCAATTTAGGGAAACGCTTAGCAAAACTGACAGTTTGAGGCACTTGTGTTGAAATAGCCATGCATCAAACGCGCCCCCTAGCGGCAATACGTTTTTTGACACATGCAGTTGAAATCAGTAATTTTCCACTGGCCACAAACGTATGACGTCATGTACTCTACGTGGTTTTCCAACTTGACGTTATTGTGCAGAAATGGACTTGCACGCTCAGTTAAAAAAATGTTCAAAACATTTCTTTTGTGGATTATTTCGGGCAAGTTTCCTCAGAGTATGTAGTTAAAGGCGTGTTCCACTGGCTGAATGAAAATTTGTGGGGCATTTCGCGGTAATTTTTCCATAAAGACGACAAAAGTTCAGGAAACAACCGGCAGCTGAACAGAGCGTGGGTGTGACGTAGGTAAGTTTGTTGAACAGTCCGTCATTTCTGAGGGAAGTTTTAGTGTAAAATTACCTCTAATTTGTTTACAACAGTGCACAGCACGGGCTTTGTATAGTTATCCTTCAGTTCGTTGGTAATTTTCTGTTTTTTCTAGGGTATTTTTAATCACAATTTCTTGTAAAAACACCGTAAACATTTTAAAAGCCTCTGTTGTCAAATTTTGACGTACTGAAAGTTTCTGTCTTTTGATGAAATAAATTTTCCGCGAGTTTAAATATTTTGCTAAAAAAAGCGGCGCGACGTTCTGTGTTTTTGGTACTTTTTTACGTAATAATTTTGAGAAAATTGCCACAAGTGTCAGCTTATTGTAACAATATGCAGACATTTTGTAGAATTTCAAGCGGACACCATTAGCTATGATGAAACTATATCGAAGCAAACATTGTGAAGAACAATGTGGCTTTATTTTGAGATGCTGTAAAAATTTCCATGTTTTGGCAGGTTTTTGCAAAATGGCAGGGAATGGGCAAGCGATCTGCTCAGAAACATTTTTTTGAAGGAGACTGCCAACTGAAAGAATATTCAGCACTCCTTCACCAGTCTTACATTTATAATTAGTACTTCACGATGTTAAATAAGATATTTTTCAGATTAATCTGCAGTGATATATTTTCAATTGGAAATTGATATGTTGTAAGCATGCTTGTTATGAGGGTGATGCACTGAACCTTTTTTTCTACAAAAATAAGGAGGTTGAAATTAAGACTGCACATGCTTATGTGAAGGCAAAGATAAACAAAACGTAAATGAAACTCAGACTGTGCTTTATAACATGTTCAGACATGTCTTCTATATAAGACGTGTATTGTATGTACATTTGTATTCCTCCTTTCTGAAAGTTGGTGTCTTTATTTAGCAGCAGTCATGTAGAATGAAAGGATGGTCTCCATGCACTCTTTCTGACTAGTATGTTGTCTGCATATACTATGCTCAAATTTAAGCTTCTCCAGTGCAGAATGTCATTCACACACAAACACACCTGTCCCTGGTGCTGAACACCATTCAGGCACAAACACACCTGGCCCTGAACATCATTCACACACAAACACACCTGTCCCTGGTGCTGAACATCATTCACACACAAACATACCTGTCCCTGGTGCTGAACACCGCTCACCAACGAACACACCTGTCCCTGGTGCTGAACACCATTCACACACTCGCACACACACACACACATCTGTCCCTGGAGTTGAACACCATTCACACACACAACGTCACACAAATGCACACTATTTGGCCAGTTTCTACTCTTTCCAGGCACTTCCAAAGCTTGGTAGAGGCTACCACTTCCATGCCTACACGAACAAAGACATTCAGAAAAAGAAGAGTTTAAAATGTCTGATTCGGGTATTTTATTCCTTTCAAAACCAAGGCTGTGCAATAATATACAGTTGAAAATACCCATCAGAATTTACAATATTCTTAGCTACAGCACCAGCACTATGTATATTCACATTTCCAGTATGGACTGAGCAGTCTTACATACATCTCACAGTTTCTGTCAGCAATGTGCAACAAAGCTAAAATCACATTACACAAAGTAGCAGTTTCCTTTCCTTTCTTCTGTATGCACCTTTTTTTGTCCCAAAACCCACTGTAAGACAGTAATGGAAGTTCTGAAACTACTGCTAGGACCAGTCAAACTACTTCAAATACATTAAAAAGTCTGCTATTTTGGGACTTCTGTACAAAAGAGCATGTACAGCATGTTTTCCTTTTATATTAAGTGTAGTCGCTGCTTCAACAGTTTTAACATTCAAAACCAAATCATTGTACATGAACCAGAAAATAATGTCTATATTAAACCAATTGCCAATTTCTCATTCATGAAGTTAATGATAATGACAGATGTAACAATAGCTTTAACAGGATCAATGTCCAATTGCAATATTCTGCTACCATAGCGAAAAATATATTCTCCAAAAATAAGAAATGAGCTACATACTCTAAAGTCCTACTATTTCAGTGTCAGAGCTACAAATGTACATGTATTCATTCGCAATTTTCATTTGAAAAATCTGATCAAAGTTTTTGTAGCAAATGATTACAAAACATGGTCCAATGGCTTCTCTACTTATAAATCAGGGTAGTGAAGATGAGACTATTTTATCATGAAATAAAATTTTGTACTTAACATGGCAATGTAGCACTATCACGGTATGCATTATATGTAGTACACAAAATTGCATGTTTAAAGCAGTGCTATCTAAATCTGGCAGTACATGTATATGCTGGCAATATTACTGTTAGCAATGTTTACACAACCAAGGCATTGTACCTTATAAAACATACAAAAAAGTACCCCCCAAAATTAGCATCTCTTATTATGTTGGGGCAAGTATACCGGTAACAAGTAATCCTTGGAACAGCCCCAAAGTGGCAGTTACATCAATCACCTTTCCTCCCTCCCCCCTCTCTCTCTCTGTTCTCAACATGAGTTGTGAGAAGAGCTATATGATAGCACATAAAATATCACGTATGTACGTACATACTACCTACATCCAAATCACGACGACACCGGCAGCATAAATTACAACTATATACAGAAGTATACATGGGGATGGTTGGGTGGGAGCCAGCCCCACAACTTCTACAAGCGAGTGAAATGTTACAGACCACTCTCAGGAGGGTGGGGGGCACTTGTCAGGGGGTGGGGACAGTCTTGCTTCTCCCACACATACAACATTGTATGAGAACATCAGTTGTAGAGATCAGTATGTAAAATGACATTGCACACTCCTAAAATGTAGCAGCTTTTTTCCTTACTATTTGTTCCAGAATATTTCACATTGCCCATTTTGGTATTTTGGTAAATACAGAATTGTATTTTGTGCTGTAGTTCACTATAGACCTACACCTTGATATTCACACAAGCAAAGATGCATAACGTTTAGGCCACAACAATCTAATCAATTGGTTCATGAATGTGTATGCTTCATTTTTTTCTGATTTGCAAAAAGAAGAATATTCTGCTTCTGAATTAACTCCATAATATTTTGGTTCCAACAGTTGAAGAAAGTGCTTGTCTTCCTAGTTATTATGACTTTTCCATGTATCATTGAAGCTATTTGAATAAAGTTAAGAATTCAATGTTTGAATCACAAACCAGTCTGGCTTATATTTTTTCTGGAAAAATTCTGAGTAACAACAATTTTTCTGAAACAATTTTTTTTTTCTGAAAGAAAACTTTTTTGAATCAGAAAACCTGAAAAACAAGAAATTAAATTGGTGTGGCCTAATACAGAAATGCATTTTGTGTTGTAGTCCATAGACCTACACCTTGAAAGTCGCAAAAGCACACTTTAAGATGTATCACTTTTAAACTGGAGCTGTGGTTTCTAGGGTAGAGATTCAACATTATATCATTCTCGACTCACAGTTGAGTCCTTTCTCCACCAAATGTCCAAGGAACATTGGTATTTCTCAGCTGTCACAAACGTGACATAATTTCATGGATGTCATTCATCCAAAACATTTGGAGACTCTCTTTATGGCACTGAGAAGTAATTACATACAAAGGTGAACAAATTCCTCCATGTGAAGTTCTGACAAGTGCCCCGACATCCCAACTGTTGTCTGTGAATCCCAGTTTCCCCTTACCTAAATATTGTCCCTCAAAAACATCCACACTTTTTTGCTACATTTACAATCAACAATTTTAGCCCAGCTAAAAAGCTCTGCTACATTATATATCCGCCCCTTCCTATCAGCTATAGACCACATGTACATTATATACTACGGCGATATTAGCTAATGCTTTTAGAATATGCTCGTTTTTGATCACATTATGTACAGAATTTTATACAACCAGCCCCCAAATCACTTAGATACCAAGCAAAGCCAAACTGCAAAAGGTCAGAGTTCATTTCATAAACACTCGCGGTAACCAGCATGCTGTATGACCTTCAGGTGGTCCACAGGGTTGGAGCTTTTTTCCTTCTAAGGCCACACCAATTTAACTTGTTGTTTCTCGGATTCGCCCTGTCCATTTTTTTTCTGATTTGCAAAAAAAAAAAAAAATTTGGGGTTCTGAATCAACTGCAAAATGCTCAATAAAAAACATATTTTGGCCCCAATGGTTGGAGAAAGTCCTTTTCTTCCTAGCTGTTAAAGTTTTTCAATATAACAATGCAACTTCCTTGCATCAAAAGTTCAAAATCTATTGTTTTAATTATAAACCAGCCTGGTATGTTCGCTTCATAGCTCATATCGGAACATTTCCAGCTCACTTTTTTTTTTCGCCCTGTCGCTTCATATTTTTTAAAAAATCCGACAAACAACAAATTAAATTGGTGTAGCCTAAAACCTTAATTTAGCTTTACCAGTACTTGTGCCCACAGTAGAACTGGAAGCTCACAAGCCACTCTACTCAATTTTGCTAATCTGACATGACACAGCTCCTAACATAGCCTTTCTCGGCAGTTACAGATACATACAGTATTTCGTATGCACCTCATGTATGCACCGCATGCGATGACTGTTCAAAGTCATTATACAGGTGACACCGTACTCCTGTACCATTCTTCTGGACTGTAAAATTCGACCCCACAATAACTGCATATCTTAACAACCATACCATGAAGCAAGTTTAAACTGCCATTTCCGACACAAGAAATTGAACTTTACCCAAATTTTTGCACAGTCGAAAATTTGGACAAGTCCAGTTTCTTGTGTTGGAAATTACAATTCAAACTTGCTCCATAATGACTTCTACCAACACATGTACAGATGAACTTTTAAGATAACTTTACAACCAACCTGTCCAACTGTTTTCAGAGTGTCATAGAACTTCACTACCTGGTTAGAAGGCCTGGGCTAGATTTGTAGCTATTTACAACCCATGGTTTCAAGTCTTCCACTGACTAGGCAATATCGTCACTAGTTAAACAGCTAATTCAGTTGAATTCAAGTGTATGGTTGTAGACAATCGAAAGAAACGCCAGGGTTTTCGCAGTTGGAGAGCACTGAAAGGTAGCACTGTGCTGAACATGTACATGATTTGATCCAGGTAGCTAAGGTCTGGCTGTTTATGTACATTTAAATCCCTTGGTAAGGATTTAACTACAGGTTCAGTTTAAATCACAACCAGAAGCTGTAGAAAATTAAACTTGATTCTGTCACATTTGTAGCTCTATTGCGACATACGACTAAACTCACTGCTTCAGAATCTGAAATATTTATGTCTGTTTGAATGAATGGACCACAGTATAATAATGTAGCTTCTAATGATGTAGTTCTAATCAGTTTTAATTTTTGAGTCTGACCTTTTCAAATGCTATTTTCTGCATTTTGACGTTCTGATTCTGCCAAAGGGTACTCAGAGCTTGTGAAAAGGTTTTAGGAAATGTATCTTTTTTCTAGTACAACTACAGTCTACAGCTTGCACAAGTCGATGCTTTGCTTTTAGACATTTTTAGTTAATCCTGAACCAGGATTTCCTACCAGCTATACAAAAACCTGGGATAGGCAATATATATAGGTCAGATTGGCTCTGATCAAGAATCAAGGCTGCAATGTGAAATTTCTTTCCTTCACTTCCAAACATTTATGACATCAACAAATCTACTGGGCAACAAACCTTTAAGGATGCCTTGTCTTTAAAAGATAGCAAGATGACAGCTAGAAGTGTTATTACACGACACTCATACAACTTTACAGAAAAAAATGTAATGTCTTGATGCTTATGATTTTTTAAAAATTCAAATGTCCTCTTTTCGGAGAAAGCAAAGATATGAGAGAGCACAGCTTGGTCCTTCCCAGCATGTGGACAGAACGTTCTGCACCTGCATGAAACCTGTAATGTATTGTGCTTAGCACTTCAGCAGAATGTCTCGTTTAAGGTTGTATTCACATTTTTAAGGATGACATTCCATCTATTGTTTTCAAATGTCGTGCCGGAAAAGATATTGTCTGCAACAGGCAAAATTCATACAATGAAAACCATGAAAATTCAGGTTTCACGCAGGTGCAGTACGTTCTGCCGACTCTGCTGTCCTTCCCAGACCCAGACTGTATGTAAAGACATAAAGAAGATGTCCCCAGGTAACCCAACAGACAACAGTTCCCATCATCTGTGGCTGGCAGCAGAGAAGAAGTGAAAGGCTGCGAACTGGCCCTGGATGGGCGTCTTGGGCGAAGCACAGCTGTAGATGAAGTCGTCTGAGTTGAAGCCCGCCCGGTTCAGGGACGGCTCCGAGGCGCTTCTCGTGATCTTGGGCAGCGATCTGACCAGCGAGTCCAGGGAGGCTAGAATCTGTGCAAGGACAGGAGGGGGGATGGTTACAGGACCTGGTGTGGTACAACTTTCAACTAAAGATTAAGCATGAAAACACACCCGGGATAAATGCTAAGTCACAGCAACTTTGTCCTACAGTACAGACCTTGAATTCGTGTAAATCACTGTCAAAAGTTGCACTAAACGTGATTAAAAAACATTCATCCCACATATTAAAATGTGTGCAAAAGCTGTGCACTTCTTGTTTAAATTGTAAAATTCATTTCTCACTTCTGTGACCTTAGCATAAAACTGACCTGAGGGAAAAGTGGTCTCTCGTCTCTGTTGAGTTTGATACATTCACCCATCAGGCGCTTGAAGGCCTTCGGTGTGTCACTGCGACATTTATTTGGGTCCGGTTTCAAGTAGCCACGTCCCACCATGAAAATTATCTGGGGAATACAGAATAACAATGAACAAGTACAGTCAGTTACACAGAGGTACATGTACATGTACTGGCAAAGGTGAGCTTTTGATACCAACTCTATGGCCTTGTTCATACCGAGCAGGATTAATGTGGCTCCATCTGAAGGCTCTATAAGTCACATTGACAACGGCTCAATTCTAAACCACCTCCAGGAGGTAGTTCCAAGCCAACTTGCATGCATTGCAACTTCAGTCTTGGCACAACGATACCTTGCATCTTCTGATTAAACTACAAGGATTGTAGCTAGACCATTTTGCAGTTTTCAACGACACGCGTCGTGCAGATCAAATGCAAGGTATGCGACTTACCTGAATCCGAATTACAAGGCTTAGTATGAAGAGAGCCTATAACAATCCAAGCAGAGCAAACTTGCTACTGGAAGAGTTAAAAGCAAGCTACACCTGGCATACACAATCCATGAAAATATCAATTTTGTCCTAAGTACTGAAAAATTCAGTTTAGCATCTGCTGTACAGCAATGAATTCCTAGACATCAGCTCACCTGATCCCTGTGTTTGATGTGTGCATATGGCAGCTGCCCAGTCACCAGTTCAAATAAAACCACTCCGAATCCATACACGTCTGACTGGAAACTGTAAGGGTTTGGGTCCTGCATTCGGATCACTTCTGGTGCCTGCATCCGGGGGAAAAACACTCTTAATATGTTCTTTGTTGTAATCATAGAAAAGGTACCAGATGAATTGAAAGTTATCTGATATCTCATTTGCATAAAACTTACTAAAGATTTCTGTCAGTGATGTGACAGTGTAGCAGACATTGTAACAAGTAATACAAAATGACTTTAAAGGCATCTTTTGAAGTTCCTGGGTAGCAAAACAACAACAAAAATTCTGGATGAGGAAATCTGTCTGATTGACATTTACTGCCCATTCTTAGCACATTTTTGTTATCATTTCAACATGAAGCATTTGAAGTAGCCCCAAAACAAGCTACGTGAGGCGTCTCTTTTTTGGGTACCACCTGGAACCAGCATACAAAACAAAACAACCGTTTTCCGTCAATGACATTACATTTCTGCCTCACGGATATCAGTATGCCATGGGATAGGGTTGATTTAACTTTCTACATTAAAAGAATGACCAGAAAATTGACTTTGAAAATCCAGTTTTGTGCCCTGAAATTGCAGTGGATGCCTTTAAGATGCATGGACACACATAAACACGGAAGCACCCATGTCTGGTTAGGCCACACCGATTTAATTTTATGGATGACATCCGCGCGCGCATTGATTTTCGCCCGATCTCAAAAAAAAAAAAAAAAAAAAAAGATCACGTATTCCGAGGCTCTGGCCTGGCTTTAGGCCTGGGTAGTGCATGGTGGTGATAACTCTGGTTGACGGCAGCCAGGCTATCGATTCATATATTCCGCAAAAATCCAGCATGTGTCGGCCTGTCGTATACGTCGCTATGTAATGCGCCAAATTCACAATACCAGGTTTGTATTCCTGTGGTTTTGTAGCATTTTTATTTTTGGCCGGATTTTTATTTTTTCGCCCGCGCGCACTAGTTTGGGGGTCTTCAGAGGATGTCATCCATAAAATTAAATCGGTGTGGCCTTACATGTATAAGAGCCCTGTAGTTAATTCTATATGCCCTAACCACTCACCATCCACAGAATGGATCCAGTCGGCTGCTCAAAGTTGTGGGATCCGCTCCACCGAGACTTGACCGTGGCCAGACCGAAGTCTCCGATCTTGACCGTCATGTCCTCCGTTAGGAAGATGTTGTTGGACTTCATGTCTCGATGGATGATGTGCTTGGCATGTAGGTAGCTGTGGAGGAGGAGGACAGGTAAGGCACTGTACTGTGGACAAAGTTTGGTCACCTACTCAAAAACTTGAATGATTGTGTTACACTGGAACGAGTGAAAGAGCAACCAACACTTGTGGACATTGCAAAATGCTGGTGTGTGGTAGTTATTTTTCATAAACATATATGTGAACCATTTACCATGGTCAGTATTGACCGACGGAGGCCATATATATATATATATATATGTGAACACAACATTGTGTGGTCTATTTAGATCACACTGGCAGTGCAAAATATGAATTCCCCTGGGTAGTTAATTGTGGGTAGCACATTGACAGAACGTACTGCACTTACACAAAACTGGTAACATATTGTGCATAGCACTTTGGCAGAATGTCTTATTTAAGGTCATGCTCACCTTTATGAATGACATTCTGTCTATAGTTTTCAAATGTTGTGTTTGAAAGAACATCATCTGCAACGGGCAAAATTCTGACACAGCGTTGACCAGACATCCAACAGAAACTGGAAAATCCAGGTTTCGAGCAAGCCAACTACATTCTGCCTACATACTGGTATAACTAACATTAGACTCAACATCAGCATCAGTGCTCATAGTGTTAACACACAGTACCACACAGACTAAGGAACCTACTCCATTCCCTGTGCCGTCTGCCTGGCGATCTCGATCAGGTTGAGCATCTCAAACTTGGACTCCAGCACGTGGAGATGTCTGTACAGACTGGAGCCCTCGCACCACTGTGTCACGATGGCCAGCTGGTTCTTGGACACACACCCCATGAACAGCAGGATGTTCACATGTCGTGTTTTCCTGTGGGAATGGAGTTCAAATACAATTGAGGGTTTCCTTATAAGAAACAACAAATCCATACACAGAATTTTATTTCCTCCTTGCTTTTTTTTTATGTTCACCTTCGCAGGAGGCAAATATATTGACTTTTTTTTGCTCTGTTTCTTCTTCTTCTCCCGAACACATACTGTCAATGACCTGTACCAGATGTCTGTTACCATGGTAACTGGTGCTGTAGCAAACACTCTGTGGTTGTGGTGTTACATCATATTGCAAGGGGCAGGACAGAGTTGGAGGGGCTGGTCACCATATATATTAATGTGTTCAAGTAAGAATAAACAGTGCAGTAGTAGTTTGTTAGGCTAGACCATGTACATGTAAAGGTACCGTTATTATTCATTTTCTTGGAAAATGTTTTCTAGTTTTATATTTGAAATTTCACTAAAAAAATTAACCATGACATACAATTTTGTAATATATAAGGTTGTATATTGGTTAACAAGATTAGCAGATTTTTTACTGGAAAAGAATTAGAATTCCTGTACTGTAGATACATTTTTTGCTCACCTTAGCACAGCAACTTCATTTCTGAAAGCCTGAAGCTGAGCCGGACTGGGATCTTTTACATTCAACTTTTTCACTGCAACGGGTCCTGCAAGGAAATACAGCATTCCGATGTGTTTTCCTATTGTTATCAGTTAGGACCTCACATCTTGCAACAATACCCCTTCAAATTAGCACTTTAAAAGCATTTCATACTACATGTACAAATGTACATGTAACCAATCTTGATATATACAATGCATGTCAAGGTAGAGACTCCAACCAACTTCTTACAACAGTTCATACATCAATTTGAGTAGATTCTCAACTTGTCTATGACAGTAAGGCTGAATACATGTGTACTGTACTTACCATGCCACTGTCCTTTAAACACAGTTCCAAAGGACCCAGACCCAATCCTGGGGCCAAACAAGATCTGTTCCTCAGGGATTTCCCAGTCATCGTTTGAGTCTCTCCTGTGGAGAAAATGTCACAGATGAGAACAGCAAATAATCCACTGTACTGGTTTCTTTGTCTATGACACAATATCGACATGGGCAAAACAGCACATTGTCAGAACGTACTTCACCTGTGCGAAACCCGCAATGTATTATGCATAGCACTTCGGCAGAATGTCTCATATAAGGTCGTATTTGCTTCCAAACGTTGTATCAAAAAAGATATCATCTGCAACAGGCAAAATTCTGATGCAACGTTGACCAAACATCCAATGAAAACAGTGAAAAATCAGGGTTTCGCGCAGGCGCACTACACTCTGCCGATGTTCTGGCAAAAACCTTACAGACGTGCTTAGAAACTCCAACAACCATGCCAGAAATTTATTTGCATTTCAAAATTTCAGGTTTCCCGTTGTCACAGCCAGCTTAAGAGCGGAATATAGGATGTCATGTAAGCAATCTTTTCAAACAGGGTTCAAAAGATTAGTAGTCTTGAAAAAGAGATGAATTCTCGACATTTCACCATTACTGTTGCTCTTACACCACATGTCTGATCCTGAAGAAAAAAAGCCAGTTTAGTCCTATTAGAAGCATCAATTCTTTATTTTTCACAGCAGCACCCAAGCTACATTTGTACCATGACCAGAAAAGTCCACAACAAGCAGACTGGCAGTTTTGTTACTCACGGCTTTCTTACAGTGACTACAGTTGTGTGACTGTCTTCTCTTTTGTGCCTTGGAAAAAGTCAGTATCATTGGTGAAGAATCATACAACAATCAAATCAAAATCTAAATCATACAGAGACATAACTTCACCAATACTTAAAGGTGGAAGAGCTAGAATTAAATTTTTGTACTTTTAAACCCATGGGCTCGAAATCATTTCTTTCTACTTACCTTCACTGTTGCAGGTAACATTAAAATTTACTATTTCTTCCAGGTAACATTGAAAATAACCAGGCAAATTTTACCTGCACCACAGAATTTAGAAACAAGCAACCATTTTCCATCAGCGACATCACATTTTTGCCTCGCAGATATCAGTATGCTATGGAATAGGGCTGATTCAACTTACTACGTTAGAAAATGACCAGAAAATTGGCTTTAAAATCCAGCATTACTGCCTTGAAGTTGCTTTGGGTGCCTTTAAACATCAGTAGTCGTCTCTTTGAAAAGTGGCTAAGACATGAAAACACCAACCTGTGCGCCTTCTCCTTTTTCTTCATCACTGACCCGTCGTCCGAGGCTGACTTGGATCGGACTCGGACGTTCTTGGAGTTGGCGGTCGGCGAGGACTGGAGGTTGTTTATCTTCATGGGGCTGGACTGGGAGTTGGGAATGGAGGAGGACAGATACGCCGGCGGCGTCACCGATAGGGTCTGGTTCGGCATGCTTTGACCTAGAACACGTGCGGGGAGGGAAGAAAGCTTTCGTCACTTCTTGAAAAGGCTACAGTGCTCTATCCAGCAAGAATTATTTTCTATCATCTCAATTACGTTTTGTGTTAGATCATGTCAAGTGCCAAAGGCATGAGGTGTCATGCTGGATGACAATCCTAGGGAAGTCCAAGGACATGCTCCCACAGGAAAATTTTTGGCCCTATAAAAGACTATTTCCTGAATTTGAGGGGTAAATTTAGCTGGAAATATATACTAAGCTTAGTTTGATGACATCTCTTTCTTGTCAACGATGACAGATTGGGCAAAATTTTTGTCTGTCAGTGTCACGAGCCGCAAAATTCAGTCAAATGACGGAAAGATGGATGCTGGCTAGAACACTGAAATACTGTCTCTAGACCTGTCACTACACTGAAACTCTTGTGACACATTGTACAGTGTATATACAGATGCCTTCAGCTTCTGAAAACATTGCTGAGCAAAACTACAATTGCTCTATTTCTTGTTCAGTTTTCTGGCATCTTTAGAACTACTTTTTTGTACATACTCTAAAAATGTGTGCACATTACATGTATTGGCACAGTTATGGTTCTGTGTTGACCTTGGTCCTCTTTGTCACGTCAGGAAACTATAGCCAACGTAATTTGCTAGTAATATGACTGGAAAGAAATATTGTTATGTTAATCCAAGGAAGTAAATCAAAATCTTTACAACAAAGTTTCGTAAATCTTCAACCTTTTCTAATGTATACTACTTGTGTCTTTTGTCCCACCATAAAACTTTCCCCCTTTAATATGACTATTTAAAAGACTAAGCTAGGAATAGAAACAGAATGCCAGGAAAGACAACAAAAACACACACAGCAAACCACAAGAACAAGTGAAAGACATGGAAAAATACCTTCACTGGCTGGGCTACTAGACTGACCGTTTCTCTCTGAAATTTCAGCAGAATGATGAAACACTGTTACACAATACACCACCATGACGCTCAACATGCAACCGGAGAGGAGTACCTTTATTAATGGCGGCTGGGCTATAGTCAAAGACGCTGACTTCCATGGCGGTGTGAGTAGGAGTACTGGAGACAGATGCATGCCGCCTATTGGACTTAGAGGCAAAGGGGGGCACATGCTGTGCAGCCGCCTGAGTGGGGGAGTCTGAGAAAAGCAGGCAGAGACACAGCCAATAAGACAGCAGCAGGCAAGAGTGAGTCATGCAGAAATGTGCAGTGGTGGAACAAGAAAATGGTAAGAAAAAAACACAGGTGGTAGAGGCAACTCAGTTTGTCCTGCAAGTTTGGGTGAAATATTTCTTAAAAGTCTTAAAAATGCAAAGGCTGTTTTCAGTCACGTTTGGCATTTCAAGATAATTGTGCAAAATGCCAAAGCTACAAATCAATCACTCTTTGACAAAAACCCATATTTGAAATTCAAGGATCTGAAAATACAAAAAATAATTTTTTGGTGCATGTGGCCACTCAGTTCTTCACTTTTTTTCAAAGTTTACACAGTTTCAGACACGTGATATATTTTTTTGTCATTGCAAGGCATTTGCCTCCAACTACGGTGGCAGAAAAGATTTGCGGAAATGGGAAAAAGTGACAATGACACGTACATGTAATGTACACATTTGATACAAGAGAAATGTTTCAAACACATGATGAGAATGCCTCTACAGGTGGCAAAACAAGGAAACAGACTTTTTCAATGATACCATGGGTAGGGACATGGATACTCACCTAACTGGTGATATTGCTGTAGGTGTCTTCCATATCCTAGTTCCTAAGCAACAAGTATCAGCATTCAGTATCAGTATTTAAGTACAATGTAGTTAATGTTAGCAAGTTGCGTCACGTTAAGAAATCAAACGGCTGATACTTTTTGAAACTTTCTAACTTTCTGACAATGAAATTATATGTATGTGCTTCCTTGGGATGTTTCTACATTCATGTCATTCTGACAATGGAATTTGAAATGGAGAATTTCAAACTTTTTGCCAATGAAATTACATGTATGTGCTTCCTTGTGATGTCTCTACATGTATGTCTACTATGATTGAGGTCTTTTAATATTGGCCACTCTTGATCGAGATTCACTACATTTTATTTAGATAGTGGCATTTCAGACAATCACCCTGCTTTACATTATCAACTGAATATTTTTCAAACTTATAATCATCTCATCCTTTCCCTAGCTCCAGTTCAATGTTCTAGCCAGTCTGAAATTTTTTTTTGTATCATCTCAATTCTGTTTCACATATCATCATTTGGAGTGCCAAAGTTGACTAAGCTTAGTATAAT
>NW_017804020.1:1520314-1631235 GCF_001625305.1 Branchiostoma belcheri | reverse complement strand
CCACACTCCAGTTTCTACATATTCTGCCAGAGGGCACGGTGTACATGTACAACGTAGTTTTTGTATGATCTTTTAAATACAGTTAATAGGGATGAACGACATGCCCAAAGTTCTTTGAAATTCAATGATCCTCCTGTTATGAAAATAAGGTATACACAGGTTCATTTATATTATTTTCAGAGCTTTATTTGAATCTTATTGTAGATATAGGAGACAAGTTATATTGAAACTTGACTATTTGGTGCCTTTTTTTTAGGTGTAAGTTTGTATCAGAGGAAAGACAGTTTGCCATGCAGTGTGGTGAATCAGCGCAACACGAATCAGGAGCTAGAGAACTTGTCTAATGATTGGTTTGATTGGCATCGCCTACTCTCTACCAGTAATACCTTTGGATGTGCCCCTTTCTGTGGAGTGCCGCAGTAGCGCCACACATGCGTAAGAAAAAAAATAGAACAAAGCAGGGAACAAAAGATCAGCGGAGGATGGAAAATCCTCGTTGCAAAAGCATCCTCCACATACAGGCCAGCAACAAACCTTAACTACGGCCTTACAATTTCAAGGCAAAATAACCTAACAGTATATTATTGTAGTACAGGCTTCATAAAAAAATTCAGCATGTGCCAGTCACACATAAATTATACAATATTATAAGTCATTTTTGTCTCCTACTCCCAAATCTGAAAATTGTCATTTTGGCTACATGTATTTCTGGACAATAGTCATAAGGGATGGCCATTTCGAAGTCTTAACCACAGTAGGTTACCAGTGGCAAGAATGAAAAGAAGTGGTCGAAGACTAACTGTTTCTCTTCTTTTTTTTTCAAGAATGAAAAGAAGTGGTGTAAGAACTCACTGTTTGTAAAGGTGATCCCCTCCCACTTGTTCACACATGACGGGCACGTCGGAGGTGCAGCGCTGGTGGAACTTGTAACCGCACGTCTGGCAGCGGAACCCGTGGAACAGCAGCTTCTTACAGCTGTCGCAGAACGCCAGCGTGAAAAACGTCTTACGGACCTACGGTAAGGAAATTCAGCAAGATGCTGTAAGTCAGCCAACTCTCGTAATTCAGCAGAGTAGGATTAGACTGCAGCATTGAAAAAAAAACAGTGAAGTTAAAGGCACTCTAAGTGATTTCTGGACAGAAAAATTTTCAAGAAGAATTTTCAAAGTAAAATTGTCATTTTTTTACTGTAGTAAGATGAATCAGCCCTATCCCATACCATAATGGTATATATGATGCAAAATGTGAAGTTGCTGGCAGAAAGCCATTGTTTGTTTTGCATCATAGGCTGATTCTAGCTGCTTATTGGTGGTATCAAAAAATAATGGGACTTCTCACATGGCTTGTTTTTGGGGCTATTTCAAATGCTTCAAGTACAAAATGATGTGCAGTAAATGTCAATATCAGACAGAATTCTCCATCCAGGATATTTTTTGTTTTGCCACCCTAAAATTGTGTTGGATGCTTTTAAAGAGATCTTCTGAATATAATGCACATCTCTAAAAATCTCTAAAAAAGGTATGCACACTTCATACATCTATGGGTTCAAGATATTCTTGAGAAGGCATTTCTAAAAAAAAATCCCATTTCTTAAAAAATGTAGCCACTTAGGGTACATGTACAGAATGTACGTGCAGAATTAGAGACTTCATAGGGTGGTAACAGTCAATAGCAAATCCACATACATCTACATGTATGTATAAACCCAGTACACGGCCCAGTGCAGGTTAGATGCAGGTAGACATCAGAAGCACCTGCACAGCTGGAATTTTACCTGCACTAACCTGCATATGCTGGTGGTATTTCCAGCGCTGACCAGATATATTAGTTTCCTCAAAACGGCTAGCACTTACCGATAAACAGCTTTAACTAAAAACACAGACCGAAAACCAAATGTTATGTAATGGTGGTTTTCACACTACAGGCTTGTTATTGAAATATGAGAGCAAAGACTCAAACTAAATGTCACAACCTCTCTGTTTGAAAGCATTAGGAATTCTCTAAGCTACAGAAATATACTTACAAAGTTGTGGGATATACTGGATGTGATGGGGAGGTCTTCTTGGATTTCTACCGAGATCTCTTCTCCTTCTAGCCAAGACATGTCTGTGTCCCATTCAACCATCACCCTGGTCACAAGCAAAAATATCATCACTCAAAGACAGCATTTCATAACTGCCACACAAATGTGCATATGCAAACCTTGGCCTTTTACTTCGTGTCTTGCAATCTTTTGGCCGTCTGCAAAACTAGTCCGCAGTCAATCCCAAGAACCAACCAGAGCTTCTAGCGTCTGTTTTTTTGCCCAAATTTGGAACTCTCACATTATTACCTTTCCCCCTGAGTACCTGAAATAGCTTTAAAACCTTTAAAAATAGCTTTATACACCCAAATACATAATAACCGGCAAAATGTCATGGCCCTAAATGACTTACTCTTAATACTGTCTCTATACTTGGTATTGTTAAATCCAGACTAAAATTGGAGATTTTTGACATTAAAGTTTCATTAGAACAATAAGTCAACATTAGGGGAAAATAGCTTTAACATCCAAACACATAATAACTGGGAAAATGTCATGGCTCTAAATATCTGACTTATAACACTGTCACCATACTTGGAATTGTTAAAATTTCACCAAAGGAGATGTTGACATTAAAGTTCCATTAGTAAAATAAATGTCAACAGGTCTTGTAGTAAGGGTTGTTGCCTCAGAATCCGACGGTTCTGGGTTCGAATCCCTGTCAGGCCATTGTTGTGTCCTTGGGAAAGACACTTTACACCTATTTCCTTACTTAACTCAGGTGTGAGTACCTAACTTCAGTTAGGGACTTGTTCTTAGATAGGATGTAAAGCTGGAGGTCCTGTGTTTGAGGAGAACCACAACTTGAGCACGTTAAAGATCCCACTGTGCTTATCGAAAAGAGCAGGGGTGAATGGTTCAAACCTGGCCTCAAGGTTTGACATTTTTGAAGATGTGATAGTCACCTGTTATGTCATGGCTTCCACAATTGTGGTAAATGTTCATACATCGTAAATGTTCAATAAGTCAACATATTAGAGGGAGGAGATCTTATTTACCTTGGACTGATTCTGAAGACTCTGCAGGTTTCTGCGCTCAGGCCCCGCATTCTCATGGCTTTGGACAGAGCCTCTCGTAACGTTATCCCAGACTTGCACTGTACCTGTAGACACAGCCGAAACTCTTAAGGTTTCCTCACTGGCTAATTTGGCATTTTAACTTTCCATCGTTTCGTCACAAAGAAATTTAGAAAGAACTGTAGTAGTACTGAATATTGATACCTGGGTACAAAAGGGTTATGAATATGATTTTATGGACCACATGGATGACATAATCATATTTTATTGCCCCAAATATAGACATAAAGTAAAGTATATGATAGTGATGTTTCTTACCCTTGTTCTTTGGTGATTTGGCAGGTGGGCAAACACAGTTGCCTGCAGCAGCTTGGGGGACTGGGGGCTGGTTCTGGAGGGGGTCTGGGGAGGCGGGGGGAGAGGGGGTGGCTCAGGGGGCTCCTCGTGAGGGGGGGAGTCGCGACCATTACTCATACGGTCCAAGAGTTCTTGCTCGCGTGCCTGAAGCTCATCCAACTTACTGGTCAGTTCCTCATATTCCTGAAGGAGAACAGATACAAGTCATGAATGGTCTAATCACCAGTGTATGTACAGTACAGGTCTCTATTAACCCTTGTCCTGCTGGCATTTCTTACTCAATATTTTCAAATAATTTGATGTCTTAATCAGGTCATAAACCCTTGACTGTTTTTGCCCTGTGGAGGTGTAGTTACTTCCGCATTCATTGTGTTTGTCTGAGGTGTGATGCGTTGCATGAGAAATATACTACATACAATGTATATACATTTGTAGATGGTGCTGTATGGGCAACCCACATACATGTACATGTACATGTATATATGGGCCCCACAAGACAAGGATTCAATTCTCTTTCCACGCGTTTTACACACATTTTTAACTTGCAAAAGTTGTGCAAATAGCATTTAATATTAAATCACAATTGAAAGCTGCATATAAGCGTGGTTGAAACTAGTGCAAAAGCTGCATAAACCATGTGCACTAACTAGCAAGTGGCTATGTATAACACATGCATAACCACACGCAATTACACAAACATCTGCGCTCATTTAACCAGGGAATTTCATCTGCACACGTTTTAACCAAGGAATTTCATCTTCCATTTTAACCAAGGAATTTACACAATTTAAATGGGAATTGCACTGCTTAGGCACAGAGAAGTGCCCTGCTTTTAATCTCGTCTTGCCCACTTTTGATCCCAATTTGCAACACGTGTATCTACAAAGTTATTTGAGATCTGTACCATACTAAGCACTTTATACTATGCATTGTACAATGTAAATCAACAGTTACTCAACTTCATGAGCTTCATACAGCTACATGAAACCAACTTTTGAAAATTTTGATTGGTAGATTTTTAAGGCCAATTATCTCAAAGTTTCCAATAACACATGATACTTCGTAAAATACTTCACATTGCAAGCAAAAATTTTAGTTACAAAAGGCAGCCTGAGAGTAGCAAAATCTGAACTGTTTACAAAAGTCTCAAATTACTTTGAAAGAGGCGAACTGCTATAACAGAACATATGAATGCATGAGAATACATAAAGAACACCTTGAGATCAAACCAAAGTTTGTGAAGTACCAACTAATTACCAATATACACAGGCCATGAGGAATATTACATTGTATGAGTACCAAACAAACAGGTCTTTGGGCATCTTTCATTTCTGTGCTCTTGTAGTGTTTAAATGTGCAAAATTTCCCACTTGAATTTTGTTGACAATCAGATTATGAATCCTGGCTTGTGACTTTAAAGGAGAGTGTTTTTGTCAGCAAACATAAAGACTGGCCCGAGTTACCCGATCCATTTTATAGAAAGGTAACATTTGCAAAGCAAATGCATAGTAAGTTCATCATCGCATATGGTCTTAACAAACTACTTCTCTGTTTATTGTTACTCAGACACATTCATATATATGGTGGCAAGAGTCCAACTTTGTCCTGCCACTTGCTATATAACAAAATCCAACACCACAGGGTGTCTGCTACAGCATCAGTTACCATGGTGAGAGATGTCTGGTCCAGGTCATTGTCATTTGTCTTGAGAAGGAGAGGAAACGGAGCAAAAAAAATGTTTTGCTTTTATTAAAACAGTCCCTGCCTTGTGGAAAATAGACTATTGTATGTAAAACAATGGCTACAGAAAGTGTAGGACTCTGACCTCTATGTAGATCGACGGTGGTTTCTGGAGGTCTGCGAAGCGAGCGTTGAGAGCCTCCAGGTTCTGCCGGGTTAGGTTAATGACCTTCCGTACATTCTGAACCTGTAAACAGACACAACATACAACATCACCTGTTTGGCTCGTAAAAAAAGTCTTTGGGCATTTTTAAATCCCATTGTCTCATTGTCTTATTCAAGGGCATTAAAAAGGTTAATACACATAAATTATGTACTTCTTTCCACATACATAAAGAAGAATGTTTTCAATCATTTCAATACATCAGACAGTATTATTTGAATATTACCTGCACCAGTGCATGTATGCAAAGAAAAGTATGTTGAGCCCTGCAAAGAGATACACTGATAGAGTGAACTGTGCAACAAAAGACACCATAATTTTCCAGACAGCTGAGAACCTCAACCACATACTATAGGACAGGATCATCCCATGGAAAGACAGGCCAGGACATGTTCCCATGACACTGGGAATCTATCTCAACGTCCGCCCCTATTCAGTACCCACAATGCCAGTGGGCGAGGGACCAGGTTTGGGCCATTTTCCCAGGAATTCCTCCCCCATAACAAAAGGCCTCTCTAAATCTTGTCTAAATCAATCTATATCAACATGTTTGTATCAGTCACGGTTTGCCATGTTAGCCTTCCAAAAGTACAAACTTTTTTTGAAAAAAAAAGGAAGATCATCTAAAACAGTTTTGCCAAGTTAGCCTTCCAAAATTTTTTGAGAAGAAAGTTTTCCAAAACAGTTTTGGGGTGGCAAGGATTTCTTTTGGTAGTGGGGTGGTAGGAGGTAAGGGAGGTTAGAAGTTGGTTTGAAAACCTTTAATTCAAAGGTTCTCAGATTCGCTTTCCGATTTGCAAAATTAATTCAGGTTCTCAAATATGCTCTGATTTTCGGCCCCAACAGTTGAAGAAAATCCTTATCTTCCTAGTTATTACATCTATCAATGCAATAACAAGTGCTCTGATTAAAACAGTTTTTAATATGATCCATACTAAACTGGTGCAAATAAAATTTGTCTGGTGCAGGTATAATTTTCAGTGTTACCTGCACCAATGCTGGTGGTATGCAGAAAAAAAAAGCATTTCAAGCCCTAAGTATAACCAGCCTTTCACAAGCCCCCATTGCAAAGAAACTACTACTACTGCAACTTTGACGACCTAGCGTCCTTAGAAATCATGACAGGCGGTCATCTATTCAGTCCTCGGACCACCAAGAAGCCTCCAGCCTCCGCTGCCAAATTCCGAACCCCCCACAAAAACTCCTGAGGAGGATTTGTGAGGCTTCCCACCGGTCAGGGAGACAGGCCGGCGGGAGGGAACAATGGACACACGTTTACATGGGTCACTCTGTCTGAGGCCTAGGAAAATAATTGTTGTGTTTCCCATTTCAGTCCTGAAAAAAATTAGTCAGTAGGTTTATCTTTTATTTTTCTTTCTTTTTTTTAGACCTTGGCGATCTCTAGTGATCCAACTTCATACAGTTTAACAAAATTGAAAGTAAAACTTGAGAATGAGGACAGTTTCCTTTTCAATGTCAATGTTGGAAAACCAATTGTATATATAATGTTTCATCACTCAAGTATCAGATCATGGAGCTAGAAAAGGTCCATCAGCTTGAAAAATGCATGTCCCTTGTCCACACAAAAAAAAGGCTAGGGTCGGCAGTTTTTTCTAAGGCCTGTCAGGAAACAGGAAACACAACATTTTTTTTTCCTAGGCCTCAGCTACTGTTCCCAAGACTGTGACAGGGTAGAAAAGAACATTCAACTTTACTTCTCGTAACCTCCTGCTCTCTATCTCTCACAAGCAGACAGTTAAATTGGACAAAATCGTAAGCACACTCCCAAAGCATATTGTTAAAAGTTGATTTAATCAGGCGGTAACCAAGAGCTTACAGTTCCCCAGACTTTCTTGTACCACCGGGGTATAAAAGAACTTTCAACTTTGCTTCCCATAACCTTGTGCCGTCGATTTCTCACAAGCTGAAGCAGACAGTTAAATTGGGCAAAATCGCAAGCACTCCTCCAACATGCTCGAAAGCTGATTTTAAAGGCTGTAACCAAGAGCTACTGTGTCCTAGACTTTCTTATTTTAGTGCCAGGGTATAAAAGACCTTCAACTTCACTTCCCGAAACCTCTTGCTGTTGATGTCACAAGCAGACAGTTAAATTGGGTGGCAAAGACAACACTAATGTTCAAATGATCGAAAGTTGTTTTATGAAAAAGAATATGACACAAAACAGTAACAAACAAATACCCCCCACCCTCCTTTGTACCTGAAAACACTTCTTATCCCGTGCTTCTGGCTACCTGAGTTGAAACGAGTTATCTGATTGGTTGTTTATTACGTACCATGGGACGTGGTTGTTTTACATCTGACAGGTATCTGTAGTGATCACAAAATTGATCAAATGAGACAATAGAGGAGCTAATGTACAGCCAAGGTTAAGGTAAAGGTTGCCCTGCATGTGGAGGATGAGCAGTGTTTGTTTGGTTACTATGGAGTGCACAAAATGATGAACATCTCATTTAAAGGCATCCAATGTAATTTCAGGACTGCAAGCCAAAGAAATATTCTGATGAGGAAATCTGTCTGATATTGAGATTTACTGACATTTCTTAGTACATTTTCGTTATCATTTCATACTTGAAGCGGTTGAAATAAAAAAAACAAACCAGGTGATGCATCTCTTTATTATTTGGGTACCACCCATAAAAAGCTAGAACCTGCCTATGATACAAAACAAGCTACTGTTTCTTTCAGTGCGTTTTGCCTCACAAAGATATCAGTAATGGATAAAGGGTTGATTCAATTTACAGTTACTACATTAAAAGCATGATCAGAAATTGACTTGAAAAATCCAGTTTGGCACATTGAATGCTTTAAAAATAGTTGAAAGGGTCAAGATCTCCCATAGCCTTCTCCCTTCCTCTACTGGTATATCTTTAGTTTTTTACACAGGCCTTTAAAAGTTTGAAATGAGACTGACATAAAGAAAAACAATTTGACAGTACATCCCGACATGTTCTTATTGTACTGTATTGTAAGAAAACAAGCATGGTCCTATATATAGAACATGGCACTGGGTTGCATGGGTCTTTTCGTAATTAAAGTCTACACAGACATTTTCTTATGTATTGCATGAAATGACAACACATACATGTACGAATGAAACAATTCTTTACCAGATGTCAGCTAGTTCAACCATTTTATCCTCTTTTCTTCTAAAAACTAAAAACGAACAGGTAAGATTTTAAATATTTAGTTTAGGAAGGCTATATGAAATTTACAATCTGTAGTTCAGGACTAATCTTTGTATAACGACAGTTCTGAAGGAGCATAAAAAAATCATTTGGGGAAACCCGACAGACAACTCTGACCCGATGTTGTCATGTCCTGTTTTGCATAACACGTCACATTTGTAAATCCGTGAGAGAACCTCTACTGATGTCAAAAAGGGCAAGGTCACTCCGAGATACGTACAGCACATATGTAAATGAGCCAGCTACGGTAGGTAGCACTCTCCAACAATGTCCATACAAATTTTGCATACCTAGGTTCATATACATGTATATGTAAAATGCACAGCAATGTGTAAAATGCAGCGAGGTGATTCAGTAGATTGATCTGCATGCTACAAAATGTAAAAGGTATTTAGCACACATGTATGTAAATGAAACCTAGGGTCTATGAAAATGGTATTGTCCAAAAGATATGGTATCACACCTATAGGTGGTCTTCTAACAATAAACTCATTTCACCCAGGAATGTAGCCTCTACCAGGCTTTGGGATTAGCGGCTGAAAAGAGAAGAAATTGGTTTGCGAAAACTGTTACTACTATCTAACTTGGCACGTATCCACTCCCTGGCATATTCTGTCTATTATATTTGGCCAATTTCTTCAATTTCTTCTCTTTTCAGCCGCTTCCTAAAGCCTGGTAGAGTCTACCACTAGTACAAGGAATGTCCATACAATATGACAAGTATCAGATATGGTCAATTACTCTTCACATGAAAATACAAATGTATTGCATTTCTCTTTGTACCGTTTGCAGGAATAACACTTCTGACCTGCCACACTTTCCATACCCAGACTGTGGGACAAATAAACAAATAGTTCCTGTACATAAACCAAACCACATAAACGCTGAACAAAGGAAAACAAATCTACTAGAACTGCCACCTACGAGGCAACATATTCTGATGGGAACAACTTCAGAATTCATTAAAGCCTATTGTCTAAAGTGGATTATGAGGGAAAGTCTTGTCTTGTACTTTTGTAGGATTTTTAGTCAGTGACTTGGCAAAGCTTGCCCACTCACTCAAGTACCCCGGAGTCTCTAGTTACTCATGCTGACTCACAGTTGGGTGACACATACAAGTAAATATAATGTTTTGAGACAGCAGTTGCCCCCCTCCCACCCTCTCTCCACCTCTACATTACTTACACACCCAAAGCACCAGATAGGGCACTGTACACATACATCTTGCCAATTACGATTTAGGAATAATATAATCATTCTTCTGTAACAAGAGCTATAACAGGCATGGACTGTTTTTGTAGGACTATTTCTGCACCCTTGAAGCCTCAAAATAAACTGCTGGCTATTTGTGGCAAGCTATTTGTAAATCCCATGACCTAAGGGTGAACTTAGCATGTGTGGAATAACTGTACACTGAAGGCATCCAAACTGTCATGCCAATCACAAGTAAATTGAGAAATGTTTTTCCCGTCCATTAAAAAGCTGGTTAACATCGTTAGAGGTTTCATAAAAAGTGGAGAATTTAAAACTTGACAATAAGGCTCATGTTCATAGTAACATTGCACCTAAACATGTATACAAGATATGCTTTATTTATAACATTAAGCAGCTTTACTTCGTTTACTGGTTCTAACCATAAGAATGAACTGAACGATATTTGAACCAGTATTGTACTAGTACATGTATATGTGAGTTTGCCTGAAGACTGTACTTTGCATATGAAATGTATTACCCTGGCCAACAAGGTTATGTTTTTTGTAGTGTTCGTGTGTGTGTTGTGTGTGTGTGTGTGTGTGTGTGTGTGTGTGTGTGTGTGTGTGTGTGTGTGTGTCTGTGTCTGTGTAGACGATAACTCAAGAAGGTGGGTTGGCCCTTTTCTGCGACTGATAACTCTTGATACACGATACAACTACTGTCATGTTTATGTTATGTATTCTTATGTTAGTTTACATATGAATATTCAGACTTACATGACATCCGTATGCTGTTATAAACTGTTTGTCAGAATTTGAACAGTATGTATATCTAGCGCAACTTTGCAGTTGCATAACAGTTTTATTCCTCCACCCATTGTTGCATTGTTATTCTTGCTTCCTAAATCTTAAATTTTCAAGTCACTCACTTGTCAAGTTTCCAACTTTTTTGGGATAGCACTTTTGAGAAAATCACTTTCTCCTGTTTGTGTGAGTTATTTTTTTAGTACTCTGCACAATGTACATTGCTTCGTATGTATGTATGTATGTATGTATGTATGTTAACATTGACATTGAGGCACTTTGATTTGTTTGAAGAAATCTTAACAGAAGAAATATACCAGCAAGTTCAGACTGGCCAACTTGGACCTTTGCTGTCATTCATGTTCCATACACTTGTACTATACTAGCTTCACCTAGTGCAAACTATTCATCCCAATCATGACGTTTCATACCCAGAGTACTAGTAGTCATTTTATCATTGCAAGAATGTGCCAAATCTGGGATCAGGTAAAACAAGCGGATCTTACACCTGTTTTTCTAGTTGCACTTCTGTTTCTATCAGAATTTTATGACATGTACAGGTAAGTTGTTTATATACCATTTGCCATAGAGGGTTGTACAAAAGGCAACGAGAGGGCATAACGTATTAGAAAGAAAAAAAATTGTTTTAGTTTCTAATTTTGTAATATGTTCCAAAGCGGCTTAGCCACATAGACCTTGCAACAGACTGGGGCTATGTTGTAACTAACTGTCTGACTTGATGTCACAATCACATATTTACAAAAAAATTTCCTCACGTCTCTCTCTCCCTCGATTGGAGGATAAGAACAGAAGCTCTTTCTTGCTGATCACTGCTCTAAAGTCTGATTGAGCTTTTCTTGTGGTAACTACTACTAGTACTAGCTTTTGAAGGAATGACTTTTGACATGAAGGCGGTAACGTTAGATATATATTGGAGACAAGATAGTACAGAAAAATCTCACCATTTACAATCAGTAGAAATGAAATCTGTATGTAAAAGACAGTCCTATCAAGTGTTGATCAGTGTTATCGTCAAGATTACAACAAAAAACAGCAGACAAATAGATTTTGTTATTCCGGGTTAGACGTCCAACACGAAAATTATGAAAACTCGTTTTTATTTTACCATGGCTTGGATTTGGAACAGTAACAAGGGGACACAACAACCTCCGATGACAGCTGGCCTCCGTACGAGTAAACCAGCCCTCGATGTACGATATTTCTGTTCAAAAGGCTTCTTAGCGTCCCTAGGGGAGAAAGGGGCTCACCTCGTCCATGATTTCTTCGTCCTGGTGGCCCTGGAGGTTGGGATCGGAGCCGTACACTGTCACCCCAGGCACTGCCACCGCCATATTGGATCCACGGCGTGATGTCACGTGGTTCATTCCAGGCGAGTCCAATCAAACGGTGGGTGTGACCACAGAAAAAATTACGTCCCAAAAATTTATAGAAAATCTAAAATAAAGCACATCGAAGGCATTGAAATTCAACATGACTATCTTGAACACTAAATAGGTACTTTCTACTTAATCAGAAATTAATACATCTTTCAAACAGGTAACCTGTTGTCGTCATATGTTTCCACGCCTTTAAAACTTTTGCAACAATTCGAGTCCTATGATTTTTATTTGCCTGATCATAACATTGCGTTCCACCCAGGGCGGATCTAAAAATATTCGGTGAAAAAAACGTGCAGTTTCCTATGAAGTTGGTGCAAACAAGCCACAAACACATCTTTGAAAATCGTGAGAAATGATTTAAATAGCTCAAAATCTCCTAACATTTCTAGATGGACCCGCCCACTTAGTGGTCCTTGATATCCTGCCAGAGAGCCTTCCCTGGAAAAACGACAACATAAACAAGCTAAAAGGTGCTTCCGTCAACATCCCTGGCGGTAACTGACGTCAGCAAAACCACGGGAAGCAACCACATTGGGAAGGAACCAGACCAGGCTTTCTTGATCCGCAGTCGCACGCACACAAATTAAACTTTTGGTCAGCGAGGCGGGAAATGATTTGCACAATCCATGTGCAGAAGAAATCGTGAGGAAAAAGCCAACTTCCTGGCGAAGTTTTAGAAATCTGTATGAATATACTTATTTTGAAGCTATACTGGCACATTAGGTTTTCAGGGGCATCACTTTGTGTGCAATTTTCAAATTTGAAAGTTGACAAATGGGCGCAAGTGCAGCACAGCGTATTGTGTAAGTAAAGTTACACTTGTTAAAACTAGTGCTGTGTACCTGTTTGCTGGATCGGTTCCGGACTTGTAAAAATGTTTAGGTTCAAGTAAAAAAACAACTAAAAGTCAAGAACCGATTCCGGACTTATTGAAAAAAAAACATGTCACATACCCCTTTTCTTTCCACATGACCTAAAAACTTCCATAGATTGCAAAATATGCACTGCAAAATTAAGAAAACATTGCCATCGGGCATTGTCACGTGTCGGCCTCCATGTTATGTGAACAAAGTTTTGCCCAAACAACTTTGCATGGTTGTCAACATGCAATTTTGTAGGCCATGGGTTTAGGTCCGGACTTACAAGTCCGGAACTGAACCTAAACCTCTGGACTTGAATCCGGACCTGAACCTAAATGTGGGTTTAGGTACACAGCACTAGTTAAAACCATTGTAAAATAATAGCAAGCAGGCAGGTAGTTTCACATACTTTGCTTTAATGAGATGAAAGAAATACCTCTTAATGATAAAAGTAAAAGAACAATAAGTTGTAACGCAAATTATAACAAAATCAGGGTCATTTTTCCTCACGGTATGGTGATTTTACATTGCGTTACGTCTAATCTAATTATTTACGTAATTATAATAATTAAGAAAAATGCAAATCCTGATGATTCATTATCAGGTGGTAGGACCACGCCTTTGGAAGATCATGGGCGAGTGTGTTTGGACGGGGAAGAACTCGGCGGTTAAAATTCGCCTTGGAAGACCCGCTACGTCCGTTTTAGGTGGTGAGTACCAGTGAACATTGTCCTCTATATTCTCGTTATTATTTTGAGTGAACTTATTGCACTGAAATGAAGCAAAAACACAGAACACGGGGACCATTCCCTGGGTTTAATCCTACACTTAGTAGAACGGCCGCTGGAGGGCGCCCCTTTACGTTCCCGAGAGTTCACAAGGAAACGCTTGAACCGCGATCAGTCGGGTAAATCGCATTCTGGTCCAGGTGTCACACGTTCCTTTCAAACCGTGTCCAAGCACGATTCTCCTAGCCTGGTTACCAAACCTATTATAGCTCCCGAGTCCTACATCCAATATTTGCGGAGAGGATGTAGGACTCGGGAGCTATAATAGGTTTGGTAAACCAGGCTACGATTCTCCTAAACAGCATTCATTGTTGTTTGATGAAAAAAAATTCAAGGTAGCGTGTTATCTGTTACCGATATTTCAGCGATGTTTGGGCATTTCATAGCAAGGTTGAATATGCAAAAAGTCTGTATTTACGCTTAAGTTACACTTGTCCTAAGCTATATTTTCATATGTTGCAACATTTGAGTCTTCAACTTGGCGAATTTTTGTAAGGGGTTTCCATAGTCAGAGTACGCGTCATATCCACAGCACTTCTTGTGTCCGACAGACCAGTGTTGTCTCTGACAGTCTCGGCTGCAGTACCGGGTCAGCTTGCACTGAGCACACAGCTTCAAGGTTGATCTGTAGAAAAGAGCGTAACGCAAGCTGTTTAGGACTACAGAAAAGAATTCCGGAAAGTTTTTCAACTGCATTTTGTACTTGATTGTGGGCTACATATACAGAGAAATTCAGATGGACAAGGTGCCATTTGAAACTGCATGATGTTTACCTCCACACTGTCTAGCCTAACAGACTATTGCCCTGTTTATTCTTACTCAAATTGTGTACAGCCTGTCTGTTCTACCACTTGCTTATGCCTGCCACATGCTTCATAAGTGTAACGAAACCTACCTGTGGCCCCGTTTGCCGCACGTAGGGTTGCAGCATTTCAACAGCCCGGTCTGCAGTGCCTCTTGTATCAGTTCCATCAGTTCTCTGGGTGCGCAGACGCCTCCGACTACGTCCATCTCGCAGTACCTAGTTCAGTAGTAGCAGAAGTATTGGTTTTGATATCGAATAAGAGAAAAACATTGCAAGTCTGAATTGAGGTTTGCACAACAAGTCAGAGATTCTAAAAATCCACCACATTTTCGATTTTGTGTGGCGAGTTCACCCCATTTCCCATGTCTGACCTTTTGACATTGTCATTGTGCCTATCCCCCCATACCCGTGTGCTGCCAGCCTACTTTCATGTATACCTACCCCATCTTCTGTCTCTAGTTCCAACTGGGATCGTATTCTGCACGAGACCTTTGGCCACCTCACCTGTCAATCTTTCCCCACCCACCCCACGTGCTGTCAACCTACTCTGACATGACAAATACACAAACCCACAGCTCAACTAGCCTTTACTACTCTCTAGAGCCGGCTGGAAAGAGTAGAAATTGGAAAATGGGGAGATAACATGCCAGTGGAGTTGGTTCGCTGGAGAGTACCGGTTGCGACAAACTGTACTGTACTCTCTAGCGGACCAACTCCCCGGCGTGTTATCTATCTATTTGGCCAATTTCTACTCTTTCCAGTCGCCTCCCGAAGCCTGGTAGAGGCTACGCCTTAGCCACCTATAACAATACTTTAGTATACGGAAGTAACAGACGTTCATTCTCACTTACTCTTGGGCCGCCAAGCAATTGACGTCGGTCAAATCAACTCTTGCTCCGAGCTCGATCAGTCGCCGAACTACGTCCACTCGTTTGAAAGCACAGGCCATCATGAGTGGGGTCCTCTGGAAACCGTCCCGTATGTCTAACGTTGCACCGTGATGTACCAGCAAGTCCACTACTTTTATATGCCCTGGATTTGCGGCGTGAGAAATATACATCAAGCAACGTTGGTCGTCGACTTTCGCAATTCAATAGGTGTATACATGTAGATAATTCTATTTCATGTATCTAGCTTCGGTTAGGGACGTCCCTCCGATAGGACGTTAAATAGAAGTCTCGTGTTTGGGAGAGCCACATCCCACGCATGTTAAAGAACCCACCGCACTTATCGAAAAGAGTAGGGGTCCTCCCGGTGTGAGCGATTCAAACCTTACTGTCTGGTCTTACGCAACTTGTACTTTATATTTAATACATGTATTAATACATGCACACTGAAACTGGTGTGTTCTGCCTAAAAGGCGGTTTACCGGCTATGCCAAACAAACAAACAAACAAATCGATTCGATACTGGTTAACATCATTTGGCAAAGGTATGAGTCGTCGAACTCTATTTTTTTAATCGCCGGCCTACCTCTGGACGCTGCTATGAGAAGGGGAGGAGCTGATGTCCCAATGGACCTCTTCGTTAAAGACGCCCCCTTGCGGATCAGCAGCCTCGCTACATCGACATGCCCCATGAAGCAAGCGATGAACAGAGCTGTTGCATTGCCGGTGATTTCCTTGCCGCCCTGAGTGTAGTCAATGTCTGCACCTGCGTTTGGTGGATAGTTTAGTAAAACTGAATACACATGAGAGAGATTTCAGAGAGCTTCGGTCAGGATAGGACGTAAAGAGGCCCCTTGATGGAGGAGGGCCACCTCGAAACCAAAGGGGCCCTTCCCGGCGTGAATGTACTTACTCTAATCCCCAAGCAGATCCTACGGTAGCAAGGCAGTATCCAATGCGGTAGAGGAGTGATCATTCCGGGCCAAAGGATACTGCCTAGCCACCGTAGGATCTGCTTGGAGATAAGATACTGTACAGAACTGGTGTGTTACGCCTAAATCTGAGAGAAAATATCATATCCTCACAACTTTGCATAGTTAAAAAGCAACGATCAGTTTTCAAGTTTCCCAACCATTGATTGCACGACAATTGTACATATGGAAACAAATATTGATCGTAGTATTTTAACCATTCTATATTCTATACCTTTCAAAAAGGTATTTGTGAATGAGATTTCGGGTAATATCAACCCGGCTTTAATAATGCTTGTAACCCTCAGTAGCCGTGCTAGTCTGAGCTGGTACGTGAATTGTCTGCACAACTTCCATTGCCCCCACTGAGAAATAGACTAAAGAGTATGTCAGAGGAGTACAATTTTTCTACCCTCCAACCAGCTGAGTTTGGTGGGGAAAGATAGTTACATTTTATACATGGCCAGTTTTTTTGTCACTACCCCCACCTTGATACTGCACTGCTAGCCTCCTGTGCAGCTAGGCCCCGCGGCGGTGGGGAAGAGTTTTTAACGCGTTATTTTAATATAGCCGGCCATCCCGGACATAGCCGCCGAGAGAAGGTTGCTTTCCCGTGGGCGGAAAGCAACCTTCTCTCGGCGGCTATGTAGGATGGCCGGCTATATTAAAATAGCGCGTTAAAAACTCTTCCCCACCGCCGCGGGGCCTAGCTGCACAGGAGGCTACTGCACTGCCTGGTCAATTTGATACTGTCTTTTTGCCACCCAAGGATCTGCCTGGAGATTACAATTTTGCAATCTTGGGTGCCTTGTAGAGGCTACGCTTACCTGCTTGCAAAGCTACCATGACGCCCTGAAGGCAGCCTTTGTCAGCAGCTTGGAGCAGAGCTTCATTCGCGATTTCCGCCATGTCGTCAGGACTGTTGTTGTGGGCACAGCTTGCGCGCGTGTTGTCTGAGTTCGAACTGAAGACTTGACTCGGAAAAAATTGTCTTGACACGTAACGTATTGTTTTCTCAAGTGCATTGTGGCTCTCCAAGGGGCATACTTCTGTAATTCACGCGATTTGTGTTCACAAAATTTCACGGTGGAGGTGTTCACAGAACACCTAGTTCACTATAGCAGTGAGGTGAGGGGATGAATGACAAATTATTTGTTAGCTGTAATTATAAGTTCACGGTATACAGAAGTGACAGTGAAAACAGTGAACACAAAAGTACAGTGAAAAAATAAGGAATTACAGTATAATAGAAAGGTAACGATCTGATGCCTGCGGATGATTGATTGAAAGATGTTCCCCACAAACCTCTGCTTGGAGAGTAGCTAGGTGCGCGATTTAGACAGACGCTAGAAATGACTAATTGTAAAACTGACAGTTCAATGAAATCAAAGAGGTTATGGTGAAGGTCTTCTGCGTCGCCTACTTGTCCTACCTCCAAATGCCTTTACCGAGTAACAGGTTTGGTGTTCATTAGTAGTATAATTGGTACTAAACAACTTGTATTTTCTATGTAATTATATGTGATCATAATGTAGTTGTTATATTGTAGTGTTGTATATATTGTAGTCATTAAGTAAACATTGGGTAGTTGTTGTATTGTATATATTGCAGTTATCAAGTAATGATGGTGGGATTGTTATGTTATCATGACGTAATTTTAATTTACAGGGTTCCATGATCCAGGAAGAGTAGTAACGAACTGTTGTTTTTTTATAGCTTGTTTCAACACAATCAAGCCCATGCTGTGTGTCAGTTACATCAAGGCCGAAATATATTTCCATCCGCGATAACTTAAAAGGCGCCGCCAAACGTCTGAAGTTACCATTGCAGGAAGACCGGCATGTTGAAGGTGCAAAAATAATTTGGCTCGCTAGAGGTCCCCCTTGACACGTGCAGATGACTAACGTTAATGACTGCAATGTGATATTTTCAGGAGAGAAAATTGGTATTGGACAAAGGTTAGATATGACAAACTTCTTGACTGAATTAAGGCAGTGTACAGTAACAGGAATTACGTTTGTGAAGATTAACAGGAATTATGTTTTTTTAATGAAGGAAAAAGTTGTCTAAGTAATTAGATTATGTTTATTAGATCGGGTAGTTTTGGACACCTGTGTAAAAAGAGTGTGGCGTGGTTCGTTCAAAATGGCGCGTTGGTACGACGAGGATGCTCTGGGATGTTACTTTTGTGTAACTTTGCGGGCACTTTTACATGTTTTTGCCGGTAGAATGTTTTCTAAACTGTGCGGTAGAACGGTGGAAGTTTTCGCGATTGATTAGTCGCCGTTCTCGTGGTGTTCTGAGGAGAAAATGCGGAATTCCCGTAAATTTTGGAGAAGAAAGGCGGCAAAATGGCGAGATAGTGGGCGTGAGCGGTGTGGCTGTGTGAGGACTTCGCTTTTCCCTACAGGTAAACAACAAACTTTTTTTGGCTGACATTATTCTCGTGCAACTAGTAAAGAACACCGTATTCAACTTTGGCAAGCTACTAGTACATTTTGTAACTTCGGTGTTGGTTCTGTAACTTCGGCGAAGCGACTTCTTGATTTGTGACGTGCTTTGAAATACTCGTTTTCTTGAATATTTTCCATGTGTGGTGTGTGTTTTTTGTATGTGTATTCTCATTTGTCAATTTTGAACGCTATGAGTTCATATTTGTACAAATTGCGCTAACAAAAAGGAGGTTTAACTCGTTGCAAAAACTTTGTTTTTCTCCACGTGGTTCAAAACACCTGATGGAATGTGCAGTGTGCATGAAACCCCTTTGACGTTCTTCGCCAAACCTTGTATTACATGTCTGAATACGTCACATTTGTGGAAAAAGTCTAGTCGATCATATCTCTTCTTTTAGTGTCATTTAGATATTACGAATCATGAAAAGCGAGCTTGTTCATTTCTATTTTGGACGTAAATGAAATCATACTAATTATCATATGAATCTCGGCGACCAGGTGTTGGCGGGAAATTTGTACTCTCCAAGCAGAGGTTAGGGTCTGGGGTTATTTTTGGCGTGTTTTTAGCCTTTTTTTAAAATCAGGGTTTCTTTTTTGTACTGGAATTTTTCTTTTAGTTGGGTTGGGTGAAAAAAAAATTCCAGTGCAAAAAAGAAACCCCAATAGAAAAGTCTACAAACACACCAAAAATAACCCAAACATCTGCTTGGAGAGTAGGTAAATTTTAGCAGCACGTGCTGTGATAATCCACATGTATGTGGTGGGCAGAGTGGGCAACAAGTTTTTAAACATCGTACACGGAGTTTTATTTGGATTTTGCATATACAGCTTCAGTTTTAGCTTTCCATGATTGGTGGAATTTTGCCGCTCATGACGGACAAAAAATGTTGCCTAATTGTCAGACAATTATGCATTGCATTGGGCATATTTACGTTGTGAATTTTTTTTTTAGTTGTGATTCAATTTTTTATTCTGTTGTTGCTATTCACTAGGTACAGTTTTTGTTGTCAGAAATTTATACAGGTTTTTAACATTACTCATAGTGCTTGTATTAAACTTGGTATGTCTTTATTTTTAGGTGACTGCTGACTGATGCAGGTATGACTCCTGGCTAAACCTGATTTGAGAAGATTGGACCAAACAAGACGACACCAAATAAATATAAGGTGAGAAAAAATCTAAATTTTGTATGTTACCTATAAATTTTTCTTGGTATTTTTGAAGCAACTGTGTAACCTAGGTATCATGTTGTTTTGTTAGGTGACTGATGCAGTAGTGATGGCTCCTGTCTGACTACTGTCTGAACCTGACAAGAGAAGATTGCACCAGTGATTTAAAGACACCAGCTGAATATAAGGTGAGAAAAACTAAATTCTGTATTTTACCTACCATTTACATAGTGTTATTTGAAGCAAGTGTCTGAACTTATAATGTTGTACATGTATAGCTAGGTGGCTGCTGACTGATGCAGTAGTGATGACTCCTGTCTAAACCTGACAAGAGAAGTTTGGACCAGACCAGACCTGGTGATTTGAAGACCTCGTATAAATACAAGGTGAGAAAAACTGAATTCTGTATTTTCCCTGCCATTTACATAGTGTTATTTGAAGCAAGACAGTGTCTTAACTTATAATGTTGTATAGTTAGGTGACTGCTGACTTAAGCAGTAGTGATGGCTCCTGTCTAAACCTGACAAGAGAAGATTGGACCAGTGATTTAAAGACACCAGATGAATATAAGGTGACTGAGAAAATCTGTATTCTGTATTTTACCTTGTAAATTTACTCGGTGTAATTTGAAGCAAGTGTCTAACTCATGATGTTGTATAGCTAGGTGGCTGCTGACTGACGCAGTAGTGATGACTCCTGCCTAAACCTGACCAGACCAGACCTGGTGATTTGAAGACCCAGGATAAATACAAGGTGAGAAAAACTGATTTCTGTATTTTACCTACCATTTACATAGTGTTATTTGAAGCAAGTGTCTTAAATTATGATGTTTTATAGTTAGGTGACTGCTGACTGATGCAGTAGTGATGACTCCTGTCTAAACCAGAGAAGTTTGGACCAGTGCAATGTGATTTGAAGATACCAGATAAATATAAGGTGAGAAAATCTGAATTCTGTACTATCTATTTCTATGTCTATGTCTATGTCTAAATTCAAGCAAAGGAATACAATGTAGTTCAAATATATGTTGAATTTCTTGTCCTTAGTAAAAAAACACCTGTTTTCAATCATTCAGTGTTGCCTGGAAATGTTTTTTTGTGTGTGCATCATGTGAATTATTCTTTGTACTGTTACGTGGGTCCTGATGTTCCTCTTCTGAATGGGGGAAGCCTGTGATGACGGACAACTGGAAGACTGTCCAGACTTCAAACCAGACCAGACCAGTTGACCTGAAGACAGAGTGATGAGTTTGTACAGGTGAGATGATGCTTTACAACTTGCATGTTTCTTTGTCCTCTGATGTGTTAAGAACTCGAGGTGATATACAATACAACCTATAACATGTTTGAGGCCCTGTTCATGATTTAAAATTTGTTGCCAATCGATTTGAATTGAAAAAATAAATCGAATTATTTGGGAACATGAACGCTCCATTTCGGTTCCGTTGCGATTTATTTTGAACCACCTCACGAGGTGGTCTGAAGTGATAAAAATGTTTTGCGTTTGTCGAACTGTGATCATTAACGCACAGGAGCGAGTCATTCCAGGTTGACGCTGTACAACCGGGAATGTGGGGTCGGTCATAGTTCGCAGCGTGGCTTTTTGTACTGCAGATTTTTTTATGTCGGCAGTTGAATGTAGTAATAAACGTGCCTGTTGTGTGACATTTTTTGTTGCAAGGTCAATAGCTGTTTTCACACACTGACTTTTGTTTCTCTGCCTTCAAGATGCAGACCCGGAGACTGGACTGCCACGGGAGGATCAGAACCTGACTTTTATCGGCAAAGCTATGTGTGAGTATGGTTTCTTTGTTAACACAGGACGTTACACTCCACACACATACACTCAAATTTCTCTCCCTCTTTAATGCCCAGTTCACTCTACTCTGAGGGTCCACATGCCTTTTTCCGTGAGGAGCCGTTAATCGTAGCCAGTTACTTTAATTACATGTCTTTTGGCCAATCCTGAATTCATTGCAAAGAGACTGCCTACATGCCCTTTTTTTTAAACAGGCCTTTTTAGTCTTGAAATTCATATTCACTACCCCCTATGCACATTACTGAAAATTGCCCCCTAAAATTGTCGCTTTACACTTAAATTCTCTGAACACTTAAGTTAATTGATGCCCTTTTTTCTTAAGACGTAAGCAGGCCTTTCGAGTCATCCCTAACCCCCGTGAGCGTCACTAAAAATTGCCCCAAAATTGTCGCTTTCGGCCCTTTACACTGAAATTCTCCATGTTTTTCATAAGCCTTTTTAGTCTTCGTAATCACTTCACCCATGCAGGAGGCCCTCATAAGCGTCACTTAAAATTGTCACTTTGGGCCCAAAAGTCTCCAAACTTTTTTCTACCAAAAAAACTTAGGTCTTTCCAAGTTAAAAGTATTTCACATTAATTGCATAACTGGTACCCTCACCTGGGTAATTAATTGGATTAAAATTTTCCCGCCAAAAAACTTAGTATATAGAGGACTCTAACCTTGAACTTGTGCCCCCTCCTCCTTACTTCTGGACTGTTAGCTCCACTGCTACTACTCACACAGTACATTACCAACACTGTTCCAACATCCAACCTTTCTTTCCACTGAACTTCTCCCAACGCTAATGCTACATCAGACCAACCTCCCCATGCACTTAGTTCATTGAGCGAAGCTTCTCGACCTCTAATTTCTCACTCTCCTGTCAGCAATGTAGTCAGCGTGCTCCCCAGGGGATGTCTTTGTGGAGACATGGTGCTTCGAAACACCAGCATTCTTGTACAATTGACTGACAGGAAGCGTGAGAAACTACAAGTCGAGAAGCTTCGCTCAATGAACTAAGTGCATGGGGAGGTTGGTCTGATGTAGCATTAGCGTTGGGAGAAGTTCAGTGGAAAGAAAGGTTGGATGTTGGAACAGTGTTGGTAATGTACTGTGTGAGTAGTAGCAGTGGAGCTAACAGTCCAGAAGTAAGGAGGAGGGGGCACAAGTTCAAGGTTAGAGTCCTCTATATACTAAGTTTTTTGGCGGGAAAATTATAATCCAATTAATTACCCAGGTGAGGGTACTAGTTATGCAAATTTTTTGGCGGGAAATTGACTAAAAAAGAAATTAACACAACTCTGAAACAGGTCTTTTAAAGATAAAGTTTTTTTTGCAGAAAAGGGTGACTTTTGGGCCCAAAGTGACAATTTTAAGTGACGCTTAAGAGGGCCTGCATGGGGAAAGTGATTATAATTTTGGGCGGCTGCCTATCGATTACGAAGACTAAAAAGGCTAAATGTTTACGCCTTATGAAAAATATGGAGAATTTCAGTGTAAAGGCCCAAAGCGACAATTCTGGGGGCAATTTTTAGTGGCACTCATGGGGATTTAAATAGTGATTACGATGATTTTGGGCAGCTGCCTGCAGATTCTGAAGACTCGAAAGGCTAGTTTTTTTTTTGCAGAAAAATCTGTTTGGAGACTTTGGGCCCATGTGACAATTTTGAGTGACGCTTAAGAGGGCCTGCGTGGGGGGTAGTGATTAGAATGATTTTGGGCGGCTGACTATCCCCTTAAAAAGACTAAAAAGGTTTGTTTACGCCTTATGAAAAAAAAGGGCATGCAGGCCCTCACTTTACAATGAATTCAGGATCAGCCAAACAACATGAAAAATACGGAAAATTTAAGTGTAAAGGCCCAATGCAACAATTTTGGGGGCAATTTTTAGTGACGCTCACGGGGGTTAATAATTTCGATGATTTTGGGCAGCTGCGTAGTAGGGCCAGATTTTAAAGACTCTAAAGGCCTGCTTACGTCTTAAGAAGAAAGGGCATGCGGGCCCTCACTTTACGATGAATTTAGGATCAGCCAAACGAAGTGAAAAAATCAACTAAGTGTTCGGAGGATCTAAATTAAGTGTTTAAGCCCTAAAGCAACAATGTTGGGGCATTTTTCAGTAATGGGGGGAGGGATTATTTAGACTTAAGGCCTGTTTTTAAAAGAAAAAAGGGCATGCAGGCTGTCTCTTTGCACTGAATTCAGGATTGGCCAAACAATGTGGAATTAAAGTGGCTGGCTACGATTAATGGACCCTCAGAGTAGACTGTGAACTGGGCACAAGGGAGAGAAATGTGAGTGTATGTGTGTGGAGTGTTGTCCTGTGTTAACAAAGAAACCATACTCACACCCCCCATCTTCTTTCACGCAGCTGCGCCGATAAAAGTCGGGTTCTGATCCTCCCGTGGCAGTCCAGTCTCCGGGTCCGCATCTTGAAGACAGAGAAACAAAAGTCAGTGTGTGAAAACAGCTATTGACCTTGTAACAAATTATGTCACACAACAAGCAATATGTTTATAAACCACATTCAACTGAAGTGCCAAAATGAAAAATCCATCATGGTACAAAAAGCCACGATGTGAACTATGAGCTGGAACTGTGTACAGCGTCAATCCGGAATGACTCGCTCCTGCGCGTTAATGATCACAATTCAACAAAAGCAAAACATTATAATATATATCGCTTCAGACCACCTCGCAAGATATGGTTCAAAATAAATCGCAATGGAACCAAAATGTTCCCAAATAATTCGATTTATTTTTTCAATTCGAATCAATTTGCAAAAAATTTTGAATCATGAACAGGGCCTCCAACATGTTATAGGTTGTATTGTATATCACCTCGAGTTCTTAACGCATCAGAGGAGAAAGAAACATAATATATGCATGCAAGTTGTAAAGCATCATCTCACCTGTACAAACTCATCACTCTGTCTTAAGCTCAACAGGTTTGGTCTGGTCTGAAGTCTGGACAGTCTTCCGTCATCACAGGCTTCTCCCATTCAGAACAGGAACATCAGGACACACCTAAAAGTAAAAAGAATAATTCGTATGATGCACACAAAAAACATTTCCAGGCAACACTGAATGATTGAAAACAAGAAATTCTAACTACATTATATTCCTTTGCTTGAATTTAGACATAGAAATAGTACAGAATTCAGATTTTCTCACCTTGTATTTATCTGGTATCTTCCAATCACATTGCATTGGTCCAAACTTCTCTGGTTTAGACAGGCGTCATCACTACTGCATCAGTCAGCAGCCACCTAACTATACAACATTATTTGTTAGACACTTGCTTCAAATCACCAGGTCTGGTCTGGTCTTGGCGGCTTTAGACAGGAGTCAACATTATACATTTGACAAATGCTTCAAAACACACAGTAAATGATAAGGAATACAGAATTCATATTTTCTCACCTTATATTTGTCTGGGATCTTCAAATCACGAGGTCTGGTCTGGGCCAATCTTCTCTTGTCAGGTTCAGACAGGAGTCATCACTACTGCATCAGTCAGCAGTCACCTAACTATACAACATTATATGTTACACACTTGTTTAAAAAAAAACACACGTGAACGGTAAATACAGAATTTGGATTTTCTCACCTTATATTCATCTGGGATCTTCAAATCGCCAGGTCCCACAGGAACATGGTCATGTCCCTCATGGTCAGGTGTACAGGTATATATAAATGAAAAATTTTGTCAGAAAAGCTACGAGCTACAAAAGTTACAAACAATATTCTCAGAACATCCATCTCAAGACAAGACACATCATACATCCTAAAATTCAGAACACTTCAAAAAGTTCTAAAATCTGCTTTTGGTTGGGAAAAGGGCACAGGCTATGCTAGTGAGGTAAACTCAGTAATTACACTCAGTCAGAAGTGAACATAGAATGTCATGAACAAAAAACAATCACATGTGAAAATACATCTCACATATTATATCAAAACAATCATCTTTGACAAATAACACATGTTGACAAAACATCCATAGCACAAAATCTAAGCTACCTATGGAAAAAATCAAACTGTATTATGTAATAGCCAACAAGTTCATACAGCATCTGCAGCAAGCATGAAAAACCTCCAAACAGTTAACAACGACACATGAAATGCATTTCAAACAACAGTTCAACAAACTTTAAACACATGACAGACAGAACATTGTAAAAGAAGAATGCATGTAGTGTGCCCTTTGCAAATAAAACATTTTGATTAAAAAAATTGTTAACAACATAATTTAATTTGGTGTTCTAGGTAATGCAACATATAAAATCACACCACTGGTGGTACCAACAAGTGTCGATATCGCTCACCCATTTCAAATCATTTGAACATTCATAAAACAATTTGACAGACACTTATAATAATCATAATACACATTTGTGGGAAGGAATAGAGGTGGTAAAGCATAAACAATGAACATTGATACCGGTAATAATCAAAGCCAATAATGGAACTGGTACCACAATTCTTACAGATAATTGCAAGAATTCACATCATACATAATGGATAAAACAGCCAAATAAAGCTCAACTCATTCACTCTGTAAATGAGAAACAACGTTCTGATTCCATCACGTAAAGAATACATATGAATAATTTCTATCAATACTATACATATACGATCATCATTCACCTAAAAATGTAAGCACTTCTTTGCTGGGAATTTGTACTTGAAATAATCTCTCCAATGCTCCAACGAGCTGTTTCATCAGACCGCTCGGCAGCGCCCCATGCGACAGATTGACTAAGGCCCACTCTAGACGAAGCATTTCGCGACAGCGGTAACTGCCGACAGCGGCACGCCGACAGCAGGAACGCCGTCTAGAGAGGATTCCCGACAGCGTAGTCCCGCTGTCATGAAATTTTCTGACGACAGCTCCAAAGTTGTCGGCCGACAACTCAGCGGGAGTTCCCGACAACTTAAAGTGCGTATAGAGAACTCGCGACAGCGGGAGGTCAGGGTTCAGTTTGTCACAGAGCATCTAAAATGTTCCCCTCGACATCCTGAAGCACCTGTAAAACTCTGTATCGCACAGTGTGCCTTGAACAAATTTTTGCCAAAAGGTCGCGGGTTTCTTAACGTATCGCCAGATCCTCCGGTGGACAGGATCACCACCTTTGGCCACTGAGCAATGGCAGCGGGGAGGTAAGCAGGGCGCGACGTGTCAGCAACATCTCCCGGTATCTCAACCGTCTCCGTCGTGCACCCCTTGCTCGTCGCCTCATATTGGACAAGACGCGAGTGACTAACATAAAGAAAAACATCTGACACACGGCGAGGAAAAACATTGGCGGCTCCCCCGCCATTTTGGATTTCACGCGTTAGAACATTCGGATGTTCGATGTTCGATGCGAAGACATTTGTGTGTATAAAGACGTCGCGACAGCGGCGTCCCGACAGCGGGAAATATCGCCGCTGTCGCGAAATGCTTCGTCTAGAGTGGGCCTAAGTGCAGCATTAAATACGGGGGAACAGTTGCTGGAAGTAATTTTCGAAATTCTGTGTTCTTGTTTCATTTCACTGCAAGGAGGTTTGTCTACATTAGTCCAGAGAGTAATAAAGATAAAATTGAGTGCAACTTACCACCAAAAAGCGGACTTGTCGCGTCTTTCTGGGCAGAGTTGGACAGAGAGTTCTCTCCTTCCATGCACACTCGCCATCTTGGAACCGCGTGTTTCACGCACAGCTGCCTGGCCCACCTGTTCATCATGAGCAAAATTTGAATTTGGTAATTAAGTTAGCAACAGCCAATAGGCAAGCACCTCTCATGCAGGCCCTGCCCCAAAGTACTGGTACACAATGACGCAACTAAGTCCTTTCTCCCTGAATATAAGTTGTTAAATTTGACAATACAATGTACTTAGTATGTTGTTTGCTAGGGAACAATGTTAGCCAAATAGTTTGTTGTTTACCTGTACGAAAAGCGAAGTCGCCGGTGAACGACGTGCACACTCTGTCTCTTCATTTCTGGTGTTCCCGAAAATTCACCAGGTCGGGAAAATCCGCATTTTCTCCTCTGAACATCACGAGAACGGCACAATTCTACCGCGAAAAGGTCACAACTTTCTGCTGTACGTTTTAGAAAGACATTTCGCCGATATAAACTCAAGAAGGTAACAGTTTACCCTGAAATGTGCACAAAAATAACATCCCAGAGAATTCTCGTCGTACCGAACCACCATTTTGAAGGGACCATACCAAATGCGCTTTCTACAGGTGTGCAAATTACAGCCGCCAAGCCACGTCGAATTACGAAGAAAAAATTCAATCTCAAAGAAAATGAAAAGCGGTGTTTTTTAGCCACGTGGAGAAAAGCGAAATGTTTTTTTTTTTAGAAATATGAACTCGCGGCGATGTGTGGTCAAGAAATAAAACATACACATAACGTCACCGGTTACAGGGCCACGCACAGAAAATGTAACAAAGTCATAAGGCTATGAGAAATACTTCACTGGATGAAGGAGGTTGGATTGTTCTTTTGCCATAATAACGTGTTACTCTTGTGTTGATTTCAACAACAGCATTTCGTCCCAGTTGCTTCGGCGAACTTCTCGCTGTTTGGATATGAATACTGGTATTCCGGGACCTTCAGCACGCTTCAGAGGCAAAACAGCACCGGGCTTTAAAGCAAAAAAGAAAAGAAAAGAACAAACCCTGTATTGAGTACGTCAAAGGCCGAAGCAACTTGACACGATTTACGCCAAACTAGAGTGAGTCCCTTCCGCGCAACCTGGTTGCTACAACCGCGCGTGTCCGCTGTAAGTTATACAGGAATGACCACTAGACATGATATCAAAAACACCATTTGATATTCCCTCAAGTTATTCCAGCGATCAACAATATGGAAGGATTCCGAAAAACATATAATTACAAACCAGAGAACATCTTAAGTATGCAAAGCATTGAGAAATAATGCAATTAAAAATGATTTTTTTCATGTTCAACGCAGGAATTTCAAGTACATTCCTCCCAGCGTTCGATCCGCCATGTTTGCTCCTGTTACCATGGGCACGGGTTCTATTTACTCCCACAGATGACACTAGCCAGCATTCCAAGCAGGTTGGGTTTTTTTCTCTCTCCATTTCTAGGCGGAAAAATCAGCAAAATATTCACGAAAAACCGCAAGTCATAGTCAGATGTTACTTGTAAGTTTTCTTAACACATAGAAGGAACATTAGGGAGACAAAAAAAAGCGGAGCTTTTTGTTGAAAATACTCTGAAAAACGTTTTTCATTTTGGCGCTGAATGGATAGAACAAGGTTACGGTCACCAAGGTCATTTGTACGATCTATAACAAAGATGACATATTCATGTATTTTACCCCTATGGAACATGGGAAATATAACCATGTAGTTCTTTCTCACAACACTTCAAGGTTTAGAAACATCATGTAGTTTATCCTGAAGACTGTTTTACATTGAGTTCTTTTTAATGACATCTGTAGGCGTTCTATCATCTATGTTGAGAAGTCGAACAATGGCGACGACAAAGTCAACAAAACAGTCTGAGGACAGCGTTAGCGTTGAGAAGGAGTCGATGTTTGAGACGATGATCGGAAAACCGAAGAACAAGGATTCTTCTGAAGACAGCTTGAAAGTTGGGGCCACGGCCATGGTAAGTTTCATGTTCGTTTTGGGGGAGTTTTTCCACCGCCGGTGTACCGCTCGTGTTCTTCCATTTGTCGTCAACTTACGTTGTAGTTAGTTCATCATTTGTTATGATTCACGTTGTGTAGCTTCTGTGGATGTTTAACTAGATAGGTTGCTAACTTGCTATATCAAATTACAATGCCACAAGTTTGTTTCTTTAGGACAAAAAATATACAAAACTTACGTTAACTTTTTATAACCTTCAATTTATTTGGATTTTTTTATCGAAATGTGCATGTTATAATTTGTAACAATGTTGCCTTTTGGCCAGTTTAATTAAAAGCAGTATAAGTATGATTTGAATTGTTTACAAAAGGTTTACTTTCTTTTCTATGTTTTGTTTAATATGTTTGCTTATTGTAGTGCGTTCCTTTTCTTATTCAGCCAACTGACACAGGCAGCACAGAACCTGCGTTACAAGAGTAAGAACTCAGTTTTAGTCAGCTTTAGCTAACACATGAAGTCAGACATAGTCAGAGATTAGACATATTACAATGTACTGAAACAAATGTATTGTTGTACATTCATGTCTACTTTATATACTTCATATGTCCAGTACTTTTTGGGAGGGGGCAGTAAATGGATATTTCTAGAAAAATGGAATGTGAAAGACTATATAGTGTCACTATGAAATATTTGCAATCATTGTCCTTGCAAGTATTTTGACATTTAAAATAGAAAAGTGCATTTATACCACTCACTCACTTACTCACTCACCCACTCCCCACTTACCAACTCACTCACCCACTCACTCACCCACTCACTCACTCACTCACTCACTCACTCACTCACTCACCCACCCACTCACTCACTCACTCACTCACACACACACTCACTCATGATCACTCACTCACTGACTCACTCACTCACTCACTCAGTCACCCACTCCCCCACTTACCAACTCACTCACTCACTCACCCAATCACTCACCCACTTACTCACTCACTCACACACACACTCACCCACTCACCCACCCACTCATGATCACTCACTCACTCACTCACTCACTCACTCACTCACTCACTCACAATCTTTTTCTTTCACAGCCTAAAAGAGCGCACAGACGCCCTTATGGAGAACCAAAAAGGCCTCCAGAGGTAAGGAACAACTCTATAATAGAAAACATTTAGTGTAACAACTCCCACAATATTGTCAACCATTTCATTTATTATCTGTTGTTGAAAACCAAATCAAGATACATTTAGAATCAAGAGATATTTAGACTATAGCACACAATGATGCAACACGGCCTGAAATACTGGGTGCATGTGCACCTTAGTGCACCCAAATGGGAGCTGTGCACCCATGATCTTTTCTGTGAGGGTGCACCCAAATATTTGCACAGGTTTACGTATTTAAGGATCTTTTAACATTTTTACCTATAAAATGTATAGTATACAGTATATTATTAACATCTAGGTGTCAGGAAAATGAAGAAAAAATCATTCATATAAGTTATAGTACTAGTACTTTTCTTTAGAAATAAAACATAAATTTTTAGTAACATTGTGATTATTCATATATATATATATATNTATATATATATATATATATATATATATATATATATATATATATATATATAACGGTATATATATAACCCAATAATTTTGTGCACCCAATTCATTAGGTTGGGTGCACCAATACACATATTCCCAAATTGGATTTCGAACCCTGCAACATGTGACATAGATAAATGATGCTGCATGTTATTGGGCTGAGATGTTCATTGCCTAATGTTGCCTCTTTTTCTTTCAGCCTGTTGCACATGACGCAACACTATACCTCCCAGGCGATCAGGTAATATAAAGCATATTAAAGCATTTTTACATGTTTACATCTTCTTGAATTGAAGGCATTTTAGGCAGCTGTGATTAAAAAGTGTCAAGAAAGCATTGGAAAGTCTCAATCTAGTGGACTCAATAAATGATAAATATATACCGGTACATAAAATACATTCTCTTCTCCATTCTGTTATACTGTCATAATTATAAAAGACTATTGACTCATGAGGTATACCTCATCATTGTCCAGTTTCTTACATTGTGCTTGATTTCTATAGGAGGCTTCAAGAGCAAATTCAGGAAACGCATAAACAGGAGAATCTGATTATGACGTAAGAACAATCGTTTATCTTCAACTTCTATTGACATATGACCTGCCCTTGGTGCTGAAAATATCTCTCCATATATAAAATGTCCATCTGTAGAGAAAATAGTTTTTTGTGATGCAGTGAATGTGAGATGTCATACAATTTTATATGTAGAATACTAAGAAATAGATTCATAATACATGTATTTAATTTAATAGGACTTAAAAGAACATAAATAAAGTTTGCCTTTTCTAAATCTCTCATGTGTCATGTCGAATATTTCTATTTTTGACTGAGGTGCCCAGTATAATTATAATGATAGATATGTTTGTTAACATATCTGTAACATTTGTTATGAATTGTTTCTACTCTAGGGAATTTGCAAGATGGCTGGAGGCACACTCCACGTAAGTTTACAAATATAACGTTGAAATCTTGCAGTTGAAATCATATTTGCTAAATTAGGAACTTGCTCCCACCATATACTGAATCCGTTCTCAGATTCGCTAAATAAGCTGTTTAAATTCAAAGATGCTTAAATCAATTCTCTACTGGTTTTTCCTCAGAATGATTGTTGAGCTCGAGGAATCTTTCCAGAACAGGTGAGTTTTTCTACACTTTCTTGATGCACAGAACAACAGTTAATTCTATTTACAGTTAAAACACAGGTTTTATATGGAAGCAAGGTTTCATCCGCTAGTCATTTTGATAAGTGCAATAGAATCTATAACGTGCTCAAGGTGTGGCTCTCTTTAACCAGGACTCTGATCTGAGAATACGTCTGTGAGGTGTAATGTGCCTTTCCCAAAGGCCTTAAACCTGACTAGACTAACTAGCCAATAGCTTCAGTAGATCAATCACAGACACAAGCTGAAAACAAGACTGGCAATGAAAACATACATTGCAATGGTGACGGTGGTTGCTGTTAGGGTTATTGTTTGCATGGCACTGCCATGATTTCATGATTTTGAGGAAGCCTTGGTACCTGTTAAGTCTAGACAGATACAGTGCACTCCTCCCTGAGTGTATAGTAAACAAGCCCACAGAAAGAGGGGCATCCGGGGCAGAGAGGTTTTTCCAAGGGTTTCCAGGAATGTGTGCAAATTGCACACAATACTGTACCTTTAGGCACCTCCCTGAGACGTTGCCAAAAACACTTTTTAACAGTTTAATGTTTCCCATGCTGTGCACCACAACAGGGTTTCCTTGAAAGACCAGGAGGTGATTGAGCTGAAGGGTCGTGTGGCTGATCTACAATCAGAAAAGACACAGTGAGTAATCTTCAAATCTTGACTAAAACCATCATTTTAACATATATTATAACTAGTACTTTAGAATACACAATAAAGTACCTAGTTGCAGGCACAGAAAAGAATTTTTGTACTTACGTAAAATGCAAATACACCCTAGAAAAGTCCAAGAATGTCTCATGCTCAAAGGCTGAATGCAATCTGGCTGACAAAAGTTAGGTATAATTCATTGGAAAATGAGTTAGTAAATAACAAAATGATATGTATAATAAAAGTTCATGATTGACCATAAATGTATTTATACACGCCTTATTCTAGCCATTCATCAGCTAATCATTGTAGTATGTAAAATCAAATAATTGATTTCATCTGTTCTTGTCATGTTCAAATGACAGACTCAACTGCACTTCTTTACACTGACAGGGAGAAGGCTGAGGCAGCAGCTAACATCAGAGATCTGAAGAAAAGTCTGGTAGATCAGGCGGCAAACACAGAGCTCAGGTGAGATATGGTCATCTTGTCACTCTAACTCTAACTCACTTACACGTTACACTTTGTCTTGCTTACTCACTGGAAAGTTTTAGTTTATACGTAGACTTTTTGTTGGAAAGGATAGGGAGATATTATTATTCAGTTAGAGTAACTAGCAGCATTAGGAAGAGCACACTTTTGTTATAGAAACAAATTTCATGACAAGTCCATTGTGTGTCCCACAACAGAATTTCCCAGAAAGAGCAGGAAATCGCGGCACTGAAGGCTTGTGTGGCTAAACTGGAAGATGAAAAGAAAGGGTCAGTAAATTTTTTTCAAACCTTAGAAGTTTGTAATATCTGCCCCCATGATTTTTTTTCCATCTATTATAAGGCCACACCAATTTAATTTCTTGGTTAACGGATTCGCCCGCTTCATTTTTTCTTATTTGCAAAAAAATTCAGAATCAACTGCAAAATGCTTGAACGGGTGAAAATAGTCCTTTTCTTCCTAGTTGTTACAGATACTTCATCTTTCAATGTAATGGTATCATTAAAAGTTCAAAATTCATTGTTTAGATTTTAAACTAGTCTGGTGTGTTGACTTCATGGCTCCTATTGTACCATTTTGGGCCATAATAGGTTGCCTAAGCCTTTTTTCTTTTTTTTTTTCGCCCACTCGCTCCATTATTTTTGTAGAAAAATCCGTTAACCAAGAAATTAAATTGGTGTGGCCTAATGGTGGTATACATAAACATGTACTATCTTCATCATTTAGATGTGACGAGGCCAGCCCACACATGCTCTCGCAAACTCTGCAAGCCGAAAATGTCCTGAATGACCCAAGGCCTATCCATCAGGACATACAGGAGGTATGTGACTTTTAAAAAAGGTTGATTTGGGCTTTGTAATGCAAGAATGATAAGAGCTGAGTAAGATGCATAGGAATAAGTTAAGAATTTTCTCAGCGCAATGTCTACATGTATATACAGAAATGTCTGAATCAGTTGACCAATGCTTTAATGCACATGATGTTCAAGGTTGCATGATAGTTTAATAATACCCAGAGGATAATCAAAAGTTATTTATCTCTTTATTCAATAGATCAAAAAAAAGTAATGATGAGAGAATGGCTCATCAGCAGGAAATGGTCAGAAAGTTGCGGAAGCAGGACATGGATCATAAAACTAATTTTTGTTTTCTTCTTACGATGCTTCTTTAGGGAGAAGTGATTCAAGAAACCTGTGGCACTGAACAGATTACGTTCAACGGAGTTCCACTGGCTATCTGCGATGTATTTGCCATACTAGCCAGTGGAGCTCCACTGCCAGATGCCGAACAGCACGACAAGGAAGACCAGAAGGCGTCTGAAGTGCCCCAGATTCTACTGAACGGCGTGCCACTGCTAGATCCTGACGAGCAGGAGGAGGCAGACCAAAAAGTGGCTGAAGTGCCCCAGATTCCACTGAACGGCGTGCCACTGGTAGATGCTGAAGAGCAGGAGGAGGCAGTCCAGAAGGCTGCTGAAGTTCCCCAGATTCTACTAAATGGGGTGCCACTGCTAGATCCTGACGAGCAGGAGGAGGCAGTCCAGAAGGCTGCTGAAGTTCCCCAGATTCTACTAAATGGGGTGCCACTGCTAGATCCTGACGAGCAGGAGGAGGCAGTCCAGAAGGCGGCTGAAGTGCCCCAGATTCTACTAAACGGCGTGCCACTGCTAGATCCTGACGAGCAGGAGGAGGCAGTCCAGAAGGCGGCTGAAGTGCCCCAGATTCTACTGAACGGCGCCACACTGCTAGATGCTGAAGAGCACGACGAGGAAGACAGGAGGCCAAAGCATGATGTGCCATCATTGAAGGATCTGCCAACTACTGAAGTCGGTAGCGGAGACATGAAGCCACAGAGTCCTGAAGCACCATCCTCCTGGTGGAAACCAGAGAAGCCTCCCACGTACCAAGAGGTTGAAGAGCCGTGTATGAACCTCCTGGACTTTAAAGCAGCTGATGAGCCTCGTGGACTGGAAGTCCTGATTGAGAAGAAAGCACCGCATCGGTTTTGGTGTGCACCAGCCTTGCTGAGAGGAGATGAGCCCCAAGGACTGGAAATTGTGCTAGAGAATTCAAAAAATTCCCTCTCCATACGGCAGAGATGTCAGCTGGTTATGTGGTCAACAAATAAAATGGCAGCCGAGTCATGCCAAGGAATGAGCCACTCCACCATGAGCATGCAGGTCAACACATCCCCTGCAGCAGAGGGAGAGGACACTGTCCGAGACAACTCTGTGAGCCCTGCTAGCTCATAGGATTAAGAGGGATTACAGACTCACAAAATTTGTGCTATACTGATTTATTTATTTCAAAATATGTGCTATACTGATAAAGCTAATGCTACGTCAGCAGCATATGAATTTATTTATTTATTATCTTATAAGTGTGGAATACTTTATGTTTGCACCACACAAGTCATATAAACAATGTACCATATGTTTGCATAAAGTGCAGACGAAAATCAATGTGACATCACAAAAATGTCATCTGAATGTGTACATTACAGTGCCACTTACTTAATATCTCTACATACCAGAAATGTATCTACCAAACATTTTATAACCAGACAAGTAATTTATAATATTTTATGTCATAAGTGTGCCTGTAAATGCAGATTTTTAAACAGACTCTATTTTGTGACACAAAACTGCCTTATATAGGGCAGAACTGCCAGTGACTGTGCTTTTGTAAACATGATTGTATGATACAATATACATGTCTTCTGAAGGAGCCAAAGGTCTGTGTTGTATTTCTTGTTTTGTGATTCGAATGATATGGTGCAAAATTGGGTACTCGTAAACCATTATTCATGGAGACGGCTTTGGTTTACCCATCAGTTTTTTTTTTCATTTTTCTTGAGGAGTTGAGAGGAAAACATCAACCATACTATAGTGTGTTTGTGTTTGTAGATGGTGTTCAACAGGGCAGGTGTGTTATGTGTGGATGGTGTTCAGCACCAAGGACAGGTATGTTGTTTGAATGGTGTTCAGCACTAAGGACAGGTGTATTAATGTGTGGATTGTGTTCAGCACCAAGGACAGATATGTTGTGTGAATGGTGTCCAGCACTAAGGACAGGTATGTTTGTGTGTGGAATGGATGGTGTTCAGCACTAAGGACAGGTGTGTTGTGTGTGGATGGTGTTCAGCACCAAGGACATGTGTGTTGTGTGTGAATGGTGTTCAGCACCATGGACAGGTGTGTTGATGGTGTTCAGCACCAAGGACAGGTGTGTTGATGGTGTTCAGCACTAGGGACAGGTGTGTTTGTGTGTGGAATCTGTGGATTGTGTTCAGCACCAAGGACAGGAATGTCTGTGTGTGTGTAAGGCTAAGGGAGGATGTTCAACACCTAGATGGGATTGACCGACAATGTATGGTGCATTAGGATCACAAGTATTATTATATAACTGTGCCAATGTGCCTTCGAAGCTGGTTGTGTTATGCCAAAGTCGGTCATATAGACACAGAAACAGATAATCTCATCGGTCCAATCAGTATTTAACTTGCTACCATTAGGAACCATTAGTACTCTGGAACCCAAACATACAAAATTCCCGTAAACCAGCGCTACTTTAAACAATACTTCTGTCCTGAAAGTAACAATTAAATGCATTACCACCAGTACAGTATCTTCAACCCCATCCAGCAAAAGGCTCCATCTCCACATAAGTCACTCTGCACAGTTGCCAACATCACAGCCCTCCCTAGCAGCAATCTGGAACAATTTCAGTACAGTCTGCTTGGGAGGGGTCTAAACTTGAATGTTCACAACTGACATCAAAAATAAGATACAAAAGTATGGGTGGGTGGCAAAATTGACCTTGTCTTTCCAAGAAGAATCGAGATTAAGAATATTAAGATTTAAAAAAAGAAGCTAAAATTCACATGAAATGCACGGCAAAGTTGACTCTTTCAAAGTTTGTTTGAAATCAGGAATGGCCATTTGGAACTACGAGGACTATATCATATCTTTCTGAATATAAGTTGATAAATATGACTATTTGCTAGGGAACAGTGTTAGCAAAATTGTTGTTTACCTGTATGAATTGTGAAGTTGCCTTTGAACCACCCTCTGTCTCCCAACAAGCTCGCCATTTTCTTGTCTTCTCAAAAATTCACCAGATTGGGAACACCTGCATTTTCTCCTCAAAACATCATGAGACCAGCATAATTCTACCACGAAAAGTTTTAAACATTCTTACTGTATGTGTGCTTTAGAAAAGCATTCTTCTGATTAAGACTATACAAGGTACCCAGAAAGCTGCACAAAAATAACAACCCAGAGTAGAAAGCTCTTGTGTATTTATCTCATAGCTGTACAATACTGAAAAGGTTCAAAAAGAAAGAATACCATAAAATACTCCAACCATCCATGAGCAGAACTAGAGGTACATGTAACATTATGTACATGTACATGTATGATATGACCTACAGTTGTATATGACAAACATACATAGTATTACACATTGTACATCTGTATTGTACATGTATTGTAATACATGGGTTATGGATAGCCTATGTTACACACTCTCTTGAAAAATGGCAAGTCAACACATCTTTTTCGTGCTTACAAGTAGATCTGTGAAGTCTAGTTTTCTAGACAAATACTGTTCTGGTTGTTACACAAGATTCACCAGAGTTAAATACAATACATACTTTACTTCTAAAACAGAGAGTCATGAGCCCTGGCTAGAGATTTTCCCTTGTCAACCTATACCTTTATCAAGTGCAAGAACTGTAAGCTGCATGATATAATTGGCTACTGTAAATTACAATTTTTTGCAGTACTTTTACACTGTATTCGCAGATTTCATGGTCACTTCTGTATCCCAAATTTATCATTATATTTACTTAAAACAAATAATTTGTGGATTTTCTTTCTTCTGTACCTGCCGCCACTGTGAACATAAGTTCCAAGAACTGACAACTCCTTGTTTTGTTTACCGCTGTTTGTTTACTTTCTTTATAGGAGCCTCCTGGAAATACAGCGAGCCTGGTGCAACTTATTCTCACGCTGTGCTGAGTTGCCGAAAAAGCGAAATAGGGATGCTAATATGTTGAAAGTTGAAAATGGCGATCTAGATGAGAAAATTTCAATTATTTATATATACAGTTTTGGCGCAAAAATGCTGATTGGTCAATATCTAAAACTCGAGCAGAGCGCCCTGCACTAGATAGGCACGGAAAAAGTATAAAAGGAGGAGTGGTCCGATCTCTGTCATTCTTGATAAAGACTGAATTAAAGTCGAAACCGGTCGAATCCCGTCTCGAGTCTGTCATCTTCCCATCGCTACGAATGATGTTTTGGCGCAAAAATGTTACATGATATTGCTTTAACAACTAATGTCGTCTGGTGGTACTGGCCTTGAGGGCCTTCTGTATTTCAGCATGAGAGAGGATTCCCTCCTGTTCTAGTCCCATCAGCAGCTCCTCCCTGGCTGTCCCTATGAAGGTGTTGGATAGGAAGGCAGGCAGCCCCCCCACCTTGTCTCTCGGCAAAGTGTAGACTGGAACTCTAACCAGTCCCAGAGACTATATAGGACAGAAATAAATGCATTCAGATATTTTTATCATACACAAGGCCCTAAAATCTGTACTAGTAGTGTTCTAGCCATCCTCAAAATTTCCTCACCCATCTCATTTAGCATTAAAGGCACAGAATCCTAGGGAAATGTTTACCCTCTTACGTGCTGCATTTTGAGGGGCAAAAGTCCCTTTGAAAATTTTTACATTCTAGTTTTTTCTGTCAAACATAATGGATTGGGCATTGGGCAAATTTTTTTAGTGTAATCAGCAGAAACATTCTATCAAATTTTGTATTGCATGAATTGTCAAAGACCCTTGATGTCCCTAGCTGAAGCTAGGTACTCATTTTCACCTGAGTCAAATGAAGAAATTGGCAACACTGTCTTTTCTAAAAGCAGTCAAAAACAGAGAGACCTATTAGGGATTCAAATCCAAAACTTTCAGATTGACCTGGTAGAATTATGTTAGTTGTCCTTTATAGACATGATGTTTTGGAAAACATTCTCCAACCTCCAAACCATGGTCCTTTGCCGTAGTTGCCGCTGTCTCGATTTGTCTGATCTGCTCCGGCGTTACCTTCTTGATGTAAAAATGACTGACAAAATTTTGTTCGTCGTGTACTTCAGTCACTGCCCAGTCTCCCTCAGTAATCCCTAAAATCCTGACATCCAGACCGATTTCTTCCTCCAGTTCTCTGTTCAGTCCAGCCTCCAAACCTTCCTCCAGGTTCACAAATCCACCCGGAAACCCAAACCGCCCATCGAACCGCATCTGCATCTACAGTGATAGGAGACAAGATTGTATATAGGTAGGGTAACAGTAGGGTTCAAGCACCACTACCTGACCCAGTCTAACAGGTCTGGACCTTTTTCTGGGCCAGCTTGAGAACCCAATGCATGCACCAACAGGTGTTGTAACAGGTCCGGACCTGTTGGATTGGGTCAGTTAATGGTGCTTGAACTGCGGGCCCACTGTTTACTTACACAGAATGCAAACAGGGTTATCAAAGGCACCCAAAGTGATTTCTGGGTAGCAAAACCGGATTTTGGAGGTCAATTTTCTGGTCATCTTTTTTTAAATGTAGTAACAGTTAGTAGTAAGGTGAATCTAGCTCATCCAATAGCACACTGATATCTGTGACTGTGTGAGGAAAAAAAGCCTGGAATCCCACCCATACGGAACGAGATTCAAGGGCTCAGGCTGGTTCTTAGCTATTTATTGATGGTACCAAAATTTAGGGACTCCTCACATAGCTTATTTTCAGGCTATTTCAAACGCTTCAAGTATGAAATGATAACAAAAATGTACTAAGAAATGGGAGTAAATGTCAATATCAGACAGAATATTGTTGTTCTGCTTGAAATTGCACTGGATGCCTTTCAACAGCTCAGCGCAGCAGCTGTATTTTTTCAGGAGGGAATGTCATCTTACATGGGCAAAATTACTGGCACTAAATTTCCTTGTGACAGTCACCTAGACACCTGCCGTTCTGCCGAACCTGACTGGGGGCCTTGGAAAGGATGTTGTAATCGGATAGCTTGGTCTGCATGCTGGAAGTTCGACTGTCTAAACGTTATGGAACGTGACAAGCATATTTTTCTGAAAGGCACATTCCTATTCCCACGTTTAAAAGGTTAATCGATGGTATCAGCCAACAATAGCTGTGAAAGCGTTTCCTCTGCAACAGATATCATTATATCCCCACCCCCTAATATTTATAACTTACCAAAACAGTGTGTCGCATCGGAATTCTCCCGAACAACTTGTCCTCGTTGGGAGCGTGAAACATCGCGTGGCAGGCGTGCTTGTACCGCGTGAGCTTCACGGCCTCGAATCTGGGGACAGCACGACGAGCCATGATAGTTTCCTCTGTCTAGAGTTCGGCGCGACACGAGCACGCAAGTCACGTACACCTTCCTACTGTTTCACACTAGTACTAAGGCCGGGGTGCACATGACGTAAACATTGCAGTGGCATAGGCATGTGCGCTCTCTAGCGGAATATTACGGAACTGTTTATCTAGAAACGTTGCGTCCTAAACTACCCCATGGTATTAACGATAGCTTCTGAAGCGGCTGTTGAGTTAAAATTGCCGAAAGAGACAACACGCCAGGGGAGTTAATCCTCTAAAGGAGTTACGTTACAGTCCGGGAGCGGCCAACTATTACTCTTTTAGCGGACTAACTCCCCTGGCATGTTATCTGTCTAACGTTATATGGCCAATTTTAACTCTTTACAACCACTTCCAAAGCCCAGTAGAGGCTCATACGCTTTACTGGCTCGTGTGTCGGTGTCACTATACATTTTGTAATCTCATAAACGCTGCGCGTAAACGTTGGTGCCTAGAAAAGAAGTATGAAATGTGTAAGATACAGAACTGTCCTTGGTGCTGAAAGCTGTCCAATGACGCCTTTTGGATTGTGGGCTCGTGTGTCGGTGTCATTATAACGTTACATTTTGTACTGACATAAACGATTTGCCTGAACAAGAAGTGTGTGATGTGTACGGTACAGAACTGTCCTTGGTGCTGAAAGCTGTCCAATGACACCTTTTAGATTGTGGGAGAGAAGAACAGCTAAGTAGCAGTGATTAGCTTGTCAGGGTTTCTCTTTTTTTTCATTCTCTCAGATTGAAGTCACCATCTTTTAATATCCTTTTTGTATATTTAATTCCAGGCAAGGATTTGAGGTTCTCAATTGGAGAAAGTCCATGTATTCCTAAAAACTCTTTTATCAATTCAGCACTTGGATTCAAAGTTTAAAATTCATTTAATTACAAACCAGCCTCCTGCGCTGACTTCATGGCTCTTATCATAGCATTTGGAGCTATCAGAGGATGCCTAGGTTCATTTATTTTTGTTTAGTTGCTTCATTTTAAAAAAAATGAATCACTCTAGGACAGAAATTTGACATAAGGCCACACCAATTTAATTTCTTGGTTAATGGATTCGCCCGCTTCGTTTTTTCCTGATTGGCAAATAAAAATAAAAATTCAGAATCAACTGCAAAATGCTCATATTTTGCTCTGAACAGTTGAAAACAGTCCTTTTCATCCTAGCTGTTGCAGCTATTCCATCTTTGAATGCAATGGTATCATTTAAAGTTAAAAATTCATTGTTTAAATTTTGAACCAGGCTGGTGTGTTGACTTCATGGCTCCAATAAGATGCCTATTTTTATTTTTATCTTTTTCCGCCCGCCCGCTCCATTATTTTTCTAGAAAAATCCATTAACCAAGAAATTAAATTGGTGTGGCCTTATGGACAAAAAACATCAAGCTAAATCAAGAGTGATAATACAATTCAGTATGTTATAGAGAACTTTAATGAAACATAAGGATACATTATGGTATCAATAATTGGATTACATATTATACACATTGACATCAACAAATTCAGAATTGCACCCATTACATGTATTTCCTAAACTTAGGTATTTGGCCCCAACATTGTATGTTCTATATGTAACCAATACACTGTAATAACAACAGATATACAGTAGCAAGCCTTCGGCCTGCTTTAAATTTAATTAACACTAGCTTGGCTGTTTTGCACCACTGTCCACTGGAATGAAGAACAGACTCTGCTTGGTCTGCCCTGTTATTGTCACCTGTTTAAAGTCTATACAATACATTGCAGGGTCCTTCCCTCTCCCTCTCTTTAACATACTACTAACAGGCAGTGTTTCTGCAATAATTATGCATTATGCCACTGATGCACTGGTCAAGGTAATCCCTGAGGGGTGCGTGTCACACAAATAGGGGCTTTGATGGCACAGCAGAGAATACTGATAGTAACGTGAACTGAAACATTTTAACTTCTTTGAAATGCTGGAAAATCTTTCTACTTTGAAATAGTTATTGTATGGCCACACCCCCAGAGGTTTACATTGAACAGTGCACTGAAAATAAAGGAAAAACTGAGTGTCTACAATAAATGACAGCAGCGCCGGTGCATTCACTTATAAATCTCTCCTTCTGTGATACATTTAAGTGTGTTCAATTTTTTTACATACTAGTAGTAGTTCCTAGAATTGTCATTGCTGCAATTCGTTGCAAAACACACCTTATAAATGGACAGGAGTTTTTCAACTTCACAGAAAGAAATAAAAAGACACTTGGCTTTATAATTACAAGTTTGAAAAAAAAAGAACACTTCAAGCAGTGCATTATGTGTATGGATATACATATTTGGTCTCAGACTACTTTTCCCTGAGGCCCTATTAAAGTGATATAGTACTAAAGAAAGATATGATGATCCATACACATTTAAATACATAAAATTGCTATGTCGAAGTTTTTGCAGCAAAGCATAACAATTAGCGCAGAAAAAATAGCATTGAGAGGGTAATATACCGGTATGCAATATACTAATATTGTTGTTAGTACAGGTTTTTATGACAGTAGCTTTAATATATGATACCCTACCTTAACCTTAAGTACAGCAGCAGTAGCTTTAGTAAGACCTCAGTAAGAGAACAGTAACACTCAAAAAAAGAGTGTTCTGTATCGAGGAACAATAACCATATTCAAGAATCATACTTTGCTGCAGTCTTGCAGTCCAGTCAAGAGACTTGAGTTTTTTAAGAGTCACGAATAAGACGTCTCATTAGGCCTGCACACTTCTCAGAACGATTTGCAGCCCGTACGTAGAACAGCAAAGTTGAAACTTCAAGAAGTGGGAACATTGTCAAAAATGTGCATTACGTGTCAGCAAATGTTGAACCTTGTAAAGCTGCACCAGTATAGAAAACTTACTTCCACATCTTGAATTGCTTCTGTGTGTGATATTGCTGTTTTTACTGTCCTGAAGGAAAATGGCTTGTAAAATATACCATTTATTCTGCATCAACGTTTGAGACTTGCACTTTGAATGTTCACTTCACAGCTGGCAAGCTTAGCTTTTATTTTTCAACACTTAAATCTCTTGCAGTCTTGAACATTTGAGCTGACTCCTGCTTGTCACGAGTCCCGGATCAACAGAAATGACGCAGTTCCTCCTCTTTTCCTCCAAGTATAAAGACTTGGCCGTTCAACATAAAATGTTGTTAGCGCACTTGAAAGATTTTTTTCTTGTCTTCCTTTCTTTCTTTTTTCCTCTTTCAGTCTTTCTTTCTTAGAAAATTATATATGATAAGGTGTTTTCACAGAAAAACAGAAATGGCACTGTTGCCAAGGCAACGAACTGTCGTTCTCTAGTCAGGATTGGTGCGACTTCTCTGAAACTGTACGCAGTCTCCCGTTTGGCAAGTGGCTCCCGTTTGGTAGGCCATTGCCATTGGGTAGGCCTGTACTGCTGTTGAAGTTTGTTCCATTTAGATGACTTTTATCTTGCCTGGAACACAGAAAAAGAATGCTTCAATACACAGATAGTCCTCCAGAATTGTTTGAAGTAAAATATATTAACAATTTGATTATCTTATTTAACATCCTAGCTATTCATACAAACATCCATCCAAATAACAGTTCATTTACTTTTGCTACAAGAAATCCATGCTGACAACAGCAGAAGTACAAATGTATTGGATACTGATACTTACCATGTTGGTCTTTTGTTAAATACTGGTACTGGGGAAAGTCTGTCTCTGCAGGTGGCTGGAGTACCTGATGAAACAGACAGGTGTCTCTCATGAGTGGGGAGGATCCATTTATAATGTAAGCCGTCAAGAATATGGTAAACACCAGCTATACGTAGGTACAGAAGTTACTTATGGCACAGGAAAGGTATTATAAGTGTGCCAATAGGTAGGGAGATGAGAGGAGTCTTCAAAATCTATAAACATATGTCAAAGTAGAGACTCTACTGGGATCTCTACTGGTAAAATTGCCATTTCTACCAATTCGGAGTCTCTACCCTGACATATGCACACATACGTATGATAGTACAACATAACACAGTCAACACAGTGCACAGTTGACTTTAGGATCAGTCGGCAGATGATACTCACTCTTACTGTAATTTGTCACCTCCAATTACTGAAGCTATGTAAGAGAATAACACAACAGCTTCAGTGTAAACAGCATGATCCCGTAATAAGGTTTGGGAATTACGAACTACAAAACACTCCTGTTACTGTATTAGAGGCTGACAGTGAGCACTGGCTTAAGTCTGGCTACTGGGACAGTGTTAAGCCCTGTCACACACAGCATGAATATGGCCTCCATAACACTGCCGAATGTTAGGAGCAAGGTGGTTGACTGGTATTCGGTCAGTAACTATTTGGCTGTGGTGGCAGAATGTTCCAAAATGTTTCACACAATTGTGTGTGGATGGGAGGTTCTGCCATGACTGGCTGGTTGTTTGCTGGTGTTAATGAGTAGGACATGATTGGGAGTCAAATGTGACTAAAATTTGATCTGATTCACATGGAAATGTAGGTGTGGCCTAAATCTGGTCTGGACTGCTCCCTAACTTCAGCCAATTTTGGTTGGTTGGGGGTTGGTGTTTTGAATGTGTGACAAGGGCTTTTCGAAATTCCTTTTACATATACTTTGTGCATATGTGGAGATGCTATATACTGACTGACCTTGTCGTCTGAACATGTCTGAGATGGAGGAGCCGTGTCTCCTCCAGGCCAGCAGGATGAGGAGGATGTTGAGGAGGATCCAGCCCAGCGCCACCATGCACAGCTGCACCTGGTAGTCATCAGAGTTCCAGGCCTGCTGGATCAGGGACAGCACAGACCTGCAGGGGAACAGCAAGGGACAGCAACAGGTCAGGTCATTGACTCAACAGCTCAGACACTGAAGGGCTTGAAATACTTTTTTCTGCATACCTGCACTGGTAACATTGAAATAAACTGCACCACATAAATTTTACCTCATATCACTCAGGATTTAAAAACTATTGCCATTTATTTCTTCAGAGGTAGTAACAATAACGATAGGTACCGGTAGTACATGTAACGATAAGGGGTGCACTGGACAAGTGGGTAGAATGTTTGCCTTGCATTTGGTAGGTCGTCCGGCCGAGTCATACCAAAGACTTGGTACAATGCTTTCTCTGCTCAGCACTCAGCATTTGGCAAAGAGTGGTTTAATCTGCTGAAGTGATTGTACTACTGTGTGGCCCAAGGGCTTAGTTGAACCGGAGATGGGCGCTGCCCTATGCATCATGTAAGGGTAAAACCTGGTATACTGTTTTACAACAACAGTAGACATCAGAAATACCTGCACAGTTCCAACTTCACCTGCATAAACAGCCCTACTGGGACCTGTGCTCTATTACAAACCACTTCACACTTTACAAGTACAATGTACCCCTGTCCCACAACACCCAAGACGTACCTTCCCACACTGGTAAGGTTTGCCACACAAGAAAGATCAACAACCCAATGTTGAAACATTTCTGCTTTCCTGAGTCCTCACCCAACAACAATTGTTTGTCTCTCTCATACCACTAACCTAACCAGAAAAGGTGTGCCATAACAGGCGACCACCAGATTCCAACTAACTAAAATAATCTGACCCCTTCTCGGTAAGGTCACCCTGTGTATACCTTAGCCTGAATCAATAGGGCCATCATACCTTTAAGTACACACTTCACACAGTGGATTGATTGTCCATTGCTTGTCCTTCTCACTACCAAATCCAGAACGGGTGAATAAGCACTGGCCATGGGTTTTTTTGCGCGAATCTGCGTACTTTTGGGTGATTTCCATTGTACTCAATAAAAATCACCCATTTGTTGTTTTCTTTGCAATGGGTGAAATTTTGTGCATTATGACCAGATTATGCAAGGAATGGGTGAATTTTCCAGTGTTTACTTTGCACCCGATTACAATGGAAAATTCACCCAGATTCACCCATTTGATTGGACACCTCTGGTAATAGGTGTCATAAACTGCACAGGCACATGCCTCATAATGTCGCAGTGCTGACTGGCAGTCTTTGAGTGGGTAGTGGATTTTGAAGATTTGTTATCTAGTCGGTTGAAAATCCCCACAACTCCAAAGTACATGTAAACACATGTTAACAGTAAAGTGGAAGAACCTCCATGGTTGAAATGAAATTAATTTGTATAATGGCAAGAATGTCCAAAAATTTACAAGCTTTATTACCACCCTGTGTTGCCTTGAATTCTGACTGTTCTTTGCATAGATTGATCTACACATAGGATGTTCAACCCTATGATTATAGAACCAAACACTGACCCAGGGCGATATCCCTTCGATACATTTTTCAGTCAAGTGGAGTTTATAATCTTATGATGACAGTCCGTGCCTGATTCATTGCCAATGTCTTGAAATTCAATTTGTGGCGTATACCATATTAGAATCGCAACATGAGTTAGGTTACTCCCAAATCATGTGTTAAAAATTGCCAAAAATTGCCTTCTGTATTATAAATTGCCAAAAAAATATGATTTTCACTTTGAAAATCCTCATCAAAACGTTCACCACTTTTGGAGAAGCTGTAATTTATTCATATTGTCATGCAGGTCAAGGTGCGAAAGGCTATTGTTCCTGTATGCAAATTCAACATCCCAATGACAACATATATGAAAGGCTATTGTTCCTGTATGCAAATTCAACATTCCAATGACAACATTATGAATGGTCCTGTAGCAGTATTTCATTATGTACCCCCAAAGTCAAACACAATTGTCAACAGTGAAAGACTTGCAAACTTATCTTACAATTTCAAAACCGCGATTGAAATGAAATCAATTTATATGAATGTCGGAAGACTCAAGACCATTACCAACTCGGCCCAGTCAACTTGGCCCCAAGTCAACTTTTTGAAGTGGTTTCCACCAAGAAGGTTTAAAATCTTGTATTTTACCTTCTTGTTCCCGTGTATTGCTGCAGCCAGACAAATATTCCTCATACTAGTAACAGCCATGGGATTGGCACATGTCCGGAAAGGTAGGTAAACTATGTAGTGAACAACAAAAAGTGCCAGCACACTGCCACTAGCGGTCAGCTCAATATTCAACCCATGAAAAACAGCCAGCGTACTTAGCACTAGTAAATTGCTGTTTGTTTTACAATGGGTGAAACCTTGAATTCACCCGGAATTCACCATTTTGTCATATAGGTGCAATTTTCATTTTCACCCAGTATATTTACATGGAAACAATAGCAAATGGCACCTTGGAAATTCACCCAGATTCCCAGAAAAGTACGCAGATTTACGCAAAAAAACCCATGGCCAGTGCTTTTTCACCCATTCTGGATTTGGTAGTGTCTCCATGTCTTGGCCAATGAGAACCGGGCCTTGCAACTGGCCCATGAACTGGTATAGAGCCTAGAGGTTTATGTCTGTACTTAGAGTGCAGGGCTTCTAAACTCTATAAGGTTACCCGGTACCAGTCAAGCCATAAAACAAGGCACTTTTCAATGAAGAACACAGGACCACACTACATAGCAAGGCAAATGATTTTTCCTTTGTAGCTTCATACTCAAAAGTTTGACAAACTACAAAACTGATGTTTGCTGGAGTGTTCACAGAGAAACCTTGACTTGTGTACTTCCTCAAGCAGTTACCATGTTACATCATGAAACAAACAACTAGGCTCTCATCATTATGAAAGCTGGAAAGAATGCAATATCTGATAGCACAGTATGGCAAAAGGGGATGGTAACCATATGAGCATGGTAAAGTACCAAAGCCAGCAAACTATAGCCTGGTTACCAGACCTATTTTAGCTCCTGATGAGTCTGGTAACCAGGCTAAGCAAACTAACCCTGTATACAATCCTACTATATAAGACAGCTCAGGGAAAATGCAACCTGAAGAACTTTACCTGCAACACAAAGAGGCATTTTCCACTGTAAGCTGGAGCACGAGTACCTCAAACATTATCCTCCGGATCTTACATACAAATGCGGGCAGGGACGACAAACAAGGATGACAATCACAGGCCAGTGGGGTATCAAATTACCAGGGTGCTCTGCACTGGAGATGAGTACGAACTTTGTGAAAACCAGCGAAACCTTTCAGTGTGCATATATTAACGAGAACTATACAGCTCTGGCTATTCTACTGAAGGATAGGAAGGCTGTCAAACAAAATGTCAGTTGGCTTGAAGGATGACTAGTCTAGGTCAACTCTATGTATCAAATGCCAGCCTGTTGTGACAGATAGACATGATTTGCATAGAAATGTTTTGTTAGCATTTGAATATCTACCACCTCGTCAAGTACCAAAAACAGTTGTCAGATAAAACAGAAATGTCTGGAGTACATTTTGCATAATCAGACCTAGAAGTACATTTGTAGAACACGCCTTGGTTCAAAAACATTCAAGTTCAACCTTCAAATTAAAGGCATTCAAATTTGTAACAGTTTCTGGGTGGCAAAACAAAAATATTCTGGATGACTGCCATTTCTTGGCACATTTTCGACATCATTTCATACTTTAAGCATTCAAAATAGTCCCAAAACAAGCTATTAGAGGCATTTTTGTGGTAATAACTAGAACCAGATACAAAACATTTTAGGTAAGACATTTCCGTCAACTACGTCAGATTTTTGCCTTACAGATATCAGAATGCTATGGGATAGGATTGATTGAATGTACGAAGGTACGTACTAAAAATGATCAGGAAATTGACTTTGAAAGTCCAGTTTTGCCACCCTGAAATTGCATTTGATACCTATACTAGATACTTAGCATCTCACATGTGAGGTGAAAATCTCCAAATGCTGCTCCCTTGGAGAAACAGCAGGGTTCCCATACTCATCTCTGAAGTTGACTCTGGACTCTGCATGATGCTTGTACATGTAGGTCGTCAGCAATTAAACACCAACGCCTCACATCCCCGCACAAAACCAACCATCCACACGCTGACAAACACGTGTGACCTGGATCTATCATTGTTCCGAAATAGCGACCAATCGAAATGCGGAGTTTTGTTTCAAATATAACTTCAATGCCAAGTATGCACATATAGGACGGCATTTGCTAAGCCATGTGCTGATTCTAACACCATGATGAGGATAACAGGTTTCTGGCCAATGGGCAGACAGGCTATCCGGTTGAAACTGGTTCAGTATCCTGAATGTGGGTCAGTCGGCTGGGGTTACCCTCTGTTACACAATCTCTTGGACAAGTACTCAATCATCAATGTCTCAATGCAAGAAAATGCAAGTAGCAGACAGTAAAAACATGGACTAGTGTTGAAAGATGAAATAAGCGGCTTTTCTCCCGCCATTTTGATCCGCAAAATCCCACACCACAGGTGGCCCGCTAGGCTTCCACCTGTGTCTAAAGAAAACCAGTTTAAAGTGGCGAAGGGTTTCAGAGTGGAATATCGTTCCTAGTCTAAAGTGGGCCTTAGGCTGCTATGGATGATTTAAGGCATATCGGTGATGTCGGGAAATGTTAGCCATCAGGATAACTCAAGGGTGTACTGACTTAAACCAAGAGGCTCAGTTGTCCCACATTGGGTTAGGATATTTGTGAAAGTGGGTTTCGGTGATCACATAGAAAGAGATCATTAAACTAAGCTAAGTAAGTCTACAAGCAAAATTCACCCCTCAAAATTCAGGAAATAGCGCACAAGGTTTAATTTAAGGATTTCCAAAATTTTTCCTGGGGAGCATAGGCACTTGACATAATGTTCTTTCAAACAAAATTGACATGACGGCAAAATTTCAAGCTGGCAAGAACACTTAACCTATCTATCACATTCCCCATGGGCTATCATTGTATCAAAGGTTATCAAATAAAGCCAAGCTACAACACATTTAATATCAAATAAAATACATATCATAACTCAGAAGGCACTGATAGTGCTCAGTAACTTTTGGCATCTACATATTACATGCATCCCCTGAAATGCTTCAGAGATCCGTAACACAACACTATGTACTTAATATCCAATGGCTGCATCCCGTGAATGCCAGTGAAAGTTTTCAGTTCAAACACACAAACATGCATACCAGAGAGTCCAGTCAAATTGAGGCCATTCCATCATTGATAGCACATGGCTGAGCTCGCATAGACGGCTGATATTCTTGGGAGTACATAAAGACTAAAACATTTCCATGGACAAAACAACTATGTATCCCGCACAGGACAACAACCTATTTACGAGTTAGTGGTGATCTGACTGGTGCAGCTCTACACTCTGTGCCTATAGGGGCTATAATTATTGCAGGTGAATAATCAGTAGGCATGAAGTTACACCACAAAGGGCTTTTTCATGATATTAAAATGGTCTGCACGGTACAGAGACTACGGACAATCTTCAAAGTGTACATGAGTTAATCAGGGCTCAAAATCCTTTTTTTCTGCAAACCTACACTGGTGCAGCTACATTTCGTAATTTTGAAAATTACCTGTACCACTCCAGACAAATTTTACCTGCACCACCCAGAAGTATGGATCATATTACAAACTGTTCAGAAATCATTTCTTAGGTATATGGTAACAGTCAATGTAGCAAATAATAAAAATCTACATACACTTGCATGTGCATACATACATGTATATATATATAAACTTGGTACATGGGCTGTTTGCAGGTTAGGTGCAAGTAGACATTAGAAATACCTGCATAGCTCCAAATTTTAAAATGTACCTACACTAGTCTAACCTGCATATGCAGGTGGTATTTTGATATTTTTTCAATGATGAATTGAATCGCATGTCTGATGTCGTGTGTAAAACTTCTGATTCTGCATTTGGAACAGGGCTGGCTTAAGCTTGCTGTGCTGTTAAATAGTGTTATTCTTGGTTGACTGCCCAGTATAACTACCAGCGTTTATCGCCCATAGAAACCTGGATCGTGCATTGTTTGCCTTTATCCTAGACCTTTCAAGGCTACTTATGTGACTTGTAAATCATAATGCCCAGCGGCAATCATACATGCAGCACTGCAGACACTGCAACGCTTTTAGTGCACAGGGCTCGAAAAACTTTCTTCTGCATACCTGCACTGGTGCAGTAACACTGAAAATTACCTGCAACACTCAGAACTTGGATCATACTAAAACTGTTTGGCATTATTTTTTTCCCATACATGGTAACAGTCAATGTAGCAAATAAAAATTCATATACACATACATTTGTACATGTTATTGTAGATACATGTATAAACCCAATACATGGACCATTGCAGGTTAGGTGCAGGTAGACATCTGAAATACCTGCACATAGCTCCAATTTCACCTGTGCAAGTTGATGAATGTTAGTGGTAATGCTTGCCCCTATAATACTTAAACGTTAACATGTCTTCATCATGTCAGTTCTTATCATTGTGAGATGCTAAAGTTCAATAAAGCTTTCCCAGTGGGATAGCATTATAGACAGGCATTATGCTCCTGTCAAATTTCATCATATATTACAAAAGTCACAACAATAGAGGCTGACCTATTTTCATAACCACACACACATAAAAATTTCTAATTGATTCATAATGGTGACAAATGTTTACATTTGACATCTCCAATTTCTTAAACTAGTCCAAGTAACTACACATGTATGTCAACCTTTTGAAAAAGACATTTATAAAATATAAGATATGGCCCCTTCAAAAATTAATGGCGAAGTTGAACTTTACTGGCCCATGCCATGGGATATATATGCATGTACAAATGTATGTTTTGCAAAGCTTTGTTTATGTCAACACGAAACAAACCCTGACTTTTTTGTCCTGAAGGTTTTTCAAAATCTCCAAGCAGATCTTTTGCTGGCTGCAAACGCAGTACCAAGTTGGCCAGGCGGTATCCATTTGCCAGACAGTTACCTTTTGCCACCCCAAGTGTAAAATAAGATACCAGTACGTTGTGAAGGTTAGATATCCAGGTAAAAAGATTCGTCAAAAAGCAGTTACTCAAGCAACTGGACATGATTTTGGAAACAGCCAGACGTTTCAGGTAGCTATAGTATCCACTACCTTTCGTCAGTGACTGAGAGACCACAGGAGAAATGCAGGTAAATTACCAGTACAAAAAAGAAAGTGTCAAAAATACGCCCAAGCCCAACCTCTGCTTGGAGAGTAGGTTTTTCACACCTTTGTGTGCCTGGGCTTCTGACATGTCTGATGGCCACCTGCAAACTGACCTGTGTAGGTGAACCTTGGAGAACACCAGACAAATTTATCACACTGTCTAAACAAGCTTCCTTCTGTTTGACAGTTGCTTCTTCCATTTCCTGAGAAAATGGACCCACAGGTCTGTAATAATCTGTAACAATGAGTGGTAACTTCACAAGTGATAAGTGATAACTTCACAAGTGATAAGTGATATGTGATAACTTCTCAAGTGATAATAATTTTATAAAGTGATAATAAGTTATAAGTAATGATTTGTAAGTGGTAAGTGATATACTGATAACTTCATAACATTTTGGATCAGCTTTTCTTTCCATGCACCAGCCTGTATTCTTTCCTCCCTACATGCCACCCACCCCCGATTATTCTTGGAATTGCCCCCTTCCACGAATCCATACAAGAAGAAAACCTTGCTTATGACTCCATACACCCTTGGGTCTAATATTAGGATAGGTCCAATGCAGGAAAAAGATTTGAGTATAATCCTTAGTTCCTAAATTCTGAGAGGTACAGGTAAAATTTGTCTGGTGCAGATGATTTTCAGTGTTACCTACAACAGTGCAGGTATGGAGAAGACAAGGATTTTGAGCCCTGGCATGCATTATGCCATACACCTTTAGCTAGAAGAAAGGGGGCGTGGCTGCTGTCCCTGACCTTTCCAGCTTTCATCAGTCAGTAGACAGACACTTGGAGACTTATCCTTGGCAACCTGACCTGCACAGGTGAGTTTGCACATAGCTGAACAATCTCAAACACGGGTCAAACACAGGACTGTCTATCTGTTAGAACACATGCGTCACCAGTCAAGTGGAGCATACATCCGATTTACACGCAGGTAAAAACTTGACAATACAACACTGCATACAGTACACACACATACATACGTCCAAAATGTCTGTATGTCAAATTTTTTCCTGAGTGTGATACGTTCAGATTGTATGTTACCTTGGCTTGAGGGCTGATGCACAATCTGATCTTACAAAGCTGGCCGATTGAAACGTAGGAAAAATTCAACGTACACCCCTATGCATGCGCAGTTTTCATATGGTTTTTGCCCACATGAAAATCGGATCTATGCTCCATTGACTAGAATATTTGACAAAAGCTGCCTTTATTGGAAAAGTCTGTTTTTTCCGGACCCAGACAAGGGCATATATATATATATACTGTCTGGGGACAGACATACAAGATTGATTTCATAGGACCACCTGCAGACTGACCTGTGGAGGTGAGACTTCAACCAGACAAGAGTCTCACACAAGGTCAGGCAACCACCAAACTCAAGGTCATACATCTGGCTCTGCTTCTCTACAAATCATACACAACCTTACCTTTGGGTGAAAGTTCAAAGTCAATGTCTTACTCTATCTGGAGTCATAACAGTACCTGTTTCATCTTAGTATTAGCATTTAAATTGAAAACTGTGCAAGCCAAAACTTCGTAAGTCAATTTTTTTTTTCGGCCTGCTTTGGACTACATTGAGAACGTGCATTCAGATCCTATGTTTCCTCAAGGGATGGCGTACGATCTGGACATACATAATTATATACTTTCTTAAACGTACATCAAAGCTGGAAAGAAACTGGTAGACTCAGTTTTCAGACACTCAGATGAATATGCAGTTTTCTACTTCGGCTTTTTGTCCCAATTCTCCATCTGGACATAAATAGCCATTGGCAATTTCCCAAAATAACTGCAGAGCAACTGGACCAGACAATTATGCAGGCAAAAGGTAAACAAGGAAACACAAGGAGTAAACAAACATCCAAATTTTCCATCATACTATTATATAGAAAAAAATCACAGTCAAACATCTTCTAAGCAGCTGCGTCAAAATATCTAAACTGACCTACATAATGCAGTGGTTGTTGTTGATTCTTGAAGGGTTCTAATTGAATACAATACGCTATTAGCAGTATACTATGTGATTATACATCCATAATTGAAAAGAAATACCTGGCCATCATGCCCACAAGACTACCCCATCTAGTCTCTCCCATCACCACCACTTAAAACCTCTAGAAGCTGCCATTTGAAGACTTTGGAGTTCAGGAGGCTGCTTCTTGCTCACATCTTGCAACAACACTTCTGAAGAAGCCCAGTCAAGGGGAGTTCCATTGTATATGTTCACAGGGGATGACAAATGCATAGAAGTAATGAGAAAATAACTTGTAGCCTTAAGAATGGTAGACAATGGAGTACCTAAAATTCTGTGTGAATAATTTTACAATTCAAACCTCTTCTAAATCCAAATCTGCAATCTATAATTGTAGGAGACATCCTGCAGTTATCGTTAATGGTTCATCCCCATGTAGGGTTTCCTCACGTGGCACACCAATGCTGCAGTGACCTAGTTCTGTCAGACATAACAAACAACCTCCCATAACACACATTTGAACATGGCCATGTACTAGTTATATTTATGGCTCTCGTGCTGAGTAAACAACGTTGGTACCTCAACAACATGTTATGAGCCTTCAAGTCTAACAGCCTTTACATATGTCCAAAAAAATAAATTGGGTAGACTTTTCAGAAGACTGTATACACAACATAATCTAATTGCTGTCTACCCTATTTGCATGTGATTCAGAGATCTTAAGACAAACACGACCATTGTTTTCTTATCTTACTAGGTGTCCCAGATTCAAACAAAACAAAACAACCAAACAATCTGCTCTCTTGTGTAAAGGTACCAATTCCACATATATAACATTACATAATCATAATCATAATCATGATGACTTGTTATTGATTTAAAACGTTTTGCAGCCCAAAGGCTGAATTCCAACTTTCATTTAAAGTTAAAAATCATCAGTATTGTAAGCCCTTTGGTAGAAAACATGGAGCTTAATCTGTATCACTCCAGAATGAATATCAAGTTTCCGGCCTATATATAGGACATTGCCCTGAAGTTACCTCTACAATTGATATGGATGGGTGAAATCAAGGACAAAGCCCCCATAAAAGTACTATAGCATGATGAAATCTCATGGTAAGACCATTGGCAACAGTCCATTTTGGTCTTTAATTTTGAAACCAGATCTGTACTAGCTATTGCGCTATTTTGCTAACACTGTAATGACATGTCCATAACATCCAGATATGTATTTTACAAGGTGACCTTACTGTCAGCTTTTAATACCTGAAATAGCGTCACATGAATGTCAAATACCGTGTACATGTATATCTTGATTTTATGTGCGATTGGCCAATTTTGTATTGTCATGTCCAAATGCAGATCCGCAGATGGTTAACAAGCATGAAGCATCATTAATGTGTATTGGAGGTTCGAAACAAAAAGTGCTACACTTTGACATGATTTACACGCGAGCGTACCAAAACTGCGTAAGTCAAATTTTTGCACTACATGTAAATCAGCTGCTTTGACGTATGTCAAGAACATACGTTCAGAACATATGTTGCCTCAAGGGCTGGCATACAATCTGAACGCACGTTTCTGGCGTATGTTAAAGCTGGCTAATTTACATACAGGACATATGCAGTTTTCTTATGCTCAGAGTTCTCGTACTGTCAGGTTTTTGCCCGTGTTTAAAGCCGGTCTTCTTTAAAGCCGGTCTTCAATATACCGGTTGGTCACAGCTGCTACGAGTGACTCTAATCAGTACAACATATCACACAAGCAAATCAGATTACCATAATGTAAGTGTATTGTGAATAAATGATGGACCAGGGGGGTGACACTAAGTAGGTTTGCAATCAAGACAAATCATGCATTATTTAGTATTACACTTACCATTTCTAAGCAGATTTGGTTGTGATATTTTTCAAAGGGCTAGCATGAATTGAATAGTTTAATTGTATGTAAAAGCAGGACGATCTAATTTAACACAGAAAAAAATTGACGTACATACATAGTTTTCATAATCATATGCTCATTTGCGTATGCAGTTTTTGTACGTCAGGTTTTTGCCCACGTATATTAACCAGGTCAAATGATCAACACACCTTTGACACTGAAGTACCAATTAACCCTGATTTGCATACCTCCCATGTACAAAAGAAGCAGCACTTTTCATGGTCACACATTGGTAAAATGTTGAACTAGGCCACACCAATTTAATTTCTTGGTTAACAGATTCGCGCACTTCATTTTCAAAAGATTCTGGTTCATATTCAACTGCAAAATGCTCATATTTTGCCCTGAACAGTTAAAAACAGACCTTTTCTTCCCAGTTGTTACAGTTATTCCATCTTTGAATGCAGTGGTTTCATTAAAAGTTCAAAATTCATTGTCTAAATTTTGAACCAGCTTAGTGTGTTGACTTCAACTTCAAGGCTTTTATCGTACCATTTTGGGAAACAATAGGATGCCTAGGCCTGTTTTATTATTTTTTTCGCCCGCCCGATCCTATATTTTTCTAGAAAAATCCGTTAACCAAGAAATTAAATTGGTGTGGCCTTACAGCACATCACGTTCTTGGAACAGTATTACAACAGAAAGCGATCTGACATTTTTATAGACTACGGTCGTAAATCTCTTCTATTTCTCTTGCCTAGGCAATTAAAATCAATCAGTCAGAAAATCGGTGGGGATTAACTACTGTTCATCACTTCATGTCCCCGCCTCTGGGCTTTGACTGCAAAGAGATCTGTAGTGTGTAGATCAGAATTAATTTAAAGTCTCATTCATCCCATATAGAGGAAGCTGCCACTAGGGAGTCAAGATCAACGCCAGATAATTAAATTACAGCAAAATATTCCCCAACAGCAGATATTCAACAGACATTAACAGTCAGTTATGGTCATTCCCTGGCAATGGTACACTTTAATACATATGTATTTCATAAAATAGCACCAAGGAACCGTAAAACTACTGAAAACTGGCAAACCTTCCAATATCTGGTATTAATTTGAACAAAAAATAATTGGAAGGTATAGTGAGAAATACTGTAGCCACTAGAAGAATTACAGCTAGATGTACCAGCAATATCACCCATACAACTACTTTTTCTTCCATACAATTTCAATTTTCTTGCAATCACAGGAGTACAAATTACAAATGTCCTATGAAAAACCACCCCCAATTTTTACAGAACATGTTTGGTGTGAGAGGTAATGTCTGAAGAACACACAGAATTCTTCCCCCAACTGTACCTATATGCCTTCCCCCACCTTGGACAGGTCTTAATTACAATGCATACTGTGTATGTCTCAATCACATACATGATGGGCCATTTAGCTGGCTCATCTGTGGTGATAGGACAATCTCCAAGCAGATATTGGAAATGCATATTTTTCAAACTGCCATTTTCGCTTATGTTATGATGGCCATTCGTAACAAAACCAGGTCTTCAGAAAACGCAATAATTTTGCCTTCCAATATCTGCTTGGAGATTAGCCAGGGCTCAAAATATCACCTGCATATTACGCAGGTAAGTGCAGGTAAAATTGGAGCTGTGCTGGTATTTCTGATGTCTACCTGCACTTAAGCAGTACTGGTCCATGACCATGTACTGGGTTTATATACGAACGTACTAGGTGTATGTGGATTTTTATTTGATGTTACCACCTGTGAAGTGTAAAAGAAGTAATGGCAATGGTTTCTCACAGTTTTTAGTGTGATCCATATAATACTTGCTAAATTCTGGGTGGTGCAGGTAAAATTTGTCTGGTGCAGGTAATTTTCAATGTATGCAGAATAAAATATTTCAAGCCCTAAATCCTTTACCACAGACAGGCAACATTGTGCTGCAGGTCCACCGTATTCGTGTCTGAAACCTTCCGACATAGATACAAATCATAGTCTTCAAACAACCATTATGACAAACACACACAATGTAGGTTGGCAACTATAAACAGCAATTGTTCCTTATCAGAAGTTATCTGCAATAATTGGAAGGCCGTGACGTAGTTACCCGGGATGATGACATCAAAACATCTTTATCTTTCCTGGGGACAACATTCCTCTCCCTTATCACACAGGAGAATTTATTTGGGACAACAAGTAAAGGAGGATTCATCAACAGATTGACAAAGAGTTGTGACACAAGTATCTAATCTTTTTCAGGATGTTTTGTAACTTGTACAGTGTTCGAAATACCTGCCTGCAGTCTGCAATCTGCAGATAGATTTTCAAGATTGCAGAAGAAAAAATTATACAATCTGCAATTTTGCAGAAGGAAAAATAGGCTCCAGATTCATTAGTTTTCAATTTAGCAAACTAAAACTTCCAGGCCCCAGGGACAGACTGTTCTGAAACAACAGGAGCTTCTTCACTAATTTGCATCATCCTTGTCTTGACTTGTCTAACTTTTGTTTCCTTTTGGACTTCCAAAAAATTGTCTTCACTAATTTGCATATTAATCCATAGTTTATGCTTATAAACCTGAAATTCTCCTGCAGTCCAGTAATGCTACTGTACAGATTTACAAAGCTATATGTGATGTAAAAAAGGAATTATTGGTTTGAGAAGGTTGTAATATGGAGGCTTGTGTATTTGCAGAAAGGTTGTAATATGGAGGCTTGTGTATTTGCAGAAAGGTTGTAATATGGAGGCTTGTGTATTTGCAGAAAGTATTTCCAAATTGCAGAACAAAATTTTGACTCTTCTGCAATATTGCAGAGTACTGAAAAAAAGTATTTCGACCACTGTTGTAGCTTGAAATCGATATAGAATATCCTGCCACAGAGCAAGGACAGAGAAAGCAATTACAAAACAACAGGCGCCTACAGGCATGTACCAAGCCTGATGTACCGGTATGCCTACGTAAATGGGCATTCAGTGACGCAACATACATGTATATATGTTTTTCAATAGTAAATGATGGTACTGGGTTATCTACTAAGATCTGCTCTGATCAAGGAAAAATCCTAATAGAAATTGAGAATCACAGAAAAGTGCATTACCAACACTTTGTTAGTGTTGGAAGTCTTTATTTCACAAACATCAAACAAGTTGCTGAAAGTTCTTTCCGAGTAGAGGTCGTTGGGCAAAATTGTGACCTTCTGATCATATACTCCATTTTGTGTCTGCCCTCCAAGCAGATGTTGATGTCCAAAATGGTGACCTTATGATAAGGTCACAGTTTTTCCAGCAAACTCTTTTTTTCTCTCTTGAAGAGTTGAGGAGGGCAGATAAAAACGTGGCATAATATTATGATAAGGTCGTAATTTTCCCAACAACATCTGCTTGGAGAGTACTGGAAAGTACAATGAAGAGAAAAGAAAATGTTTTCAGTCAAGAGCCACGAGTCACATTGTGCTCTGCAGAACTGCAAAAACAGTAACCCTGTTAAGGTGCTCTACCTTAACAAGGCCCCGCTCCAGTTCACACCAATACAGGGGAGCCTGTGTACTTAGCTGTTGGTCAAGAGTAAATAGAGCAGAAATATAAATCCGTTTTCTAAAGACAGTTCCGCCTGATGCTTGGCCTACTCGTGACTACTTTTACGTAAGCCTCTGTTCGATCGTGCTTGTTCTCCCTACTCCTAGTCAATGTTGCATCAGACTTCTATATTTGAAAACAAGGTGCTCAGTGGGGACAGTGGCATTGACAGAATTCACAGAAAAATTGTTCAATTTTTTTCCATAGCACATTCTAGAAGATACAACACCCTGGTTGAATCTGAAACACGAATTCCCTTGGTATGTAAAATGTCAATGTCAAAATTTCACTTAGTCTGAATAGAAGGCACAAAAATAATTGGGCATTTGAATTTCCCTCTCAAACTCCAACAAAAAGTAGACTCTGAGCTACACATGACTCAATTCAATACACAGGCAATCAGGCAATAGAGCTTTCAAAGAGGGTTCAAAATCATTGACTACCTTTCTATCAAATTGTAACAAAACTTCATTTGACTCCAAGCTACACATGACTTACTAAACATACAATTAGCCAATAAAACTTTCAAAAAGAGTTTAAACTCTTGGTTTACAGACTGCTTCATTGAGGGTAATGGTAGAAGAATAACATGATTCAGTAGCAACAATGGTATTGCCACGTCTAGGCTCTGTGACCTTCCTGAGGTTATAATCAACAGGCTGTGATAGTTTGACCTCTGGCCTAGATGAATCCACAGGACTAGGGCATGCCATGATTAGGATATAACTGGCACAGTTTGGGGATATACCTACAGAGGTGACTGTCACTCTGAAAGAGTATGGCCTTGCTGTGTACATGACACAGTTTCTGTGTAAGGTTTTAGGATCTACGGTGTACCTCTAACAGCTAAGTTTAATAAGTAGAGATAGAAAGACACAGAGCTGGGTCGATTGCAATTGCTATTGTATGGATTGCTGTGTTTGAGTTCATTAGGGACGCTGAAGAAGAGTGGTGGATGTGACGTGACAATGTCACTCGAAACGTCTGGAAGTACTGTCCGTAATTTATCCAGTAGTAGAGATCGATTTTCTATGAGAATTGTTGTGTAATGACTAAAGTGATAAACTATATAGCCAAGTATATGCAGTAGTGATAATACTGGTACTGGCAGAGGTTTTGGCTTTGCCATATTTTTTACTAGATTTTTTTTATTTGAACTGGTACCGTTAACGTTAATTGTATCTTTTCTTACGTATTGGATTCTGGCTGGTCAATTTGATGCTGTCTTGTCAATTTGATACTGTACTGCAGCCACCAAAAGATCTGCTTGGAGATTAGTGATATTAGAATGGCTGGACAGCCCAGGCAATCTGACTGAAATGATGATGTAGAGAGATATCATCAGTGATTAGCGCTGTATTTAAAACTTGATTACTACCTTCTGCATAATTAATATAACCCTATGTGGGTGGTCAATGGGGAGGGGCAGTAATGATTAACAGGACAATAAAGTCATTCATTTCTGGGCTCGTTCAAGAGCTGGGGCTTGGAGTCCAGACCGGTTATATCATTCTGGTGATCAATATACTCCTACGACATTCTTGTAAAACCAAGGAAGCACAAATGACTTAAAACAGTAACTGTTACTGTTTTAAGTCTGACAACTCTTCACTATGGAATGTGTGCTGAGGGCACGTCCATTTTTAAAATAGAAAAAAAAAGGCACATCAATTTTGCGATCTCTACTTGTGCATATTGAAGCAAACAAAACAGGCCACAGAGTCAAAAGGGTGCATTTTTGGTGCATTATTGACATGTCCTTGGTACTGACATTTAACAGTTGACTGACAATCTATTGCTGTTGATTGATGGCAATAGCAGTGTAGAATAACCCTCCATTGTGAACAATTCTAAAGCCTACCGTGTATTTTACAAGGGTCTTAGCAGCCTAACAAACAAACTACAACAATTTCGACCTCTGATTGCCCTGACACAAGTATACACAAGCAAATGACACCCGGTCACTTCTCGACCGTAAGATTACGAAATATTGCCACCAAAAATAGACTTTAGCACCCTTCAGGTTTTACAGCTGACTTGCCCCGGACACAGAGCACCCGTGTGTTGCTACTGTAGTGTTTATTCTGAACCCCTTTTCACCCTGGGAAGGCAGTGTAAACTCCGAGAGATCCGGAAAGAAAGCCATTTAATTTTTGGGGGGCTTCCTTCTTCCAGACGGTTAACGTTAGGCTTGGGAGTTCAAAAATGATAATTATTAACTGCCCCTCACATCCAAATTACGCCAATTTACATGGTACAGTGTCGTGTATCAAAACACAAGTGTGGACGTTATACAGAGCTTGGGAGGAAGTCTTACCAAGCGATCTCGTAAAACCCCGAAGGCGATGTGGGGCCAGTCGGGCCGTGGTCCCCTTCTCCCCCGGCCGCCGCTGTATGGAACGAAGTCGCGCCGCCATTTCCCGCTCTTGGAACGTCAGACGCCGCCTTTTCCTCGTCCATTGGACGGATAGACAGCTTAGCAGACATCTAGGAATGGATCCCTATCTGACCGATTCGGCCAAGTCTTCATGACAGAGGCAGAGGAATGCAAAGGGGGACACGTGGAGGAAAAGACGTCGGTCCGTCTCCGAGAGACACGTACCCTCACACCGCCATGTTTACCCAGCGCTTCCGCTTAGGGGCCGCTCAATAGATATCCGGGTGGGATCTTGATTAGTAAACAGAAGTCTATGCCATCACAAAATCATTGAAAGCGCCTGATAATTAGTCCCTTTTTGTTATCAAGAAATGCTGTTTTATTCGGTATTGTTTGTTAGTTGCAACGATATTGCTCTTTCACAAGACCTTTATCATGAGTTATTATCAGAATATTGTTAACGAGCCCGTTAACTCTAGAGAGTAAGACCAATGGTAAGTTAACGCTGTTACATGTATAAACTCTCTAGCATACGTATAAACTCAACTTCCAACTTTTATGCAATGCAAGAAATCCTTCAATCAGATGTAACGTTAGTTAAGTTTGCTTGTCATATTTTCAAACTGAGGGATTGCAACGTCACAGACGTTTATGATGGCCTAACACCTACAACATCGTTATCTAGCTGTTTACATTTCATAGCGCTGTAGATCGTGATTTTTGTAAACTATTTAAATTGTGAAAATTGTGACCGTCCAATCTGGGGGAAACCCCCGGATATGGCAGTAAACCCAGCATCCCTACTGATGTGAACGGACGGTCCCCTTCCCACAATGCCCCTGGCATCAAGGGTGTAACAGGTGCTACGGCCAATAAAATTCGCACAAATCACCCTGAGAAGAACCCTCACTCTCAGTAAAGGTCAAGTTTACTTTGAAGGTGGCACCACTGGGCTTCAGCTCAACCCTCTCGTTTGTTCATACATCGTATCAAGGAGGATTTAGAATTTGAAGTTTTTGTGATGGTTTACAGGCTCTATTTAAACACAACACTGTTTCATTTCCAAGTGATAACTTTAACAGTTAACTAGTTATATTAAAAAGTCAATAAAAGTTACAACCCTGCTATGACTACACAGCAAAAGCCTTGTAAGAATTGCAACTTCTGACCTAACCCTTACATGTATCATAGCAGCAGTTTTATATAGCCGGGGTAGGGAAACACATGCACCTGATGTAACGTACACTGGTCAAACATGACACACCTTCTTTATCAGCCAATGGGGCCATAGGTCGTCCTATGTCCTATTGACGTCACAGTGTAAATATTTGTACATCCCAGGAGGGAGGAATAGGGCATTTCTCACTTTCACCTGCATGTCCGCATCACGTGGAGCCAGGCGTGGTTTTCGGTCCTGTACTGTCGCCTCTACTACCAGGCTTCGGAAGGGGAGTGGCAAGAGTAGAAACTGGCCAAAAAAGAACATGCTAGGGGAGTTGGTCCGCTAGAGGAGTACATTTGTCGCACCCGTTTTTAAGCGGACCAACTCCCATGGCATGTTATCTGTCTATGTATATATACATAACCAATTGTCTAACGTTATTCTTTCCAGCCGCTTCCGAAGCCTCAAAGCACATCGGTCCCGCACTAGTGTACGGTCGCAGGCCTTCCAAAAGTTACTCTCCGGGCAGAGGTTAAGACTTCGGCTAGTTTTTGACTCGTTTTAGGCTTTTTTTATCTGGCTTTCACAAGTTGTACTGGTATCCAGCCAAAAGGCCAAACAGGTAGCGTACTGTCCTGTCCTGCAGCCACCAAAAGATCTGCTTGGAGATTATCCAAAATTAACCGCTCAGTGCTGTTTTGGCAGAGTAAGAAGCCATCTGTTCTCTGTGTAAGTGCACAGAGAACAGATGAAAAGCTGTGTTCAAAAAGCGTTTTCATGTTATGTAGAAATAATCTGTTAATACAAAACGGCAAAGAAACACAACAGTGTGTACGGCTGTCTCGACTTTTGCCTTTATCCCAATTTGAACATTTATCAATACCAAGTTATGCACGAAACAGAGTCACGGTTCAATAAAAGTCAATTTCATTGCGGGACGCAACTACTGCGTAGTTTACGATCAATAAAGGTCGCCAATGGGTGGCAATCTAGGCTACCATTTCATAATCTGGTCAAAGGTTGGGCAAAAAAACTGATCACAACAAGATAACGGTAACTATTTTTTGTATATTCATGATCAGTGCTAGTACTGGCCGTAGCTATTAAACGTGGCGCTAGTTCTGCCGAGACTGCCACTGAATCTCAGAAGAGGAAATAATACATGACTGTAGTCAGAACTGTGTATGTCAATGGCAAAGTCATGTCCATATCATTGTAGTGGGAACGGTTACAAATTTAAACTAAACGGCGAAAAACTAATACAAGAACGATCAGTGTGCACCTACCAAAACCAGTCCCGTCTGACCCCGAGCTCAGCAGTCATGCTAGTGAGGGTTTGTCCTAGTTCCACGGAAGCCTTACGGGCAACACGGATATTGTCGGATCGATCGTCCATTACAAAAATTCTGGGGTCTGACATGATGTAACGTAAGGCAGAAATGTCAGCTACGGTACGAGAAGTTTGGGACGGTACAGATGCTTCTTGTGCCCGAGTCGCTGACATTTACGTATACGCTGCCAAGACTTTAAAAAGAGCACGGATGACAATAGCGACTTCAGTGAGGCACTAGTTCTACTTTTAGCCGTGAACTTTACACTATACGTCAGAACTCGGGCAAACAGGTCAGACTATGACACCATGTTTGTAGTCGACATCTATAGGTTCATCTTTGGACGGCGTCAGAGTGGGACGGCGTAAAGTGGATTGTACATTCATTTGAGTTTTATAAAGACAGACATTACGTAGACGCTAATGTTGGTGTGAGGATTCATATTACACATTGTATGAACACTATATGAAAGGTACATTATGAAAACGCGCGCACCCACAAACACACGTACACCGAAGTGACATCAGCAATGACGTTTATAACATCATCACGAGAAATAGTGTCACAGCATTGCATAGCGTCGCATCTTTCAAAACATTATCGCACACGTGATTCATGTTGTAAAAACGCGAAATAAAAATACGGCACAAGTCTGAAGCCTACACCTCAGGAGAGTAGAGTATACTAGTGATCAATGCATTACTTGAGCGAGTAATTGTGCAACAGGGGCTAGCAAAGATCCATACTTTAGATGCCATGTTCAAAGCTTAGGTGTAACAAGTCGTTCATTGTAAATATAGCTAGCTGGTGTGTTACGCCGAAGGGCGGTTATACCGGCTATACATACTACAGAAAGCAACTATACAACGAACAACTATCCATGTCCATCCGGCATGTATAGCCTGCGTTTAGTTTTGCCTCGTGATGACCGTAGTATGCACCGAGGCCTGTCTCTAGCTCCTCTATCGTGTGACGTCACAGGGGGCACAGATGAAGAGGGCACTACAATTCATTAGCCGGTCATTTGAGCTATCAAATGATACATCGGGGTATCATGTTCCGACAAGCAGTGTACACATCGTAGCCTGTATTACACAATCTCTCACTGTCCCCTTCCGAGGGAAGGTCGATACGTTGCCTGGGTGCTAGACGGATGCCAGGCAAGGTGTTATTAAGACTTGCTCCTCGGCTCCAGGGCCAACATGTCCCCGAGGAAATTTTACCATAGACCCCCTAGTAAGACTCAACTAGATTTTCAGGGTCTGCGGCTTTAACCAATGAGAACAGTCTGGCATCCAGACTACTGAGAGTACTTAAATCAGGTTATATGATGATAAATAACTTATATAATGTATACGTAGGAGCTGATATTTAATAACTGAACTGGGGCATGTTTGCTGGCCATTCAAAGCCTGACATTGGTGCAAAGGTTATCACAAAATTGCTATTGTGTAGAATCAAATAGCTGATGTAAGCAGTTAAATGAAAGGTCGGTACTGATTGGTTAAAAAAAAGGTTGGTTGGCGTACGTAAATATGCAGACTAGAATCTGGCAGTATTATAAAGATGTAAAATGTATGACTGGAGAAATTTGCTGTTAGCTTCCACCAGGTCACACTGAGTGTCCTCTTGTAGAGATTTTATTCTCTACTGAGTGTCCTCTCAGTAGAGGCTAGCATATTGGAAAGTCATTACATTGCTTGTCCACAGCAGTTCTCCGTTTACATTGCAGAGGCTTTTGTAGACCATTTTACTAGAAACCCGGCGACAACGCCCAAAAGAGATTACCCTTCTAACTGTTTAATGTTTGTCTACTCAGTGAAGCGCAATGTTTTGATAAGGCATAGATATTTCGTCGATGCAACCAAAACTCCTTGATGCAATACATCTTGACTGTATCGCAATCTTTCGTAGTTATATGACATACACGTACGATGATGTACCTTTCCGGTATTGAATGAGAAAGGAAGTGAGAGAATTCTGTTTAGCACATATTCAATCTACTCCGTTGTATTCTAGTACTACAAAAATCTTGAGATTATGGAACATCACACAAAAACCTCTGCCAGGCTTCAGAAGAGTAGAAATTGGCCAAATAGATAGATAACATGCCAGGGCCAGTTGTTCCGCTATTATATTGAACTGAGGAGCACAGTTTTGCCGCTCCTGATCTGTACCGTACTCCTGTACCCTGTACCTGTATCTTTATCTGTACAGCACTCCCCAGGCATGTCTATTTGATCAACTTCTGCTCTGTCCAGTCGTTTCTGAACCATGGTCGAAGCTACTTGTACGTTGATGCCCACCCCCACCCCACCTCCTCACCACCCCTCCCTTATCACTACACACCCCCTGAGCCTCACCTTGCCACCATGAGAAGCGGGTGTTTCAGCTTGAAGGCGTCGACCCCAAACAGCATCGATGTGAGAACTTCTAAACAAACAGCGGCCAACAGCGTTCTTCGAATCCCAACCCAAACTCTATGTGCTTTAGCCATCGTGACAAAAAATCATCTGATCTAAATTCAGAGTCCGCAGTCCTTGGTCTGTGAAGACCACGTGTGCTCGGTCATGTCTTACGAAATAAAGTCGAAGGTGACACACATGAGACCGGGCCGAACTGGTCTGATAAGGCCACTTCAGAGAACGATGTGCCCTACATAGGTGTGTGCCATGCAAACATGCAGGTATGTACAGGTGGGAACACACGGTGTATATGGCAGGTGGTAAACCTTCCTGCCACGGACAACCTGTTACAGGACAGGAGATCAGATGCTTTAAATTCATCGGACTCATCGGTTGGCGGGAAAAATAGGTTAATTTTGGCTCCGATCGAATATTTCACTCTTATTATATTAGACATTGTTGGCAACTCTGAGAGAGAAAAGCAAGAAAGTACGTGAGGATGATTTTGTTGGGATGAGGACTCCGACGGCGAAATTTACTGAAAAGAGGCTGTCGTCCTAACAGCATACCTCGTTTTATTCGTCCTCTTTCTCTGTATGTGTATGTACAAGCCAGAAACACACGAATTAACTATAAAAAATGCGTGTCTAGTCATCATTTAACTAACCATCATCAACAGCCACTGTCAGGTGTATTAGGATGTGACAAATACTGCAGGTCCTCCTTCACAAGGGCATTTTCCTCTCTGACACGACCCACTGAGGGCCTCTAGCGGCTTCACATAAATCTACAGCCACTGTCAGGTGCATGGGAATTTACAGATTCTCATTCCCAAGAGCATTTTTATACCATCTCCCACACCGCCCGCTGGGGGCCTCTAGCGGCTTCACATAAACCTACACAAACTATTCTCGAATACGGATATAATGCTAAAGAATAACGGAGTGGCTATTCCACTAGACCCACATTTTGTCGTTACAAATTTCGATGTACTTGTTACATAATAGCTGTTGAAAGTCACGACTTTGAAACATGATCGGAGACATGGAGAAGTGGAGAAGATGAAGTATATAGCGTCTATAGCATATATTTAATGTAACTTCGTTCTGTTGTTCAGTTCGCGTAACTTCAGATGCTACACAAATGATGCGGTTTCGCGTCACACACACACACACACACACACACACACACACACACACACACACACACACACACACGTGCACACACGCACACACGTGCACACACACACACACGCACGCACATACACACTCACTCACTCACTCTCACACACACACACACACACACACACGCACACACACAAACACAATTTTTGGAATATTTTTCTGTATCCATGAAGTGTACATGTCTGTCAAAACTAGTCTGTCCACCATGGACGCTCCATTATTATTATTGATATCCACCGTTCGACTTCACGATACAAAGATTTTTGACGTTGAATAATTTAAGCAGCCGGTAGGGCCCCGGACCTCCCATGAAGACCTCTGTTACACCTGTTTCAATATAGGTCAGTGGGTGTAGGGCGCGCATTATCTTCATAGATCACAACAGAACCTTCAAAGCCGGTATAGCACTTTTGAGCCACAGTCGGAAACACAAAGAACCAAACGTGATATCTAGGCCATTGTCGAGGACAACGGACGAACAAGAGAAGACATAGATCACCCATGTATTCTCTGGGGAATAAAATGGTCCCTTTTCAGTCTGTGCAGAGCATAAACATAGGAATAACCAAGGAGCTTCCTTGGAATAACATTATGGTAATCCCCGAAAGCAGCCATGATCCAAGCCCCGCGGTATTTAGGTTTGTTGGCTTCTTCCTGTTTTGAAAATGCGTCCTTAGCAACATCGCGTGATGACCGTAAGGTGAGTCCCCTATCATAACGAGAACAGCCCGAGACAGGTACTGTACATAGCTACTAGTACTGTACATAGACACACGGTCATTACGTCATAACAACAACTGTAATCACACGTGGAACAAAAGAACACACCCTTTCCCCACTAAGTGGTGATACTATCTATTTAAAAATTGGCGGGCAGTACTAAACCAAGAAGGAAACTGTACGATGTTTTCGTCTACTCGTAACAGTGTGTTTCATTGCACACAGGTAGGGCAAGGCAAGGTCACAGTTAGTGAACCCGCCATTCACCAGGTTCAGATTGTTGACGTACCAGTCATTGATAGGTACCGGTGCGGCGCGTAAGGTACACACGGCGTGTACAGCCTGGTACAGGTACGGTGCCTATTTGTGGTTACTGACAGTTAGCCACGCCCCCCGAACAATCGGCGATATCGTAAGGCTCCCGTTAGAAGTATCACAATGTGTGCGGCTAGGATTGCAACGAGACCTCTCCATTGAGTAAGCGTGAAGGTTGGTTCCAATATACGAGCGAAATGTTCCGGCTTTTAACTCTTGATGGCAAAAGCATTCCGGCTTTTTGAACGTAAATTAAGTGGACATCGTTCTGTCATATTATCGACTTGCTACAGATGAAGAGACATGTTATCCCTTTATATGATGGCGTCCTCCGGTGAACTCAGTGCAATACAAGAAGGGAAACATGTCAGCTTTGTGGAGTACGTTTGTCGCGTGTCAGCGGGAATAACGTCAAGACTTCTCCACCCTGAAGCCGACTGCAATGAAGGCTACAGTCCCGCGTTGTGCAGGAAAAAAGGTCTAACCCCAGTGAAGAGAGTTGGAAAACGTGGGACAGACGACGAAGGATGCTGGTGGCCAAGTTCGGTGCTTGTGACTACAGACAGAGAGGTCATAGTAGCTGACCGCACGGGCAAGTGCCTCAGGGTATTCAGTAGTAACACGTGGGGATTGAGGAGGAAAATCCCTTTAAGCTATAAGCCACTCTGTGTGGCATTGTTTGACAAGGACACCTTGGTAATCACAGGCGACGCCCAAAACATTCACTTGTTGGATTATCTGCAAGGGAAGGACAAGGGTGTCATCCGGATGACTGGAGCAGTAGAGACCGTATATCCGTCCGGTGTAGCTGTGGACAGTCTGGGCCGGATAGTCGTTACCTCCCATCGGCAAGGCTACGTCCTGAACTGCAATGGTGAGGTGTTGACTACCCTGAACAGAGAAGGACCAGAGCAGTTGGGAGACTATCTACACGTTACCACCAACAGTAAAAACGATATCATCCTGAGCGATTTCTTCAACAGCTGCGTGCATGTGTTTGACCCAAACGGCCGATTTGTGAACAGTTTCAGTTCTCATGGATGCGGGGACGGGCAGTTGGACCATCCCCTGGGTATCTGTACGGACGGGAGGGACAACGTTCTTGTACTTGACTCAGAAAATCACCGCATTGCCAAGTTCAGTGTGAATGGAGACTTCGTGGAACACGTGGCGACGCGAGAAAGCGGCGTGAAGTTCCCGTACGAGATAGCGATGTCTGAAGACAACAGCCAGCTAGTCGTCTGTGACTGTGACTTGGAAGGCTTTATCAAAGTGTTTTCTATTAGCGATTCATGAACAGCAACAATTACCTGTTATACCCTACTATTGGCATGCAATGGTGTGTTCCTGAATATTACATGTTGGTCTGATTCAATATATTGTCAAAGCAAGGTTCTTGTACTCTCCAAGCAGAGGTTTGGGGTTATTTTTGGCGTTTTTAGTTTTTTTTATATCGGGGTTTCTCTTTTGCACTTGAATTTTATTTGAAAAAAAAAATCGTGCAAAAGAGAACCCCCAATAAAAAGTTAAAAACACGCTAAAAGTAACCCCAACCCCAAACCTCTGCTTGGAGAGTAAGGTTCTTGGTCCAACCTAGCTAGAGCCAAATGTGACCTTCATGTACATAGTCAGGTGATACAAAATTGATCAATGTGAAATTCATGTTCCATTCATTCCTTTTCTCGGCAGTGTAAAATGCACGTGGAATATTAGATTTGGATAGCCTGGTATCCAGTCTATCCTGGCTGCGACAGGTTGTCTTCGGGGCTCTAATAGTTTTCCCCCGCCCAGCTCAACAGACCGCCTGGCTGGAGTGTTTCGCCCGGAGAGAGCCGTCCTAAACCAGGATAGACTGGACACCAGGCCATGGGCACGATGACTAATAAGCTATATAAACTATTATAAAACATCATTTAGAATTATCATGATTCCTCACAAATCGACTGTTCTTCTTGTGCAATGATGGAACACAAAGCAAAAATGTGGAATGCAAACAGTTCATTTTATTACCATTATCAAATATACCAAAAATACACATCAACATATTACATCCAGCTCTCTTGCAGTAAAACATTTCAGTAGTTAAAAAGTGCAGGACTGACAGCCACCAGATAGTATGTTCCACTTCACCAGCCAATAAGGTCCATCCTATTTACAGCCCTACCTAGACTTTGTTGAATCTGCATCTAGATCTGTATCTACAACTGTACTTTCAGTCCCTGCAATGCCTATATGATACCAGTTACCTCTTTTGCTTGGCATGGACGATATATTCTGGCTAGCTTTGTATCTGCCTCAAAATCCCACCCCCAGTATAAATACTTCTTTAACAACTTGTACACCAATACATGTTATTGTTTATATCTTATAATCATAATTACATTTCAATCTTATTTGTTTTGGTTTAACTCTTTAATTCTAAATTCATAGGAAGACCAGAATCACAGTTGTGGAAATATTCAGGACTTGGAGCTTTAGACATAATATTTCTGTTAATGGTATGTTTAGTCAAACCATGATCATGTTTGTGTGCCAATTAATCTGATTTCAATGTCTATTTGATAGTATCATTTTTGCTCTTAAGGTAGTGAACAATGTGTTTAAATGTTCAAGACAAACTGATCTGCTTTGAAACAGTAAAACAACAGCCTAAAGTGTTGGTGTCATAGACTGCAAGAACCTATATTTTGTTACTTATTTTTCACAATAAACATTCGTACAGAAGACTGAACTAATCCTCTTTCTGTGCATGATTCTTTTCTCAAAAAACCAAGCTTTTTCAGGAAGACACATAACATTACTAACATACAGCAGCTTCCAGGCTATGATAAATATCTGATTCCAGTAATCGTTTTCTCTAAGAATGTGACTTGGCGAATTTGCAAGCTAGCCTGGATGCCAGACCCATAACACACTAGGCCCAGAGTTAGTCAGTGGCCTAATAGTGGTATAATTTCCTTGGGGCATGTTGGCCCTGGAGCTGAGGAACTGCCCTGTGTAGGCCCTGGAAATAGTCTGGCACCCAGGCTACTTGCAGACAAGAAAGAAAACTTAGTATTCTTCTCAAGCATTAAGGATGGCTTTTTGACAGATACCGACAGTAAATACACCTAGTCAATAAGATTCAGCAATGTTCCCCCTTACTTTGTTACCTTGGAATATTTACATACAATTCATTGAACACCAAGAAGCTTCAGGAAGAAATGATGCCATAGTTTCCAACTTTACAAAAATTGGCACATTCCTTCCAGTGTTATTAACAAGAGAATTAATTGCAAAGGTTTTCACCAGCAAGCTGTCTGCCCATCCACGTCTATAGGCTGGCAGTGACACATTTGTACACAAAAACATGTAACCTACAAACACCAAACAGAAGCAAACCCTTCTTACAAACAGCTCTCAACACATTTGCTAGCTAAACCAGTGTCGAAAAAAAACAACAACAACATTCCAACAGTAAAACCTGTCCTATACTTACAGATTCTCTACTAACACACACATCTTCCTCTACATTACATTCAATTTTCTTCATTTACAAAAATAGTCATTTGCTTTGATAGTGAAGTTACCATTTTACGTACACGCGTATAGCCTCGGAGACATGAACATGTCCATTGAACCTGAAGTCCACTTACATGTACTTTTCACAATAGTTTTTTTTCCTGGATAAAACCTGGCATGTTACTAGGAACACCTTGACAATTACCAGTCAGTATCAAATGCTGCTACATGTACCTTCAACAGCATCATACAAGCTCTCATATACATTTCAAGAAGCATATTAAGCAAATACTGTCAATACTGTCAGATACAACAGAATTAGTAGTTGAACCATTTTATGCGACACTTCTTTTCTACTGTATGTTCTAAAAGGTCCTTAGAACTGGAAATTACAAACAAGTCTTTTGATAGTTCATTTTTATCCTACACCACCATACATACGACACTCACTACAATCAAACGCTGTTGGATGGCACCAAATTCAGTAACTTGCGTTGCAACGCAACAATAAACTTCCACGTCTCTGCTCTTTATCTTCACATCAAAACATCTCTTTATCACTTACTCACTTACAGTCAGTCACTAACAGGTTTATGACCCATGTCTATGAGGATGTTAACTCAGTGACTGTATACAAGTTTACTATTCCCTTAAAGCTGAAAAATCGTCTACCCATTGTAATACTAGTAAGTACATGTACAGTTGCAGCTCAAGACTCCATTTTATGCAGTAAACACACTTCAAGTCATCTTTATACGGAAGCAAAAATATGTGAGGAGAACAGGTATGTTGACACCCAGTTAAATTGCACTCCAAGCAGCCCTCCCACTGATTACCATGGACAGTTTGTGTTGAATCAACTAGGTATATTGGTACAGCATGCTCTGTGGAACAGTAAATATTACATGCACACGTTTACACATTTTCTTCCCTTTGCCTACATATTTTGTAGTCATTTTGGTGGTAAATCTTAAACTCAAAATTAAGTACAACCAGTTAAATATTTATCCCTTTATCTGAAAAAAACATTATTACATCATATATTTGTGACACATACATGTACTTTTCTTTTTAAAGGTCAGATTGTATGTGGTTGACTGCCTTGAAAATACAAAATTATCTTGCAACATATTTTGAACTGCAAGTATAGCAGTTAAATCTGGCATTAAAACAGTTGCATGCATACGACAAATATATCAACATCACAATGTCTTTATCATGCAACAGTAGCCGTGGATTAAAAAGGTCTGTGCTGTCAAAAAAATAATATTTCTTCTTTAAGTGTTGCAGATCTACCGTGATTGTAACTGTACCAACAGAATGTCAGATGTCACAACAAGTACACACATTGAGCTTGCTTTAAATCTACATGTACATGCAGCGTTGTATTTTTGGAGTGTGAAAGCTGGGTGCGGTGCCTGTGTACATGTTGTCAGACCTCCCCTGCCATGGTGGAGGCGACCTGCTCCAGCTTGTAGGCTAACTTGAACTTCCTGGCCGTGTCATCCATCTCCAGAAGACTCAGAAGCTGAATAATAAAATACACACAATACAAAGACATTAATCATTTTCAAATGATTAAACTGTAACAATGTCCATATATAGCAGGGGCCATAAACTACGCAGCATGATGCAAAATATCTTTGGGTCAAAATCTTCCATTCCATAGTTGTTGTAGATGTAATTAGATATTATATTTTTCATAAGCATTGATCCTTGTTAGAAAATTAAGGCCCTTAGAATCTAAGATGCAGTAAGCTTCTTGACAAACGGCTTCTTGGCAATGACCAGCATTCAGTTTCAGCATTCAATGATACTTCCAGAAATCATTGTGTTTTCTCTACAGTGCCACCTACCTCCTCACTGTACTTGTTGGCATAGCTGTAGAGCTCGTGCAAGGCACTGATGGTGTTGTACTCGTTGTAGTGCAAGCGTGACTCTTCGGCCAGCACGGCGTTCATGTCCTGGTCACTGATTGGTGGGATGGCCTGGATGTCCTGGTAGTACCTAAACACGCAATTGAAAAAAGACAGGTTAAAAGAACGTCAGACTTTATATTTCTATTTGCAGAAATTAAATGTAACATGACTTTTCTCTTCTCTAGGTAACCAGCAAAACCTTATATTAGAACCATCTGACTATAGAACTAGTGTGACCAGTCTTACTGTGTCCGTCTACTGAAGATGACCAGAGTGACTGGTCAAAAGCTCTAGGTTAGAACAAAAGTTTTAACTTTAAACAGCCCTCTGACCTGTTCAGAGTTAAAACTTTAGTCCAACACAAAAATTTCTCTCACCTACATGTAGAGCTTTCGACCAGTCACTCTGGTCTTCCTCAGTGTTGACGTCACACTTCAAAAAAGCCACGTGACAAGCTTCACTGGGTCAGTCTACTGAGGAAGACCAGAGTGACTGGTCAAAAGCTCTAGGTTAGAGAATGTTTTGTGTTGGACCAAAGGTTTTAACTTTAAACATGCAACTACCAACACAGATGAACTTTCATGATAGCCCTCTGACCTGTTGACCCAGTTCTTGTACTGTGGAATGTCCTTGGCGTACAGCAGCTTGCTGGAGGGAGAGTCCTTCCCCAGGCGGTGGTCAGAGATGGAACAGGAGTCCATGAAGGTCTGGGCGATGACGGACAGGCAGGCGTCGACCGTGTTGGACTTGTAGATGTCAAACACGAAGTTGGGGTTCTTGATCAGGTTTATCCAAAATCTAAGTGGCAGGCTGGGGAAGAAGGTTCAAAGGACAAAAGTTATAGATGGAAATTTTTAACCTTCACTTGAAAGTACAGTATTCGCATACATATGCTATGCGTAACATCATTGAAAGGACATCATTAATACAATTCCAAACTTGTCTATTTCAAAGCAAACTTGTCATTAGTGAGCTGAGCCAATGAGCTTCCTTTATTCTTCAGATAAGCTTTGCCATTGGCTATGCATTTTACGGTTCCATTGTACTGTTATGTCAATCACCTACTTGGCTGCAAATGTTGCACTGCACTAACTACAGCAAATTGTAACAGTGTTATAGCTAGCCTGACATTTTTTTCTGTCATCTCAATTTTGCTTGAGGCGTGACAATCCTAGGATGCTATTTCCTGCATTTTCATGGGTAAAATATGCTGGTAGACAAAGCTTTTATATTTAATGGCTTTTATGTTTAATGGCTTGGATTTTATGTTTTTCCATTATCTTTAAATGCAAATTTTGGTCCATCAAAGATAATCGATTATGCACAAGTTTTGTCCGCCGTGAGCAACAAAATCCCATCAAATTCCATTGGCTAGAACACCGACACAATGTAAGAAAAGTTACACCCAGTCCGCACCTGTTGCTCTTCCACGTGTGGATAACACTGGGGTCAGTGATGGCGTGTCTCTCTGCCTGCTCATCCAGGAAGTCAAACAGGTACTTGATGGCGAGCGGCAGCGTGCTCCCGCGGTGCGCCGTGCTGAATATCGTCTCAAACAAGTCATCTACAAACTTCTGCAGCGTGCCCTGTGGACAAAGAAAAAAACTTTAACTCTGGAAACTCAGATTTCTTCTTCTGCAAAGTAGCTGACTGAGCATTCGTACTGAATGGGAAAAACTAGGATTCAGGTTTTGAGTATGGTTCTGTAAAAATGTACTGTAATGTTTCTGTACTACAAGAGAATACAGACAGAATGGAGATAGAAGTGGTTAGGAATGGTACCTTGGTGGCCAGGAGCCTGGTGAGATAGATCTCTGACACCATCTTACTGCCTCTGTCTCCCTCCCGCTGCATGTCCTGGTCATGATGCTTCACCTGAAGTCACAAAATGAAGTTGCACTATACGTTAACTTTTTTTCCAGCAACAAATGCAGAGTACATGTCACTGTTTGGTTACTTTGGTTACTCAAATATTGTATAACAATGCAAATCAACCGAAATACCAGGCCGTAATACTGGCAGTTATCACACAGGCGGGAACACATATATATATATTGAATGTTATCACAGCCCATCTATGACATAATAGTATATCCTGTAGTACATGATTGTATAGTATACTGACCAGATGCCAGAGCTTGATGCCGTTCTCCATGTGATCAGGAGTGATGATGGGGGAGGTGGACCTGCTGGCAGGACTGCCGGGGAACCTGCTCAGTCCAGGACTGCTCACATTCATACAGTCAGCCGCTGGAACAACAACACGCAAGTAAGAACAACTTCCCAGGACACAAATCATCTCTTACAAAAATGATCTCTTACTTGTATAGAAATCTAACAAGAATCTCTTTGTAAAAGTGATGACAAGGACTTGGTGTGGGAAAAGGGCAGCATTGCCACACTAATTTAATCAGCTGGATTTGCCCACTTAATTATTTTCTGAAAAATGCTCATATTTTGGGCCCCAACAGTTGAAAAAAGTCCTTGTCTTCCTAGTTGTTACAGTTTTTCCACCTATCAATGCAGTGGATTGATTAACATAGATCAAAATTGTTTGAATAAACAAGCTTGGTATATTGACTATCATAGCTTTGGGGCTATTTAATGTAGGGTACCTCTTCCTGTTTTTTATTGCTATCACCTTTTACTTAGTCTGTAAATGTTTGTACCGTCTTCAAACATTCATATACACACACACACACACACACACACACACACACACACACATTGTTTCATTCTTACACAACATGTATACATGTATGTAGTACATTACATTACATTACAGTACAAGTTGTGAGCTGTCTTCAGCTACAATGTATTGTTCATAGATGTAATTGTTTCTGGCTAATTGCTCTAGACACAGATTTTGTGACAAGGATATGAGTAGTGGAAGGTAAGAGTCATCAGACCTCCATTACCATACGGGTTCTTGGTGAGAGACTTGGTGGAGAGGGAGGACAGGCCTGAGAAGCCGGACAGGTTGAAGTAGCCGGTCTGCTGTCTGGGGACCAGCGCCATGATGGCTCCATCTGGGACCTGGACAGTAAAACATTACAGGTTAACCTGTGCCGGTGCAGTAGCTCAATTGGTAGAGTACTCGCTTTGTAACCGGGAGGTCGTGAGTTCAAACCCCGGCCGGGTCATACCAAAGACTTTAAAACATGAGAAAGAGTGTGGGAGGGTCAAACACACAGCACTACCAGCGGACTAGCCCCCTGCTGTAGAAATGTAGATGTAGAGATGGACATGGGCACCAAACCCCATGCTCTGCATAGAGCACGGGAGACCTTTGCTGTGCCTGTGTGTCCAGTCTATCACTATTGGGGTGGGTTATCTTCTGTGCTGCAGGGGCTCTTCATCACCACCCAACTCCACTTGGCTCCCCAGTAGGTTTTACACAATGGGAGTTTGGTTAGCCTGACTGAGGGGCTAATCAACTCACGGCATACAAAAACTCTATTAGCTTTTAATGGTTTGATCCATCAGAAGGGCATCCATTGTGGCTAGGAGCAAAAGGAGCAAGTTAGGAGCAAATGTACATGTACAGTACATGGTGTGTTCAGTTGTATAAAATGCAAGTCCTAGGGTAGCCTGGTAACCACTCTACACAAGCCCGTCCTACTAAGCATGTCCTCTCCTGACGTGCATTGAGCTTTCCATCTGGCCTTTTTACAAGCACACAATTGTTTTTTTTTCAAATACTGCAAGTTGCAGATACATACAATGTATAGTATTGTCTAGATTACTTAATTGTATTTATTTGGGTTATTCTGCATGATTTAATTTGTAACGTTACTGATGAGACCAGTCAAGAAACTATTTGAATCTGTTCAAAAAGTTTCTGAACAGTATCATGCCAATCTTTTCCAGGAATTATTTCTGGTAGCCAGACAGGCTGGGATGTTTATGTGTCTAAGTAGTTTAGGGGTCAATTCAACCAAGGCTATTTTATAAAGATTCAACATTCAAACTGATGGAGAGTTCCTTATTGCACAGTGCGGAGTTCCTTATTGTGGCACTCGTGTCCTCTCAAACTGTTGTACAAATATTTTTTAATAAACTGAATAATGGCACTTCATATTGGCTAAGTTCTTTAGGAGGTACCAACTACCAAAGTGAAGTGTGTCATAAACGACTGAGCAAATAGCGCTATGTTTGCGAGCATTCAAAAGTGGCAAACCAATATTTGTACCCAATGTATACAGGGACAAAAACCTGACGTACGAAAACTGGGTACACACGTGAGCATCAAATTTTCCTGTGTGTAAATTGGCCTGCTTTGACTTCCGTCAAGAATGTACCTTCAGATTGTACGCCAATCCTCGAGGTAATGTACAATCTGAACGTAGGTTCTTGATGTACGTCAAAACAAGCCGATTTGACGTACCCAGTTTTCGTACTCTTGCGTCTGCACGTCGACAGAACGTACTGCATCTGTGCAAAACCCCGATTTTTCACGGTTTTTATTGACCTTTGGTCACTGTTACAAGAGAATTTTGCCTGTTGCAGAAAAGATCTTTTCTGCAACAAAAGATCTGCAACTACAGATCAGGATGTTAACCTTATATACGCAAATACGACCTTATATGAGACGTTCTGCTGAAGATATAGTGCTACATGTATGCACAATATACTATGGGTTTCGCGCAGTGTATTTTGTAAATCTGGCCTGTGTATACAGAGGCACGTGTACATTTGTACCTGATAGTGAGACAGGGTGTTGATTCTCTTCCACTCGCCCTCAGGTTTGGAGGTCAGGTCATCGTCCTGTAGGGTCAGTCTGCCCAGCCGGCCTTGTCTCCACTCTGGACACACAACAGCAACAAACACACATTTTCAACACACTACATAAACACACACATAACCACACAGTAATGTATATTGTGTATGAAAACTAGTTATATACTGTACATGTAACATTATGTTCATATAGAACTCTACAGGAGTTCTCATGCGGAATATTGGTAAAATGGTAATTCAGGACTTGAAATACCACCTACATGTACATACATGTATGCAGGTTAGTGCAGGTAAAATTGCAGCTGTGCAGGTATTCCTGATGTCTACCTGCACTTAGCATGGACCGGTCCATGTATGGAGTTAATACAGGAGATTCTTTATTGACACAACAAAAAAAAAAGTACAGAGACTTTTGTATGGTCTTCTACAACTTAACTAAAGATCTAACAAAGATACATGTATATGTAGATTTTCATTAGGCTGTATTGACTGACATCACCTATGTAGTATGAAGTATGAAAGAAATACTGGTAATGGCATAGGTTTCTGTCTGAACAGTTTTAGTATTAACCATACTAAAATCTGAGTAAGCAGGTAAAATTTGTCTGGTCTTTCAATGTTACCTGCACTGCCAGAAAAAAAGTATTTCAAGCCCCTATAAATGTACTGTCAAATCTTGAAAGGCATTAGGTTCCAACAGACAGGAAAATGAAAGTAGTGGGTTGCTTGTAGTGTAGAACTTGGGGATACTGAGATACAAATGTATGACACAGAAATTTCATCTTCTGATTACGGCTAATCTTTGCTACAATGTGCATGTCCAGTCCTGATATTTTGCCTTGTCAGATGCCAAATATTTGATCATTTACTTCCTATAACTGCAAGATATCTTCTAATTTTAGAAACAGAGAAGGATTGAAAATGCAAACGTTAATGTTACTATCATAGGCTCTGTCAACAATATGCAATACCTCAAACATGTATGGCCTTCTAGCTTTATAAAATATTAACGGCATTTTGAATACACCATTGTCCACAAACAATGGACAAGGTTAAGAGATAATACACTACATTTGACATCAATTATGTTAATTGTTCCTTTTCTTTGTGCTGTGCTGTATTCGAGGCCCAAAAATTTTACGACCAAACAAGCAATTGCAATGGCAATGAAGAAACTGAAGAGTATTCCAAATGAGGTGGACACAGTCAACAGATCAATAAATTTCCTATGATGTTTGTACATTGTATCTGTATATTATGGTATACATGTATGTTGTCAGTATGTGGCAGATATGGATATATGCACCATATACAAAGTTATTTTCCTGTTTAAACCACAAGTAGAAGTATCCCTGTAAGCATGGAATAATTAAAAAGGTAAAGAAAGGGGGAAAACAGATATATACTATCAAGGGAAAAAATGCCCCACTAGACTACCCGAAAATGAGAAATAAGTGCCCAGAAAGAGTGTAATGGAATGGGTACAGACTTATCACAGAGGCAGGTCCATGCAAGGGGCTTATCCCATGGAAAAGACCTGTATGGCAGAAGGGCAGAGTGCAAGAAAACAGCGTTTGCCAGAGTTGGTCTGCACACTGTCATCATCTCACAACTAAATCTGACAATTTGGACAAAAATTCTAGATTCAATCCAACAAGAAAATTGATCCATTACAAAAAAATACCTCATTTTTTTTCTTCCATGTATAGATTCTGACCCATTACATTTGTATATATTTGCAGCATGTATGACATTTAGGAATCTGATAGCTTTGCTGACCAGGCCAGTGACCAAGTCACAGAGCCCTCTTGCAATTGTGTTAGAAACTGCAGTGCAGGACAGTGGACAGTATGAAAGAGTAAAGGGACCCATCCAAATTTTTTCCTCAGATTTTCTGTACTGTTTCTTTGTTTTCTTAAAAAAATTAATTTCCAACTTTTTCTGGTAATATTTCCTGGATTATCTTACGCAAGCAAATTCACAGGACAGTGGGAAAAAATTGATATGTCACTTAACGTATCCTGCACTACACTTCAGATTGACATGTGCATGATTTGGCTGGACTCTGGCAATGTAGAAGTTAAAGCAATGATGGATATACAGTACAGTGTGAAAAGGTATGAAGAAATCACACACACACAGACAGACAAACATACTACAGTTGTACATGATGAAACTTTGCAGAGCAGTGGGGAAAAGTTGCTTACGTTTCAAGCACATATTTCACAGATACGTTACAGACAATGAGCACATGACAATGGATGATCAAAACCAAAATACTTGTCTAGATTTTCATTGTAAATAACATCTACATATGTCATATAAAACAGAAATATACTCTCTGAAAACATGCACATGCGTGGTCATAGGACATTCTTTGCATGGTCTTAATATATGAATAATGTGAAATGTACCATGTGACAAAAGTTACACGAACTATGCTATCTTTTCTAAGTGTAAACAGTTAACTCTTGAGCACAATCTATGGTACAAGTTAGATATCCAACTGTAATTCTTGAGGAAAGAGATGGTGAGTTTTGAGAAAGATGACAAATGTTAGACGGTTTGACGAGAGCCACCCTTACTCTGAAGGTCATCACTGTCAGAGTCTGAGTCTCCCTGGTATCCGCCATCTTGTGTCAGAGTGGAGCCTGACCTGGGTACCTTACAGCAGGCGTCTGTCACATTTCCACACATGGACACACACAGAAAACAGCAGGGGATGGATGATATGAAGCAGTGATCTAGCCAGCACATGTCTTTCCATCATTTGATAGATTCTGCTCATCATGACAGACAAAAATTTTGCCCAGTCTGTCATCTTTGATGAAAAAGAACCAGCATGGAAATATATGGACGTATTGATTGAAAAGATATTGATTGATTGAAAGAGATGACATTATACTAAGCTTAGTCTACCAGCAAACTTCACCCCTCAAAATGCAGGAAATAGTGTTTCAGAGGGTCAAGATTTTAATATTTTCCCAGGGGAGCATGCCCCCTCGACCCCCCATAGGATTGTGCCTTTGGTGCTTGACATGATGTTACATCAATCAAAATTAAGAGGACAGAAAAAAAAGTTAAGGCTGGCTATAACACTGGCATGAAAAATGTTCAAACCCCAAAAGTCATCCAATGACAGGACGTCTTAAAGTAACAGAAATGTTAAAGTCATTTTCATTGGCCAGTATGAAAACCCTCCACTAAGGACAGAACACAAGGATATCCCAGAATGAGAAAAAGGGCAAACACTCTACTCACTTACCCACTTTTATCTTATTTCTTCTTGGGGGTATCCTTCCTCCACTGTGAGAGCTAAAAACTTTGTTGCTCACAGTGGCTATAACATGTGTTGATCCAGTGATAGGTGTAATTTCCCTGTCTGCTTCTAGTTCATTAGGGACTGTACGATATTTACCGGGGAGGGGGGGCCGGTCGTCCGGGGGTAGCGTAAAAAAATTTTCCTAGGCCCTCCCCCAGGTCCAAAAAAATTTCCTAGGCCCTCCCCCGGCTCAAAAAATTTTCCTAGGCCCTCCCCCCGGCATGAATCATAGAGAGTGAAATTTCGTATGGGGAGGACGAGATTTTGATTGAAAATTTACCCTGCATGAAGCGCCGAAGGCGCGAGCCATCACGCCGCAGGCGCCACTAGAGCCCGAGTAGGCCCGGCTTTTTTGGGGGGGGGCATGTCCCCCCCGGAAAAATTTTGAATTTCAACCCATGTTTTGCATGTTTAGGGGCAAATTTGGCAGCACAAATTTCGCTAGTACATCGAGCTATGAATTTAAAGTCAGTAACGTTATGGTCAGTCAGTGTAATCGAAATAATCCTCTATCTAGCCTACCTTTCGTCCACGAACTTCTTCCGCGTCAATTTTATTACAAACAGGGAAACAATATTGCCAACTTACGTGTTGTTTTCAATTAACTTTGGAGGGACATAGATATAAATGTTAAAATAGTCCTTGGTTAAGAAAAATACCAAATTAATCCGTCCACATCCGACATCCACGCCGAGAAGTTCGAGCGAGTTGCGAGGCGGGACCAGCGGGACCTTTGCCGACGCACGCACCCACACTACTGGGAAGGGTGCGTTGAACGGCGAAAATTAATTTTCAAAATCTTCAGACAAGCCTTCCCTACATTTTTGATCGGTATCGTTTCGATTGCCGCGATTGACGCGATTTTAATCCATGTAATTTAGCTGTGTAGTCCAGTTTCGCCGATTCTGGCGAAAATGCAAGATTTTGAAGGGGACTGTGGGAGATTTGGGCGAATACATTATAATAATAGGGATGGATATTATTGGAACGTAAAATTCTGCCAATTCCAATGACTGGAAAATCGCTACGATATGTATGGGACAACGTTTAATCATGTTTCGAAAGTGTATAAAAACGTTGTAGAGTTAAAGGAATCTTGGAAAATGTTTTACCTAGGCCCTCCCCCAAATTAAAATATTTTTTCCTAGGCCCTCCCGGCTCAAAATTTTTTTCCTAGGCCCTCCCCCCTCAGACGACCGGCCCTCCCCCCCCCGGTAAATACATGTATCGTACAGTCCCTTATGTATTTGCTTCCAATACTTACAGTACCACCCGGTATATACATGTAAAAATACAGTATCAGTATACTATCAGTATAAATAAATCAGTATACTAGTATGTATGCTTCTAGAGATGGGAGGGAGCACAATGCAGAGACACAGACACGATGAAGACAGTGGAAGGAAGACAGTGGTGAGTGTGAAGGGTAAGACGTAGCAAACTGACCTAAGTCCACGTCATCCTTGTGTGGCCTGTAGGAGAAGGGCGTACTTCTGTAGATGGCATCTAGAAGTTTCTCCTTGACTTGTGTGATGGTGTCGCAGTCCAACACCTTCACAGGGATGGGCTGGCTGTCATCAACGCCAACAACGTTCACGGTCTGTGTAAACAACAGGTGTGAGTAAACAATGGTCTGAGTAAACAACAAGCTGCTCAACACAATACATGTATAATAATATTAATGTTAGATCCAATTTACAAGTGGGCAAAAACCTGATGGTACAAAAAATGTGTACCTTGATTTTTTTTCTGTGTGTAAATTGACCAGCTTTGACATAAATTAAGAATTCAGATCGTACATATGTTGCCTCAAGGGCTGGCATACGATAGTGTGAATCGGGTCTAAGTCAATGACAAGGACCAGCAAATTGAATTTTTCAGCTGTCCTTCTGAAACAAATTCAGAATTTAAATAGAAACCAATATACTCACCAGTATTTTATACTCTATCTGCTGTCTAATAAGCTTTTCCTCACTAAGCGAGTATCTGGCCTCGCCTGTGACGGTGTCCACTGGACCTTTCTCCACCTGCTGCTTGATGGCACGGAACAGCATGTACAGGGGCTCGCCTGCACACTCCTGTGGGAGGGGGGCAGACAAGAAAGAACACATTTATTTCAACACAAAACAAGAGAACCTCAGAAAAGAACAAGAAACAGTCATGCCATCAAAGTATCAGACATCAAAGTATCAGGCAAGGCCTGAAAGTATCAGAGTTACCAACCAAGAATTGAGGTGTTCAAAAAGTCCTAGAACTATCGCAGAGTGGAACTCACTGTCACCAAGTACACTAGATAGCTTTGAACAATGTAGGTGTAACAAGCCTTTCAGTAGAATGTAGCCAGCTGCCGCCACACCACATGCTCTAGGAAGCTGGTGTGTTATGCCGAAGGGCGTTTATACCAGATACAGAAGATATACAGGGTCTCAGCTACACTTGTGTAGGAGGGGGACAGACAAGTAAGAACACACGTTTCAACGCAAAACAAGATGTACGGGGCTCAAGTGGACAGGATCACACAGCCAGTTTAAAACTTACCCTGAGGAACTTGTACAGCATGAATGACATCCAGTTGGTCAGCATCTTCTCAGCAACAGACTCTGTTCTCCTCATCAGAAGTTTGGGGTTCTTACTCTCCAACACTGTCCTGTCAATCAGCTGGGCCAGGAGGGCTTTTAGAATGCTGAAAAAGGTAACAACAACATTTTTTATAATACTGTCATACACTGACTTGATATGTGATGGCATTCTCAAAACAAGTTGGAGATGGTGTACAGAAAGTGCAAAAAGAAGTGAAAATCTTAACAAATTTACTGCTGACTTTTGCATATTCCTTAGTCCTTTATTCAGTTCCCTTGTTATCAGTGATCTACGTTGTTTTTTGCTTCATATTTCGTTCCATTTTATTTCTCACACTTTCTGTACATTCGTTGGAGAGGGTGTGGTATATGAAGGTTTTGCGTAAAAAGAATGTGGCCACTTACTCAGTTGCATAGTCCATTCTTCCCTGCAGGGCAACCATGACCAGGGATGCCACATTACATCTGTGGTGAAAAAAGAATGCATCAGTCTTTGGTAACTAGGATGATGCTGGATTTTTCTTTGTATCATCTTCATCATAAATCATACTCATCATTATCACAAAGATCTTTGAAGCTACTGGGTATGATCATGTTTGTGTCATTTAAAGGCACCCAAAGTAATTTCAGGGCAGCAAAACTTTCAAAGTCTATTTTTTTGGTAGATACACTTGACATGCTACCAATATCACAGTTGTCACAGTGCAGTAATAGTCACAGTGCAGTAATAACAATCATTGCCAACACCAAGTTCTGTAGATCGCTGCTTTTTCCTACCTGTCTCTCATGGTGAAGTTTTTCTGCTCCTCCAAGGTCCGTATGAAGAGCACAAGGAACGTCTTGTTGTTGATCAGCTGACCAAACTGTTTCAACCCTTTCTCCATATATGCAGCTTTCCCCCCTGGGACCTACAAACAACATTACAGAAGTACACATTACCAGTCTGTGAATAGCCCCCCCTAGCAAAAGTCATCAAAATTGCAGCAAACTTGATCTCTTTCTTCTGGAATCTGCAAAACTGAGCAAGCAGACTGGAAACTCGAAACTTTAGTCAGACCTCAAAGAGCTCCACCTAACAACTTTTTAAAAAAGTGCAATAAAAACTAAATGTCATAAGCTCTTTTCTATCCTTGCACATTATATACATTGTAGGCCCTATACAACTATATGATTATGGACTAGTTAGAACTCCAATCGTGTAAAACATATGTTGTTATACTTTGTCTGACTCTGACTTCTTCCCTCATGGCCTCAGAGGATGGCGGCCAGGAGGATGATGTATTTCATGAGTAAACAAAGGCTCAAACAAACAAACAAACAAACAAACAAACAAATAACAAACAAACAAAATAATTGATGTACCTCCAAGTCCCTGAGGACAGGGTGGTCGTCACAGCCAGGGAACAGGACCCTCATGGTGTAGTTCCTGTAGTCCAGGAAGGGAATGCCTCCTCCCTCCAGGTCATTGGTCAGTTCTGTGATGTCTGTCTGCAGCTCTGCAAATGCTGCGATAAATCACACCAACAACAAATCTGTTATTGCTTAAAGAAATCCTTGACATTGCTTCTTGCTACTGTGTGAATGTGTCTCCTGTCAGATGATAGAGCCAGATTATTCTGATCTCATCTGAAGGACAAAACAGGCATTGAGCCTTGATTCCCACACAGCTTAACTCTTAGGGAGGGTAACAGCTGTTGATAGACCATACCACACAACAAAATTATTTCATTTCAATAGCCGAAAATATACGTCCAAAGGAAAAAAAACAACAGATTGCATAATTTGGGCCCTAATAACCTATCATATACTGAGTATCATATACAATATACAGGTATAAAAGAAATCAGTAACTGTTAAAACCACCGTGACTTACAGCTTCAAGAACACACAAACACAGCCGAAAACAAAGATGATCGTATAATACAAAAGGACCTGATATTCTTAAAATAGTTGACAGACACAATGATTGTCTCCACTTGTCTTTCCTTAAGACCACCACACCCACCTTCCTTACACTCCCTGGCCACTCGAGACTCCAAGATGTCCATCTGCATCTGCATCTTCTTGAGGACCCTGTCTGACTCCTTGGACTTCCTCCTGTAGACAATGAGGATGATCATGATGACGACCAGAGCCAGCCCTGCGGCCACGCCCAGCCCAATCTGTGCCTCCAGCGGGAAGTTGATTCCTGCTCCAGAATAGTCCAGATAGCCGATAAAAAACTCCAGGTCTCCAACCAGGACCTGTGTGAGAAAACAGACAAACAATGCTGTTAAAAAATGCTGGCTGGGGGTTGAGCGTGATAACAACATGTGACTAATTGATCACCTTGGTAACTTGAATTGGGCTATGCTAATAAGACTGGACTTAGATACAATTGTAATGGAGAAGAGATGTTTTGTAATAGTTTACTTTAAAAAAAATGTGATACTAAAAGGCAAAGGTTTTGTATATATCATTATAATAACAACAACTCTGTTGGTTTCAATGTAGTTGAATTTGAACTGTAAATCTCTGCACAATTCAGCTGATGCTGGGTTTTATCAATGAACCAATTACTACTACATGTACTACTATTACTACTACTACTACTACTACTACAACAGCAAAAAGGACAGGAAAGAATGAGTCTTAATGAAAGAGAATTTAAAGTCGACCTTTTTATCTAAAGAGAAGGGAACATGCTTGCAGAAATCTGTATCAGTATCTGTATCAGTATAGCCAGTATAACCGCCCTTTGGCGTAACACACCAGCTTCGCAGGCACGTGGCGTGGCGGCAGCTAGCTATATCACACCGAATTACTTGTTACACTCAATCTTTGCACATTTAATATTATTGCAGTTTTTTACAGATTTCTAGTGATGATGCCCCAACTGTGCTTGGTGGCAACGAGTTCCAGTCCACGATAGTTCTGGGGAAATACGAGTTTTTTAATACCCCAATTCTTTTGATATCTCTGATATTTGAAGGCATGACTGTTTCTTGTTCTTTTCTGGGCTGGTATCAGATACTTAGTGGTTGGTGCGTCCACCAGTTTATTAGTCATTTTGTACATCATGCACAGTGGACCACATACCAAGACTTGTGGCTGAGCCCCGTAGTTGAGCCCTCCGTCCTCCTCCACACGAGCAGGCTTAGCTTCAGGTGGCCGGCAGGTCAGCAGGTCCTTCGCCAGGGACGTGACGTTACAGCGCTGGTTACCGATCAGGACGGTGATGTCTTCCTCCTTAATCACCAGCAGGAGGTTCTCACCCTGAGGAAATGTAAGTTTGAAGAACAGTTATAGTTTCCACCATTATCTGTACCGGGAGATTCTTAAAAGATGTGTACAAGAGCCTATCAGCACCATGGACAGCACCAAATACTAGTAACTTTCCAATCAGTACCATGGACAGAACCAGATACTTTCCATCCAATCAGCACCATGGACAGAACCAGATACTTTCCATCCAATCAGCGCCATGGACAGAACCAGATAACTTAACAGCCAATCAGCACCATGGACAGAACCAGCTAACTTACACAGCCGTTCAGCACCATGGACAGCACCAGATAACTTACACAGCCAATCAGCACCATGGACAGAACCGGATAATTTTACAGCCAATCATCATCATGGGAAGAACCATATAATCTTCCAGCCAATCAGCACCATGGACAGAACCAGATAACTTTCCAGCCAATCAGCACCATGGACAGAACCAGATAATTTTCCAGCCAATCAGCACCATGGACAGAACCAGATAGCTTCCCAGCCAATCAGCACCATGGACAGAACCAGATAACTTTTGAGCCAATCAGTGCCATGGAAAGAACCAGATAACTTTACAGCCAATCAGCACCATGGACAGAACCAGATAATTTCCCAGCCAATCCTCTCCATGGACAGAACAAACTTAACAGTCGATTTTATAACATCTAAAGCCTGAAGACAGCCCTAGTAATGACTGCAGAACACCTGAACACAACACAAAATAAATACCTACCCTGATGATGAGGTTTTCTGTCATCTGTTCTTCTCCATCCTCAAAAGGGTAGAAGATGGGGTCAGGGTAGTACAAGTAGGGCATGAAGAGGGAGCTGTCCTGGGACAGGTTCCTGGTGGCTAACACCCCGTCCATGATGAAACCGTAGAAGTCAGCCTGAATGGGATCGTCCTCTGTGGCGTTCCTATCAGCGACGATGCCGGGGGACGGACACTCCATTATGTTTTCTGTCTTGACAATGCAGGGTTCCTGGGAATGAGACAAATAAGTTAGGCCTAAGAAGCCACGTGACAAGCCTCACTGGGTCAGTCTACTTAGGAAGACCAGAGTGACTGGTCAAAAGCTCTAGGTAAGAGAATTTTTTTTTGTTGGATTGACAGTTTTAACTCTTAACATGTAACTACCAACACAGATGAACTTTCATGATAAGTTAGGCCTTACCATTATATCAATTTAAACTAAAGCCTATGTTAGAGCCAGTTGGGCTCCATGTATAGCAGAGTGGACCCTATGTGAGCATACACATTACATTATAAGTAAGCCTGTAGAGCAGTTAGATTGTAACAATTTTCATATGAAAAGGATGATCTTACCCCGGTGAAGGTCCGTCCTCCCACAGTAACAGTCATCCTGGGCTGCTGTACTGAGAACAGGTTTGTCCCCATCACTTGCACCGGGAGGCCCCCACTTGGAGTAAAGAAGAACAAAGAGTTGAGGAAGATTGTAATCTTACAATTTTAGAGTCTTACTTGATTAAGCTTAACACATATATTTTTGCTTATGTCATACCTGGTTTGATATGGGTGTTTCAGCTCGTAATAACTGTGAAAATTCCATTACCGGGTTTAGTCGTTAAAATTCATAGTGTTCCATTTTTTGTTTAGGGACACCAAATTTTGCCACATTCTCTTTGTAGAGTTTGACATATATAAAACACAACATTTTGTATTCTGCATCACACTCCCAGCCCTCCCACGGGTCGGATCTCTCTCTGGCTTTCAGGTGATCCGACCCGCGGTCATGCTGGTACCTTGGGTCTTACGGAATACATTGTGTCGTATTGTATATGTAGAACCTTTAACTGTACCTCTTGATTGTTTTGTCTGTGAGGATCTGGATGATTGTCGGGTCCACCACGTACTCAAAGCGGATGTTGTTGTTGACCTTGGTGGCCTCGTCAAACTTCATCCTGACCCCTCCTGAGGTCAGCATGGTGGAGGCGGAGGTGATGCACACAGCTGTGGTGGACGTTGTTCTGAACACAAACAAACAAACAAATAAACATCACAAACAAACAAAAAAACATTTACTACCTGACTGCTTCTTACATAAAATTTTAGACTTAAGGAATCAAGAATATTTGTAACAAACAGTAGTAAGATGTAAGGAAAGCTGTAGTATTGACAGGGCTCGAAATACTTTTTTCTGCAAAGCTACTTATCAAATATTTTTCCTGCACCAATGATAATTTATGAAGGATGGTTTTAAATTTTGATCAAAGACTGGATTGTACTAAAAACTGTTCCGAACTCATTGTCATTATTTCTTTCATACTTCATTGATGGGAACAGTCGATGTAGCAAATAAAAGTCCACATTAACTTACATTTGTACAAACCCAGCACATGGCCCAGTAAAGGTTTAGGTGCAGGTAGACGTACATGTACATGTATGTGCACAGCTAAAATGTTACCTACACTATTTGAGCAACCCATTGGTAAAACTACATTCAATGTGTACATGATGGTATGAGTGGTTCTTACTCCATGACTCGGCAGTCCTGTCCTGCGACTGTAGCTGTGATGGTGCTGCCAGCGTTCATGTGCTGACCTGTGATGGTCACCCGACTGCCTCCTGACTTAGGACCACGTGTAGGGCTCACACTCAGGATGACAGAGTTCTGAGAGAGTGGAGGCAAAGACATCTTAGCATGAAAGTTTATCTGTGTTGGTATAATACATTATGACGAAAAAGCCAAAACTATATGTTCCAACACTAAGTCAATTGGGACTTACCAAAATTTTCGGCTAACTCTGTCAGCCTTGTTCACGGAAGTTGCAGTAGATGGGTCCATTCCGTAAACAAGGCTGACCGAGTTAGCCGAAAATTTTGGTAAGTCCCAATTTACTTAGTGTTCACGATGGTCAGATTTGGGCCCAAAAGTCCCAATCCGCTACTATGGAGATCGAATCCCCCGAACCCGCGAATCTTGTTCGATATGACGTCATTCGAATAGAGCGGGCGTTCGATCTGGGGTTACCCGCGGTCATTTACAGTAAAGCTGCTACAACCGGCTACTTCAAGCCCTTTTTTACTTGGGAACCACGGAACAGGAAAAAATCCACCTTTCCACAAATATGAACCGTTTTCAAAACATTACATCTATGCCGTGATTTTATTGTGAATATGTAACATGTAACGAAGCTACTGCCGTCATCGAGGGTGACCTTGAAGGTCAGAATTCTTGTTGGCGCTGTTATAAAATCCAGGTCCCCATATCCAAGTGGCACAGCATGCGTGCAAACATGGTATTTTAACCACTCCCAAAAATCGTTCAAATTACCTCATTGAGGTCTTGTTTGGAAGAGCAACGATTTCCGCAGATTTCTGTCTTAGGGATTTTTTAAATATGGCCGCGATTATGAATTATCGGTATTTAAAGTTAAAACACTGCGTTTTTAGCTCTTCTTTTGACTGTAAGTCGAGTTTTAGTTAAAAAATTAAAAAATCCTAAGACAGAAAGTTTAAATTTACTGTAATATTTCTAAAAATCCAAAAATCTAACCTTATCTTTAATTTTCGGGGCCTCTTAAAATCAGTTGTTTGGTTCTCGTGAACCCTTTTTGAAATCCGAAATTGATCTCATTTGGAAGCAAATGTACACAAAGTGGAGCAAAGGCAGTGCAAGAATAACATTTGAGGTAAACAAAATCACTTATTACATTTTATTTTGACGAGTATTTACTCTCCAATTACTTTTGTTTATTTTCAAATTTTACCCGTTGCCCCCGGGCCGGCCTGGGACTCCCGCGCGGCCACGTTCGAACACGTTCTGTAACCCGATACCTCCTTAGTAATGCGACTTTAGCCTAGCAACCGACCGCCGTGGTTGGAACATTAAAGTTTTAGCCTTTTTGGTCATAAACAAAGACATATCATCTTCTTCATGAAATTACAATGTTTTGTGTGGCATTGTGTGAGCAAGCATTTAACCCCCCAAAATCATATCACAAAACATTTCTAGAATATAGTTGAAAAATTTAAGCTTTCTCCAAGAAACACCATGAAATTTCATTCGACATTCACAAAATGTCTGATTCACTGCACTGACTTTCCACAATCCGGACATGTGATGACATCAGGAGTGAATCTACAGTGGCCAGAAGAATGAATCTACCAGGTACTTAACACTCGAATGAAAGCTCATCTGTGTTGGCAGAATCCATAGCTGTTAAAGATAACTTAAAAGCTTTCTTCAAGCACATGTACTTACCACATATGAAAAGTTGGCATTGGACCTTCCACTGTACTGGTCCACCTTGACTTGGATGGGGCCAGCCATGATACCCTGGGCGGACGCACCTGTCCTACATGTCAATCTGTGGAGGAGGGAGAAGGAACTTCAACTCTTGCCAACTCAAAATTTTGTAAGTATGGAGAAGAAAGAGTGGTCCAAAGCCCTTTGAAAACATTCACATATTGATGACATTTTGTTTTTATAGGACTATTAATGTTTTTCACCACTTTACGGTTCTATCATCCAATGATGAAGTTATATAGACTTTGAATGCATTGTTTTAAAGAAGCCACTACATCTGTACTTACTGTTCTTCAGGTACAAAGCCAGTCTCCAGAGTCTGACAGGCAATTCCAGCCACGTACACATTGTTGTCTACCTGGGAGAACTGCTTGCCCAGATTCTCCCCCCTCATGGTTACAATGGTTCCTCCCTCCACGGGCCCTGCCACTGGGGTGAACTGTGGGTAGAGAAGGTTGACTTACTGTATGTACATGTATCGGTGAAACATGACAATGGAAAACACAAGTGGTGTAAATCATAATATAGTCAAACTTGCCTGAAGTGACCACTATACAATGTACATGTATTAGCTGACTATCTGGCCATGACAACTGCTTTTTCTTGGTCCCCCAAAATTTTCCCAATAGATGCAAGCATTAAGCAACTAACCCAAGCTGTAAATTTTGGCTCCATGTCATTTTCAAGTGTCTAGCCATATTGATTTTTGATGGTAAGTAGTGAGAAATTATGGTTAAATTGGCTAGTTTGCGTCAGGTTTTGTGGTGACTGATCAAAGATGGCCCACTCTGGGTCACCTGTTAGGCAATTAGGACTGTCTACTATAGGACATGAACTCTGAAATCTGAATGTCTGTCTGTTATTTTTGTGTAAGAAGACCAGCTGTCTGAATAAGAAGACTAGATTCTATAGGTCCCCTAAGTGGCTGCATTAGACATTTGACTGTATCAAGGCAGTTGGAATCTACATGTAAGACTGTACATTGTCAAATAAATCTAAGACTTGGCCTTTCGGAGTAATCTCCAAGCAGATGTTTCAGTGGCTGCAAAAGACAACATCAAATTAGCCAGGCAGTATACATTGGTGAGACTGGATGCCTGGCCAATTTGATACCACAATACAATTTGCAGCCACTGAAACATCTGCTTGGAGATTACATTCCGAGTATTTCTGTACCTGTAGGACCCTTGGGTTGGGACACGTCTGTAGTCTGTCCAGCCACATAGCCGGGCACTGGTCCCTGATGGTGCACTGGTCCTGGGCATGGCACCAGCCGCACTGAAACTTCTCATTCGACTTGTGGCAGACCCCGCAGGAGGTGTGGGTCACAGAGCAGTTGTACAGGAACACTGGAAATACAGAGGGACTTGTTACTTATACAGAAATGAAAATAGAACAGTACTTGTCTGATTATCATACACTGCTTTGTTTAAAGCATATCATCTGAACCAAAACTTATTAGAAGTTTTCAGAAGGTACTGAATTACCATGTAAATGAGTGCACACTGGCATATGCCTATATTGGAACAGCTTAAAACCATACAAAAAGGGTCATGAAGTCTGAATTAACATTCCAGGACTTGTCTGTGTTGGAATTCCTAACATACATTCCATATTTCTGAAGAAATCTGCGGAAGGAAATCTGTCAATAGAAGGGTCAGGTTGTTCATACGGCTTGGTCATGCATGAAATAAGAAATTGGAGAGGAGTCACCAGTTGTATACAGATGAATAGTCAAGTCCCTGGAGTGATCGATACTCCTCACTTACAGACTGGACAAAAACCACAGCAGTTCTGTCACTTAGGCAATGTTTTAAACTATTTCAAGGCTCTTGTGCGAATGCAATGTGCATAATGTTTTCCTACCTTGTGCATTTCGTGGGTTGTCTATGATATAGTGCCCGTTCCATTCAACAGAGAGGGTGATGGGAAGACTTAAGACTTTTCTACTGTAGAAATACTGTGGGGGAGGGGGAGGGGGGAATAGAAAAAAAAGGTCACCAGGTCAATCATAGAGTTTTACACTGGAAATACATTGTACATCTTTCAGCATGTGTGAGATATAAACCAAGAGTCTATTGTAGGGAAATTAGAAACATGTCTGATTGCATCCTGTATTGGAATTCACATTCTACTGCGTGTGAAGAAACTGCCCTGTAATCTAAAGCATGCGCTCATGTTTGTAGTCAATTGGAGTCCGATAATGACATAGCGAGTCAACCAAGAAGAGGAACTTCCCACATATCAGGTATGACTACCAGATCCAAATCTACATGTATGTTCTCTTGTCTTCTGGCACCCGAGATGGATGTCCTCTTTCATAATTTCATGGTCCTGCCAAATAAGAGCCAATAACGGCAAGGAGTAGAGCCCTCTCCTTTGCTGGGTCAGGTGCACTCCATCCATCTCCCATGGGTCTGCGTATCGCTTGGAATATCAATCAGTTCAATCAATACAGGGGAAATGAGCAGTAGAGTGGGGGCATATTCCCACTGTCAGGTGTACTGCCGTGAACGATGTTCCGTGGAGATAGCTATCAGGGATGTGTGACAGAGGTCAACAGCAAGACTCGATACCGTTTTGTTAGCAGACGAAAACTTTGGGTGGAATGTGATATTTTGATTGTATAATAGCTGATATTTTTTTATCACTTCGTCTAGAAAAAATAATGTAGATGTTTGAAATAAAATTGCCTTCTTCATCCATGTTTGAAAAAAAGTTTCAATGTTTATCTTTTCTGAAGCTCCCCCAACCGAATCTGTTTGGTATCACATTGACTCCTAGCTGCAGCTCTTGAATAATGCCTGTGAACTAGGCTAAAGAAAGTTCACCACACAGCAGTGCCACCTACCTGTGCAGCTTGGCACTGCAGGGTTTGGTCGTCCAGAACGGCGGCCTGAACTCTCCTCATGTTCCCTTCAATATCCAGCACACACTGGAACCCCAGCTGTCCTGACTGCAACACAAAATAAACAGGTCACTCAAGGTCAAACATTTCCCTGCCAATCTACTCCAGTCCTCTGCTTTTATAGAGGACCACCCAGGACACACCCACTTCAGCTAAAATGCAACAGATTTACATAAGCAAATTGAGAACTTGCCATGAATTCATCTGTGAATCTTAACAAAACAGTCAACGCGTACTGTGAAGACTAATTCTAACGCTCAGACATAGACCGAAATTTAGATTTGAGTACACTTCTTTCTTTTAAGAAAGAAGTATAAACCTAATCATCAACTTCTTTCTCTCTCTTCCTCACACAAGCATCTGGGCTTGCCTCTGCGTTATATCTTGAAGGCATCATTCCCCTGGTTGACTTTATCATTGTTCTGTATCCATTCAGCCATAGGCACACAATAGAGTAACACACAAAGCAGTGTGGTCAACTTGTGGTCATTTGCGCATATAGTTTCCCGAGCTCAAGTAACTACCATGGAAACAGATTCAGAGTGACACACTCGGCATAATCAAGTAATTCTCTCTAAATGAGCCTGTAGAATGTACTGGAGTAACATTTTTCCATCATAAATATTCATTTACCGGTAGCTTATGGGCATGACACTCAAAAGTTTGTGAGCAGAAGTTAGTGATTATTTATCTGGAATGGATGACAATTTCCTACCTCCAACTATTTCAGAGCCAAGGTCATACCTATGAATGTGATTACTGTGTAATTTATAGTTTAAATCATGACCCTTGTCCCTCCCCATGCATGACAAATACAATATATGTCGCATCCCATTTATTATTAACTTTTCAAGTCTTTCACATCAAAAACCTTGTGTCTTGACTGTACCAGCAGAGCGGTTGGTGAAATATACCACCTTTCTCTTAACAGACGTACTATCTATTACACCAAAAAAAAGACAAATGTGTCATTTCATGGCATTAAGAAGTGCTGGGGGCTCTTTGTTCATGATGAAGTATCGATTGTAGTTGTGGCTGACTGCAGTGAGCGGTACTGTTGTGAAAAATCATCCATTTAGAAGTACAACTGGGAGAAACATTGCCAGAGCCCGCCTGTACATAATAGGCAGTAATCTGTCCTCCAAATTGGAAGAAAATAAGATTACAGATAACAGTAAGTGGGGCATCCTTTCATTTTCTGTTTGTTACTATGGTAACCAGAGTGGAAATCTATGGCAGCCATTGATATGTTGTCATCGTTGATAGATGCTGGAAGGTAACAGCGTGACACGACCATCTATCAACGAAATTCCAACACAACCGTGAGCCATGGTTTAGTGGGTATGATCTTTTTTCATATCCCGCGATTTGTAAGAAAAACTTGGAAAAAGGGGTGCAGGCAGGTGTGTGGTATAAATACTTGCTGTATGTAAAATTTCATCTTTCTCTAAACATATACTAACAGTGAAAACTGCCGCTATATGAAGAAATAAAAGACAATAATAAAGCTATTCTTGCAAGCTCAGAACATTGGCATTCTAAAAACATTAATCAAGGACAAGGTCATATATCAAAATGGGTAGAGTGCATTTTCCCACCTAGGAATTTTTGACAAATGAATAAAAACAGCATCTAGATTTAATTTTCAAAATGTACGCCAGAAAAGAATTCTGTATCGTGTACATGTCATTTGTCAAAGGAAGTGAAAGTGCAGTTCCAGATAAGCACAACAAACCATTGTGAAATTAACAGGAAAGAGCAATGGTGGTGTCACATCACAATCAAGAGTTGTTCTCAATCAAGTCATATTCACCTTAGTCTCACTCCAAGGCAACTCTGCAGTGTTCAGATATGGAATACTGTATTTCACTAGCCTCTAGCAGGCTCCAGAAGCAACTGGAAAGAGTAGGAACTGGCCAAGCAGAAAGATAACATGCCAGTTGAGTTGGTCCGTACACTGAGTACATTTTACCACTCCCAAAGCGTAGAGGCTAAAATTTGGAGGTTAGTATCCTTATCCTTCCAAAGTTGTCACTGATGAAAGAATTCACTAGGAACTGCTATTATGTGAATGTTGAACAATAAATTGTATTATAATACTAGTATCTGAAAGCTTCTAAGGAAATTAATTCCCTCCCTGACAAGTGTTTCCCACCAACCTACAATCTACAGGCTTTCAAATCAAACGTTCACCGCCATCTCTTGACGTAACCATTGTGTCTCTCATATTTCTAGTTCAATGCCGAGAAGTGGTCCTATAGGCCTTGCATTGAACCACTAAGTTTTAAAAAAATCATAGAGTCAGACCCTTTGCGTTACATTGCCAAATGCATCAGTCCTGAAAAGGACATACAACTCTTGTTACTCTTTCCCAATAATGCAGTCTTGTATGAACAAGGCAACAGAGTATAACTGTTGGGAAATGTCTCTTGTCACCCATTCAGCAGTCTGTACAGCCCTGAGGAGGATAATTCCCCAGTGATGCCAGCTCTAATGGTAGTTTTCAACCACAAAATTAGCGGGGACGGCACTTCAGTTTATATGCCTCAGCTGTTCTTAAGTACACTGTACACTGTATAGGCTATATGATTGCACATAAGGGGAGGGTGATTGTGAATGGAAACCCTTGTGTTTCTATGTACATTGTACTATCTAATTGTGCACGTGAGGAAAAACTTACTCTATAACATAAGCATGTCGGCAGAATGTACTGTGCCTGTGCTCTGTAATGTGTCATGCATAGTACTTTGGTAATATTCACGTGTTGAAGGCTGACATCCAATGTATAGATTTCAAATGTTATGTCCAAAAAGATACCATCTGTAAGGGGTAAAATTCTGTTGCTACGTTGACTAAACATCAAATGAAAACCCGTGAACAATATGGGTTTCATTCAAGTATGAGGGCCACATAGCAGGATTACAGAAGTACATGTACATAGAAATAAATGTAGAAACAGAACCCAATGTTTCAGTGTCATCAACCTAATATGAAAGAGTTCAAAAATTCATCCATCTTTTTAATTATCATCAAATACAGACAGCAAACTTTCTTGTAGATAGTTTTAAACAAATCCTGGGGCGAGATATGTAGGGCTTATGTGTGATAAGCCATTAGCTGCAATGTGATCAGTCAATGACGTGTGCCTTCAAAGTGAGCATCCCTTGATTAATGCAGATTCCAAAAGCTTTCCTGTCATAAAGCCAGATGATTACAAGTATTATAGGAAGGGCCAGTCTCGCAAGCTACAAATGTCTTCAACATCTGCACTGTCTGACCTTGTACTGACGTCAGAAGGCATCACTGCAGACACACACAGAGCCCAGACAATTACAGAAGGTTCAAATAGCTGTCTTATAAGTTCGTTTTCAGGCTCATACAAGTTCTAATCAGGGGTTTTAGGGCGCTGCTCCCTCATGTAACCAGCCAGCTCCATCAGTTTTCAGATTGAACCCTAAGTGGCTACTTACACACTCTTTAGTCTTTCTCAAAATGATCTTTTTCGAGTAAAGATGTAAAACAATACAATGCATTCTAGCATAACAAACTGTGTTACTCTCATTAAAAATCCCCGCTCAGTCGCTTTGCTCCCTCGACATGCTTGCAAACTGCTCCCCTTATGCTAAATTTTTCTAGCAAAACCCCTGCTAATCATTGCAGACAGTATTATTTGTACTGAGAACTGCACTAAAACTTGACCATTGTTGAGCAGATAGAGGACAAAGATACAAGATATTGTACTCCCCATGCTATGGGCAATGGCATAAATGGTCCATTCTCCGCCTACAAAATGTACATGTACCTGTAGTCTGAAACATAACATAAAAATTCAGAGGTATTCAAGAATTCAGAATTTAGTGTGACAGGCTAACTAAAAGTCCTAAATGGCAACTATATGCGGCTCTAGATGTCTTACTGAGGGACGACTGCGTGTGCGAGATGTCGGTTAGCTTGAGGAATGAATCCCCTCTACTATATATAAGAATTCAGTGGGATTTCATTTTTTTGTCTGCCAAGTCCACGAATATTTGTGGGATTAAGAAATTTTCATACTGTTGCTTATTCACAGATGTCTAACATGTGCAGTAGGAAACATTTGCTGCAGAGACCACCTTTCTTTCTAAGAATATAACATTTAAATTACCAGTATATGTAACATTACTCTGTATTCATACTTATATCCCTATTGCCTGTGATAAAGGAACGCATTTGTGCCCTTGTCGCTGGCAAGGTTCAACCAATTTCGACCATGACCAAAGCACAGAATGTGTCCATTATCCTGCCATTCCTGCAGTGAATTCCGTCCAATTTTCTGCACTCAGGCTTGCACTATGCCCGGAATTCCAGCAACTTGCTGTAAATTCCCCGGGTAGGTCCTCCCCCTGAACCTGAACATGATTAAGGTTTGCTGGCCCTGACAGGATTGTGTGCTGCAAGGTGACAATCTTCATTTCATTTCCACTTAGCTCTCCTTTTCTACGTTGCCCCAAGTCACCATCCAGCTATTAGGTTGGGAGAAGATATTCCCTTCGTGACTTGACCTAGGGAATACCTCCATAGTTTAGAAACCTTTTCCGATTGATGTACTTCTCTGAGTACGGCCCAATGTACACGTATGCAGCATCTCGCTGCCCTCTCCATGAACCTGCTGCCCCCCTCCCCACAGGGACTCCCTGGTATGCTAAAAATGTCAACAAAGTCAATGCCAAGTCTGCCCTGCCTGTAACCTGAAATGGATCTCCCCTGAGGGACCGTGCTCCTGTGGTCAGGTTGCAAACCTGATGGGACGGCAGGTTCAAGGAGAAGGCACTGCCAAGATGTAAGAAGGTAAATGTATGAACTTCTAAGACCAAACACCAAAAGCACATCTAGAACTTAGTAGAAGAAATTTCTTTAGACATAAAGCATAGTGCCACACAAGGTGTACATATATAAATATGTGTAACAAAATAAAATAGAAGGGATTTAGCAATTTTGAATTTGAGTTATGCTACCAGTACTAAGAAAGCAACCAACATACCTACAAACTATCCAGCGAACATTGGATAGTCCTTACCAAGTTGCCTTGAAGAAAATAACCTTTTTGCCAAGAATGTCAAGTTAACGGATAACGTCTTCCTCAAATGACTACTAGTACCCTTCAAATCAATCACTTTCATCAGAATGTGATGTCTCCTTCATTTCACACTACATCAGATGTTTGGAGTTCTGTGTAAATTATTGTTGAATTCCCGTTTTCTTCTGAATCTTTTTCACATGAATGATCAAGAACAAAAGAAACATTGCCCATCTCCTCACATGTTAAAGTCACCTTGAAACACATGATTGAAAATTCTCAAGATTTACTGTTTTCATTACTTCAAAATGTGTTGGCACTTGACAGTAAGCCTATTTGATTCATAATGCTGCCACCGACTAAGCTTGGATTGCGTTTCTTCTGACAGGACAGCTTCTTTAATCTCTGACACGGCATGAATTTCTGGGGTAAAACTCAGGGATCTGTCCTAAAGTTGACACAGACAAAGATTAATCCGTTCTTAAAACAGGAGAAATGCAGGGGCCCGGGAATCCACAGAAATATTGGAAATATATGATCAAATCAAGTGCTGGCAAGTTCCCCAACGCTCCATTGTGCACATTTGAATCCGATAAACCTTTAGATACATTAATCACAAGTGTTCTCGCATCCACAAATTGACAGAATATACCAGATTAGGTTAGTCTGGAGGCAACACTTTCTTGAGAAGAATAAATGATGAATGTTATTGTGGATGCATATTGACATTCCAAGTTGGCTGATCTTTCCTTTCTTGGAAGGAAAGCCTCATACAGCGAGGTATCACAACCAATCAATAGCTGCGGTTTCAAAGTAAACCTATAGTAGGCGATACTTGAAGTAACCTGATAAAGAAAGTTATCTTCACATCCAGAGTTTGTGTGTAGTAGTTTTGAAAACTTTCTGGAATAACACAACTCTTGATGAATCTGATGAACAATCTTGTTGCTTCCATGCAAACCCTTCCTGACCCCAATATGAGTGCGTTATGGCAACCTTGTGTAATGTATGAAGATAACACTGATGAAGAGGGATATGGTGAGCGTCTGCAGAGCTTTCCATACCGAAGACTTGAATGTTAATGAAGCTGGAAGACGGCGTAACCGTACGTTTCACTGCTCCCAAATGTCCCCGCTGATCAACATCTCCAGATTTAAGTCGCTGCGAACAATGAATCACAGAGGTCTCCGCGAACGTTTCGCACGGAGGGTTGATTTACAGGGGGAGGGGGGGATCTGGGTGATCAGCGACACAATATCGTAACAAATTGCAATTACCTGATTCAATCAACACTGGACCTCGCCCATACTACATTGATAAATTCAGCAGCATGCTTTAGATGAAGTTATATTGATCTGTACATTTGTTAAAACTACCCCGAGCCAGGACTTGCTGAGAACTTTGGAAAACTAGCAACTTTATTTCATACATGTACCTAGGGCAGGAAAATATAGTAGTGCTGGAAATGCACAGTATATTACATGCAATGCAATTAATTACAGAGGAGTTGTGTTACTGTGTTAAAGTGTGTTTTAACCATTTTATGCATAAATAGTTGTAAGAATGTAAAAATAAGTAATGTTCACCTTTGGAATGGGAAGATTGGCTGCCTTCAAAACAATCTCCGTGGTGACTCCTTCTGGGATTAACGTCTCTTCTTCTGAGGGCAGAATCTGAGGACACGAATCTGGACCCTGTGTTTGAAATAAGAAGAGCAACAGTCAGAATGGTTAGAGAAATATTTTTCTCCACTTTTACACATAATTGAGAAAATTACAACACCTCGATCCTCAGTAAAGTTTATGATGCAAGGTATAATGTTAGTTCATTCATTCATTCATTCATTCATTCATTCATTCATTCATTCATTCATTGTCATTCATCCATGCATCTTTCCTTAATCCCCAATTTGTCCGTTAATTTGTCACCGATAATAATAGAATAGTAACAGCTGAACTGAACGCAAAAAAATTGATTCTGTGTGTGTGATTGTGGGGGACTGACACGTACAATAACAGGTACCAAATGATGCTGAAATGTTATCACTTAATAAAAGATGTGGAATTTTGTATTCCCAATCAACATTTATGCGCAGAAGGTATCTTAAGAGACTTAAGTATTCCATCCAAGAGCCTGTTCTTAAATGTCAGGCATAGACCCCTTATTTATCATCATTCCTCCTGACAAGTAAAGTGTTCTCCAACAAGACTTATTAATGTGCATGAGGCCTCCAAGGCTAGCCCACACACTGTGCAAGATCGGCCAGATTGATTTGGCGATAGCCATGGGCACAATGGTCTGCTGTAGTTTGCCAGCTGAAACACATGTGAGAATGTGCTGGGGTAGGCTTGTTCCTTTAATTGAAGACTTGCAGCCTTGTCTAATGCTGACAAAAGTTCACTTCTAACAAGAGGCCAGGTGTTCTTTCCTACAAATTACATCAGTAGCTTTCACCAAAAGTCAATCATTGACTTTTAAATCACTCTCTAAAAAACGTAATTTGCAAGCTTATTGTGACCATCTGTAACTTGGTTCACTGGCCGTAGCTCTTTTAAAATAACCAATGAATTTCTTTCTCCTACTTCTCAAAGATTTATATTTTCATAACCTGACCTGACCTGTGTCAATTTCCTATGGTCTCCGAGGGAGGAAATATATGAGATTACTTTTCTTCATGTCTTTTTACGACTTTGTTAGCCCAGCTTCTTCAGAAGTAGCATTATCAGATGTAGACAGAATAAATGGATGTCGAACAGTGTCACACCGACAGAGATGAATACACGCAGTACAAGCTCTGACCTAAAAAACATAATGCTGTATTCTTTCAATCTGGGTAAACAGATTATGTGTACACTGTTACTTTGAGAAATTTCATTTCTTTCACTGCGTATTCCCTCAGGAAAACTAAATCACTTGGACTTGAGTAAGATACAGCTTGGGATACAGCACTGAGACATAATTCTTCAGTGAAGCAAATTGCTTCTAGGCACTGTATAGAATAGTAAAAAGGAAAGCAACACTGCAGCTGTGTAGGAATTACCACTACGACTACATGTACTTCTCTGACAGGTATTTCAAAACTGACAGTTCAGCTCAATTACCAAACTGTTGATTACTCAATATCCAGAAAAAATTAACAGAAATATATCATTCCTTGCACAACTCATCTGATTCCTTGTCCTAAAAAATTCAGACTAAGAAACGGCATATCTGATTTTTCCTTAACGTTACCCATTAATTATAACATTCTTTCTTCAACCGTGTAAAAAAATGTTTCTTACGTAAAACCTGGGCATGGTATAGGATATCAGAATTCGCTACCTGTCCCAAAATTCTGGACCCTCCTCCCTCCTAATCCAACTTCACCCTCCACATATTACATGCACAGGTGTGACCTGAATCTGGCATCACCACGACTTATGATCAGTCAGTCCTACATGAATATGGAACAACAGAGTAGTACCTTGTTCTACAAGAATTCTCCAGAAAAAGTGATGACTGGTATAAACTTCAGACGAAAGGTGACCTATTTGTAAGCCACGGGATCATTCTTTACAGTCTTTATTTACATCTTTGTTGTTTTGAACTTTCCAACTAGACATAAAACTCGGGCCTTACAGCGTGGGTTGTAAATCCTTTGCTTTAAGTCATAACCTGATGCTCATAATGTTACGAACATCCTTCGCAAATAAAAATCACCCCATAAGTCAAGCACTAATTTGCCATAGTGTGTGTTATTATGTACAGTGTTAACATGTATATCGTCATTAAAGTTAACAACTGGAATATGCCGGAGGTACAATAGACTAACTCACTTTTATGATACATAAATCTGTAAAAACTCATGACTTAGGAGAAAAATTTCCAGCTCTTTCTGCTCACGGGCATCAGCATATCGGCAATAAATCTGGATACTTCTCCTGAGCTAAATGTATAATAGCCCCAGAAACCCTTTCTTTTCATTGATCCAGCGGGACCATCACAAAGCGATAGGCAGATCTATTCAAGATGGCTGCTATCTCCCCTTCCAGACCCGTGTCCCTGTCGGCGCAGCGTTACCGCAGTCCATTTAGGATATTGCTTCTGTGAATCTATCATACCTGACAGCTCGCAGACCCTCGTAATGTTTCTTCATGCCTTCTAAAAAGGCATTTTGCTACAGACACTTGGAGCAGGTGTCATTTCGTTGTGGGCAAATTGTAGTTCTAAAGAATAAAACATTGTGAAGGCATTCACCCTCCCTTCCTCCCCCATTTCAGTGAGGCCAACTTGTATTGTAGGCAAATTGAATGTCAAATGGTGTATTTCATACAAACATCCATGAAAAATGTAAAGTTATTCCTCAAAATAAAAAGGGAAATCTTTATCAATACCTCTCCATCCACAAATGCATGTACCTGTATTATATTCTTAGAAGTAAATTCAAACAGTAGTACTGTATTTCCAACCAAGTTGCTCATTGCTCATGAAAAAAGAGAATCAGTAATTCTCCCCAACAAAATGAGATTATACCACTTTTAACACTCTGATCCCTCCCTTTGCCAGGAGAAGCAGCCTGCATAATTTGCGGTGGTGGCCCGTAATCTTTCCTTCCTTTCTAGGCCAGGGAAGATTTGCCAATATTGATTTTCAACTTATATAATCTAAGTGGCTAACCATTGATGGCTTAAGTCAAGAGTCGTCCTAAAAAGGGTCTTGTACATGATTTCAATATGGATAAGAGGCACCTGTGAGGATTGACCTACCAGGTAATTATACAAATCAGGACGATAGCATGAAAATATCCTGCTCTGTACTACATGTGTATGTATATGTTGAAATCCTGATGTCAGCAACTTTTGACGTCTGTGCGAAACCTGGATTTCTCATGATTCGTTGGATCAGAGTGTTGCCTATTCCAGACGATACCTTTTCTGACACAAAATTTGAAAACTATACACTGCATGGCACGAATATGACCTTAAACGAGATGTTCTGCTGAAGTGCTATGCACAATAAATGTACATTACGGGTGTCTCACAGTCGCAGTGGACATGTTCTGTCGACATCCTGCAATCTTTTACATGTTGATAGTTGCTCACATTTACAAATACAACTACAATGGAAGTTTGCTTCTCATCAGGAAGTATTTGACAAAACAAATTTGTACATTAAAAAAATCATCATTTATTGTTGAGCTGTTTCATTTACTCAAAAATGACATAAAAACAACACACAAATCATTTGCACCTCTCCCCTTCGATTAGTCTTATAAGGATCAGTCCATCTGACCTTGAAGGCAGCATGGCCAATAAAACATAGGTCACAACGTGGATACAGCCTTAACGAGAGTGCACAGCCCCAGGCAGGAGTCCAATAGCAGAAAGGCTTTCAATACCTCAGGTATAAGCCAGGAAAACACCACCGTGCTTAAATATATCCTTGAGAGGTTGTACAATCTGGCCTTTATTACAACCAAGACCATCCAAAATTGACCTCACTCACTGTAATGTTTTAACAGATTGTCCTATTTTACGCAATGTAAAATCTCCTTACCTTAAACTGGCTTGAACCCTTTTATTGTTCTTGTAAATGCAATAAATGTACAGGAAGACATAGCCAACATACAAGTATGGCTACTTCATATGGTACTCTCAGATTCAGTTGTTGGCCAATCTGTATAGAACGTGTATTGTACATCATTCCTGAAAAAAAAAAACCTTCAAGATCAAAATTGTAAATTTTTGGCCAGGTAAAAGGTTCAGAATCTATGGCATACATGTATTATGTATCCAGTGTTCCAAAGGTTTTTTAAGTTTAGAGTTGTCCATATAAAGTTACTTAAAGTTTTGACAATTTATCTACCTGAAATACATGTAGTAAGATTGGTCAAACGACATTATTTCATGTCCACAGTATTTCATGCCAGGAGGTAAGTGGTAGACATGACAACTTCGCTCAGTCAAGGAATACAGAGAGCTCAAGCCCAGATAAAAAAACTGCTAAAGTGCACCTCTCAGTAAGCCCGTTGTCTTCCGTGTGAGCATTAAGTGTTCTTCACCTTCTGCACCATTGCATGGAAGTTATAGCTTTCTAATACCAGCATCAGTCACTTTTTGTCAGGTGAACAATCCAGTGTCATAGTTGCTAGATAAAGCCTACATCCTTGCCAGCACTCTCACTGACTCTCAGGAAACACTCTGTAAGAATGGCATCTCTAGCCATAAAGGTACATAAGAACAATGTTCAAATTTCATTCGCTTTGGAATTAGAATTAAGACAAAGAGAAGCCCACACATCATTAAAACATGACAAATACTCAAGTTTCTCAAACTCTTCTTAAGTTTCAGAAAATGAGAATAAAATACATGATGAATGAGACCCAAGTTATGGTGGTAAATGTTTAACGGCTATAGAAAGCGGTGGAGGCATTATCAGGGGCATCCAGGGTACAATATTCCATCCTCACAGACATGCAGGCTCCTCTAAGGCCTGTTGTGAAGGATTTGGCAACAAATGTGAGGAATACATTATTTCACCACTCAAATGTCGATTGGAGTAGAAACCGAAGGTACTAATGTTTCAAAGACCAGAAGAGTTGACTTTTATACCCAGACATTCTGTCTCCCATCTGAGTCATTCTGACAGGTGTGTAAAGCTGGGTTCAGCATGCACGCATGAATAAAACACTAATAACAAAAGCACTTTAATGGACATTTGGCCTGGGGAATCGAGAAATAAAGCAGCTCACTTAGGGCAGAAGAGTTTTACGCATAAAAGTTACAGTTAAATAATACAATAGCACTGCGATAATATGCATGTTAATGTGCATTAGTGCGACCTGACTTTTCTGACACTTTCTGGGATGTATGTATGTACATGTAACGTTATATATGCACATTTGACATATTCTTTCAAGACTTCTTCATGCTCCCCCCCCCGCATTTTCTATCTCAATCACTCCTGTACATTTGACCGACTATAAATATACTATAATTAAGTGTACAGAAAATATATTTGAGACTCAGTCAATTTAACTCACATGTACTGAATCACAGTATCAAAAGGCTGTCCAAAGACATTGTCACTAATGCAGAAGTAAGACTGACACAAGCATGGAAAGCCAGCATCCCACACACATGGCACATAGTCTGCTCTGCCCAGCTTTTAAGATGCCGGAGACAAGACTTAGATAGGAAGAAAACCTTTCATCCTGTCTACATGCTGATATACTACTGTTCTATTCCACTTTGCTGATAGTCAGATGGAAGGGCTACATGTACATGTACATACAAATGTGCAGAATGTAGCAATATTCAGAACACAAAGTCCTTGCCAAAAGACAGGGAGCCTTGAGATACATGTATGTCTATTTCTGTTATGCCCAATGCCTGTTTCCCTGTATTGGCAAGAGCGAAGAAAGCTCCATTAAGTTTGGGAATAATGAAGTCAGGTGTCATTTGATCCAAAAGTCTTCCCCAACATTACATTTTACATGGCACAAAATGTAGGTCCAAGGCCAGTCGGTCTGACCTCTTTCTATTCATTCTGTAACCTCTTGGACCCATTGCCAACTTGGAAGCAGTGACCTGTAGTGACCCAGCTATCTCTTCCTTTCAAAAAATCTACTTCAGCCAAGTCAGGGACAAAGGCCATGACATCTGTGACAAAACAAGTAACAAACCATGAAGATGGCTAGGGGCCTCCTTTATCCTGCAGATCATAGTGGGTGCCACGAGCTATTCATCAAATGCTTAACAGTGCCAACCTTGGTCAATATCCATGGTATATTGCTATTCAAAAGGCATGCTGCTGCTTGATATCCATGAAAATCACATCTTTCAACTCCCATGAACTACTGGGAGAAACACTACGCATGATGTACAAAACGACTAATAAACTGGTACATGTAGATGTGCCAAAAACTTCAAAGTATCTAATATCAGCTCCGAAAACATCAAGAAATAGTCATGCCTTTAAACATGAGAGTTATTAATCAAGGATCGAGGTGTTCGAAAACTCAATGTCTCTCAGTACAGTAGGGGCATCATTACTAGATAGCGTCAAACAACCCTTATACTTAAGTTATAGTGCAAAAGCTTAGTGTAAGTTACTGTAACAAGTCATAATATTGCCAGCTGCCACATACTGTACTGCGTGCCTGTGCTGTGAAGCAGGTGTGTATTACACTAAGGCCACACCAATTTAATTTGTTGGTTCTCGGAATCGCCGCTTCAAAAAATCGCAAAATGAAAAAAAAAAAAAAAATTAATTCTACCCCAAAGCCCCGGACGTCGGGGAACGTGTGTTTGGGACTCCCAGTATAGCGTGGCTGGCACCAGTTTTCCTGGTAAAAATACAATATTAGTGCCAGTGAAAAGCGTGTCCATTTGTAAGAAAACCCATTAAAAGTCCCCAGATACCATTATCTTGGCAGAGAAAGCGGTAAATAGCTTATTTTCTTGATGAAACATCGGGCCGCTGGCGTCTTTCTAATCCGATCCGCCATCTTTCTTTGTTCATTTTAAACTCTCGGCCCAACTCTCGCGAGACTTGATATCCTTATATCATTAGCGAGGTCAGGTGACGAGGTATCTTACGTACAAGTGAGCTAAGTGGGCGTTTCAAAATGTTCCCAGAATAGGCTTATTGTTTGGGGGATTCTGAACTGCAATCTGACTAATTTGGCTAATTTTGAGGGGAAAATAGAGGAAACATTATTCTAAACAGCCTCAAAGGTGACATTGTTGGCAAAGCTGGTATTTGAAATGAGATTCTCCCTCGTGGCCGAGGCGCGCATTGGCCAAAGAGGTTTGACAATGTGTGACTAATTTTCTACCCTCAGGAAATCTGACTTTGACAAACTTGGCCCGAATTTTCTTCACGGGTCACATGATTAACACTGTGCTAGATTGTTTTTATATAGCTTAACTTTAAAATAGGATAGAAAAGTTTCTTTAAAGGTAAGACATTGTGTCGAAATTTGTCTTACCAAAATTATGAAGCCATTTTTTTGTCTTGATGATGGTCCCTTGTATGTTTTCTACTCTGTATAGTAAAGGAGGTGTTTAGTTGAATGAATCCTTTATTATGTACATGAGCTTTAATCATTGTAACTACTTCTGACTTACACTTGTATAAGTTGAAAATTGTAAGAAATAGTTCAACATTGTCAAGTTTCATTAGTAGTAAATACTGTCCAATATTGTCTAACATATCACTTGACATAAAATTGCCTAATAATTTTATTTATTAGGAAATAAAAGATTTCCTTGCTGAAATTATGAATACCATAATACACATTGTGCCCACGCCGTGCCTGCGGTGTGGCCTCGCTGCAGTAGGTCCCCCTATGCTGTGAAAAAATCCTGGTGAGAACCCTGCATAGGCTATAAAACAGCAATGTTTTAGCATGTATACTAGCATGGGCATGTTTTTTTTTTTTTTTTTCGCCCTGTCGCTTTACATTTTTCATGAAAAAATCCGAGAACCAACAAATTAAATTGGTGTGGCCTAAAGGCTGGTTAAACCAAGTACAAATGTACTACTAGTACAGATACAGATATGCAGAGTTGCAATATTCTTGACATGGCATAACACAGAATGGACAACAAGACATGAACATCTCAGAAGGATAGATTTCTGGCAATATGGTAGGAACATACGAATGGCTTCCTTCTGGAATTGCCATTTCTACATCTCTTGGCTCGTAAAAAGCCATTCAACTATAACATTAGGCTCTGTGCCAGATGGTTATACACATGCCGGTCGCATATGTCAGCTCTCAATACAGAAAGTTGCTGTATCAGACT